>NC_053398.1:55513037-55822022 GCF_905171765.1 Bufo bufo | reverse complement strand
GATAGTCCTATTGAATAGACTGTTAGAATTTGTATTATGGCAAGAAAAAAGCAGCTAAGTAAAGAAAAACGAGTGGCCATCATTATTTTAAGAAATGAAGGTTAGTCAGTCAGCCGAAAAATTGGGAAAACTTTGAAAGTAAGGGCTATTTGACAATGAAGGAGAGTGATGGGGTGCTGCGCCACATGACCTGGCCTCCACAGTCACCGAACCTGAACCCAATAGAGATGGTTTGGGGTGAGCTGGACCGCAGAGTGAAGGCAAAAGGGCCAACAAGTGCTAAGCATCTCTGGGAACTCCTTCAAGACTGTTGGAAGACCATTTCAGGGGACTACCTCTTGAAGCTCATCAAGAGAATGCCAAGAGTGTGCAAAGCAGTAATCAAAGCAAAAGGTGGCTACTTTGAAGAACCTAGAATATGACATATTTTCAGTTGTTTCACACTTGTTTGTTATGTATATAATTCCACATGTGTTAATTCATAGTTTTGATGCCTTCATAGTCATGAAAATAAAGAAAACTCTTTGAATGAGAAGGTGTGTCCAAACTTTTGGTCTGTACTGTAAGTATTATGTATAGAGTTGCGCGGACACCTGGTTGTTCGGGTTCGGCAGGTTCGGCAGAACTTGAAAAAAAAGTTTGGGTTCGGGACCCGAACTTGACCCCGAACCCGAACCCCATTGAAGTCAATGGGGACCCGAACTTTTGGCCACTAAAATGGCTCTAAAATAGCCCTGGAAACAGCTAGAGGGCTGGAAAAGGCAGCAAAATGTGCTTAAGAGCATGGCAAATGCTCTGCAAACAAATGTGGATAGGGAAATGAATGAAAAAAACATAAAAGACCTTAAAAAAATAAAAATTAGGAATAATGTAGGAGGAAGAGGTTGAGAAGGTGGTGAATGGGTGGATGTGGCCGTGTAGGCTCACGTGGCGGTCTAGGTGGAAGCGGTGGCGAAGGAGGAATAGGTAGCCAACACAGATGTGTGTTATTTTGCTTTTTTACATAGGGGTATCCCCCAAAATATTGGGACATATAAAAAAAAAAGGAATAAGTGCACTTGAGTACAAGGATAGATGGCTGAGGCTGTTAGAACTGTCTATTCTGCACAAGGTACAGACAAGTCTTGTGGGATCCAAGCCTGGTTCATTTTAATGAACTTGAGCTTGTCCGCGTTGGCTGTGGACAGGCGGCTGCATCTGTCTGTAATGACGCCTCCTGCCGTGCTAAATACATGTTCAGGAGTACACTGGCTGCAGGGCAGGCCAGCACCTCCAAGGCATACAGGGCAAGCTCTGGCCATGTGGACAATTTGGAGACCCAGAAGTTGAATAAGGAAGAACCATCAGTCAGTACATGTAGTCGTGTGCACAGGTACTGTTCCACCATGTTGTTCAAATGCTGCCTCCTGCTAACACGCTCCATATCAGCAGTTGGGGGCGGTTGTTGAGGCGAGGTGACAAAGCTTTTCCACATGTCGGCCATGCTAACCCTGCCTTCTGAGGTGCTGGCGCTGACACAGCTGCGTTGGCGACCTCTTCCTCTTCCCCTGCCTTCGCCTTGTGCTTTCACTTGTCCCCCGGCGTCAGTCGGGAATGCTCTCAGGAGCACGTCTACCAGCGTGCGCCTGTAGTCGCGCATCTTCCGATCACGCTCCAGTGAGGGAATTAAAGACGGCACATTGTCTTTTAACGGGGATCCAGCAGGGTGGCCACCCAGTAGTCAGCACACGTTAAAATGTGGGCAACTCTGCTGTCGTTGCCCAGGCACTGCAGCATGTAGTCGCTCATGTGTGCCAGGCTGCCCAGAGGTAAGGACAAGATGTCCACTGTGGGAGGCGTATCGTCTGCGTCCTCCGTATCCCACCAGTCATGCACCAGTGATGGGCCCGAGCTGCGTTGGATGCCACCCCGCTGTGAACATGCTTCATCCCCATCCTCCTTCTCCTCCTCCAGTAGTGGGCCCTGGCTGGCCAAATTTGTACCTGGCCTCTGCTGTTGCAAAAATCCTCTTTCTGAGCCACTTCTAAAAGACTGGCCTGAAATGAAAGTGTTAGAGATGACCCCTCTTCCTCCTTCTCGTCCTGGGCCACATCCTCTACAATCATCGCACTAAATGTTTTCTCAGTGAGACATAGAAGTGGTATTGTAACGCTGATAACGGCGTCATCGCCACTGGCCATGTTGGTGGAGTACTCGAAACAGCGCAACAGGGCACACAGGTCTTGCATGGAGGCCCAGTCATTGATGGTGAAGTGGTGCTGTTCCGCAGTGCGACTCACCCGTGCGTGCTGCAGCTGAAACTCCACTATGGCCTGCTGCTGCTCGCACAGTCTCTCCAGCATGTGCAAGGTGGAGTTCCAACTGGTGGGTACGTCGCATATGAGGCGGTGAGCGGGAAGGCCGAAGTTACGCTGTACAGCAGACAGCCGAGCGGCGGCAGGATGCAGCAGCTCTGACATGTCAGGGTAGTTGTGAATGAATTTCTGCACCACCAAATTCAGCACATGCGCCAGGCAAGGGATGTGCGTCAAACCGGCTAGTCCCAGAGCTGCAACGAGATTTCGCCCATTATCGCACACCACCAGGCCGGGCTTGAGGCTCACTGGCAGCAACCACTCGTCGGTCTGTTGTTCTATACCCCGCCGCAACTCCTGCGCGGTGTGGGGCCTGTCCCCCAAACACATCAGTTTCAGAACGGCCTGCTGACGTTTACCCCTGGCTGTGCTGAAGTTGGTGGTGAAGGTCTGTCGCTGACCAGATGAGGAGGTGGTAGAAGAGAAGGAGGAAGCCGAGTAGGGAGAGGAGGCAACAGGAGGCAAAGAATGATGCCCTGCGATCCTTGGCGGCGGAAGGACGTGCGCCAAACAGCTCTCCGCCTGGGGTCCAGCCGCCACTACACTTACCCAGTGTGCAGTTAGGGAGATATAGCGTCCCTGGCCGTGCTTACTGGTCCACGTATCTGTGGTTAGGTGGACCTTGCCACAGATGGCGTTGCGCAGTGCACACTGGATTTTATCCGATACTTGGTTGTGCAGGGAGGGCACGGCTCTCCTGGAGAAGTAGTGGCGGCTGGGAACGACGTACTGTGGGACAGCAAGTGACATGAGCTGTTTGAAGCTGTCCGTCTCCACCAGCCTGAATGACAGCATTTCAAAGGCCAGTAGTTTAGAAATGCTGGCATTCAGGGCCAGGGATCGAGGGTGGCTAGGTGGGAATTTACGCTTTCTCTCAAAGGTTTGTGAGATGGAGAACTGAACGCTTCCGTGTGACATGGTGGACATGCTTGGTGACGGAGGTGGTGTTGTTGGTGCACATCCTCTGTTTGCTGGGCGGCAGGTGCCAACATTCCTCCAGAGGCGGAGGAAGAGGCCGAGGCAGGAGCAGAAGAGGGAGCAGGAGAGGCCTGAGCCCTTTCTTGGTTTTGAAGGTGCTTACTCCACTGCAGTCCGTGTCTCGCATGTAGATGCCTGGTCATGCAGGTTGTGCTAAGGTTCAGAACGTTAATGCCTTGCTTCAGGCTCTGATGGCACAGCTTGCAAACCACTCGGGTCTTGTCGTCAGCACATTGTGTGAAGAAGTGCCATGCCAGGGAACTCCTTAAAGCTGCCTTTGGTGTACTCGGTCCCTGGTGACGGTGGCCAGTAGCAGGCGAACTGTTTTGGCAATGACTGTTCTGCTTTTGCTCCCTGCTCTCTCTTTTCCTACGCTGTTGGCTCGTTCTCACCACTCCCTCTTCCACCGAACTCTGAAAGTCAGTGGTACGACCTTCATTCCATGTGGGGTATAGGACCTCATCGTCCCATGCATCGTCTTCCACCCAGTCTTCCTTCCTGACCTCCTTTTCGGTCTGCACACTGCAGAAAGACGCAGCAGTTGGCACCTGTGTTTCATCATCATCAGAGACTTGCTGAGGTGGTATTCCCATGTCCTCATCAGTAAACATAAGTGGTTGTGCGTCAGTGCATTCTATGTCTTCCACCCCTGGGGAAGGGCTAGGTGGATGCCCTTGGGAAACCCTGCCAGCAGAGTCTTCAAACAGCATAAGAGACTGCTGCATGACTTGAGGCTCAGACAGGTTCCCCGATATGCACGGGGGTGATGTGACAGACTGATGGGCATGGGTTTCAGGCGCCACCTGTGTGCTTTCTGCAGAAGACTGGGTGGGAGATAATGTGAACGTGCTGGATCCACTGTCGGCCACCCAATTGGCTAGCGCCTGTACTTGCTCAGGCCTTACCATCCTTAGAACGGCATTAGGCCCGACCAAATATCGCTGTAGATTCTGGCGGCTACTGGGACCTGAGGTAGTAGGTTCAGTAGGACGTGTAGCTGTGGCAGAACGGCCACATCCTCTCCCTGCACCAGAGGCTCCACCAACACCACCACCACGACCATGACCGTGTCCCTTATTAGATGTTTGCCTCATAGTTAGCGTTCACCAAGCAAAGTAAAAAGTGGTTAAGTCTGTTAAAAATAATTAACTGCCAATTAAAACCCTGATGTAGGGTATTGCACAATTTTTTTTTCATTTTAAACTCTATATGTTAGCGGTATTTGTGGCATAAATTTCACAGTAATTTATGCACATCTAATCCCAGATGTGCAGTATATCAGAGGGTTTTTTAACCCCAGTAAGCAAAAAGCCGTATTTCTGGCCTAAATGTGACACTCACTTATGCACGTCTAATCCCAGATATGCAGTATATCAGAGGGTTTTTATAACCCCAGTAACCAAAAAGCCGTATTTCTGGCCTAAATGTGACACTCACTTATGCATGTCTAATCCCAGATGTGCAGTATATCAGAGTTTTTTTTAACCCCAGTAAGCAAAAAGCCGCATTTCTGGCCTAAATGTGACACTTACTTATGCACGTCTAATTACAGATGTGCAGTATATCAGAGGGTTTTTTCACCCCAGTAACCAAAAAGCCGTATTTGTGGCCTAAATGTGACACTAATTTATGCAAGTCTAATCCCAGATGTGCAGTATTCCAGAGGGTTTTTATAACCCCAGTAACCAAAAAGCCGTATCTGTGGCCTAAATGTGACACTCACTTATGCACGTCTAATCCCAGATGTGCAGTATATCAGACGGTTTTTATAACCCCAGTAACCAAAAAGCCGTATTTCTGGGCTAAATGTGACACTCACTTATGCACATCTAATCCCAGATGTGCAGTATATCAGAGGGTTTTTATAACCACAGTAACCAAAAAGCTGTATTTCTGGCCTAAATGTGACATTCACTTATGCACGTCTAATCCCAGATGTGCAGTATATCAGAGGGTTTTTTCACCCCAGTAATCAAAAAGCCGTATTTCTGGCCTAAATGTGACACTCACTTATGCACGTCTAATCCCAGATGTGCAGTATATCAGAGGGTTTTTATAACCACAGTAACCAAAAAGCCGTATTTCTGGCCTAAATGTGACATTCACTTATGCACGTCTAATCCCAGATGTGCAGTATATCAGAGGGTTTTTTCCCCCCAGTTAGCAAAAAGCTGTATTTCTGGCCTAAATGTGACACTCACTTATGCACGTCTAATCCTAGATGTGCACTATATGAAACAGATGTAATTTTTTTCACCCCAGTAAGCAAAAAGCTGTATTTCTGGCCTAAATGTGACACTCACTTATGCAAGTCTAATCCGAGATGTCCACTATATGAAACAGATGTTTTTTTCCACCCCAGTAAGCAAAAAGTCGTATTTCTGGCCTAAATGTGACACTCACTTATGCAAGTCTAATCCTAGATGTGCACTATATGAAATAGATGTTTTTTTTTCACCCCAGTATGCCCCAGTATAAGAAAGCCATATTTGTGGCCTAAATTTCACAGTCACTCATGCATGTCTAATCCCAGATGTGCAGTATATCAGAGGGTTTTTTCACCCCAGTAAGCAAAAAGCTGTATTTCTGGCCTAAATGTGATACTCACTTATGCACGTCTAATACTAGATGTGCACTATATGAAACAGATGTTTTTTTTCACCCCAGTAAGCAAAAAGCTGTATTTCTGGCCTAAATGTGACACTCACTTATGCACGTCTAATTCTAGATGTGCACTATATGAAACAGATGTTTTTTTTCACCCCAGTAAGCAAAAAGCTGTATTTCTGGCCTAAATGTGACACTCACTTATGCACGTCTAATCCTAGATGTGCACTATATGAAAAAAAGGTTTTTTTTAACCCCAGTAAGCAAAAAGCTGTATTTCTGGACTTGCAGACATGCAGATATCCTGTGCTGGGGCACTATTGTTGCATAAAATGGCTGCCGATTATGTATTGATATTGACTAACTGAAGGAAAAAAAGTACGTTTTCAGTAGTAGTTGGCTCAGGGCAGGCTTAAAACAATTGTGCACTGCACCCACAAAACACATTTGCTGTAGATCGCTGAGTAAAGAAGCAGTTCTTTATAAGATTTCTCCCTGATCTGTTTTTACAACAGCTGCAGCCTTTCCCTACACTAATCCGAGCAGAGTGACGGGCGGCGCTACGTGACTCCAGCTTAAATAGAGGCTGGGTCACATGCTGCAGTTGGCCAATCACAGCCATGCCAATAGTAGGCATGGCTGTGATGGCCTTTTGGGGCAAGTAGTATGACGCTTGTTGATTGGCTGCTGTGCAGACTTTCAAAAAGCGCCAAGAATTTGCCGAACCCGAACCCGAACTTTTACGTAAATGTTCGGGTTCGGGTGCCGAAAAACCTAAAGTTCGGTACGAACCCGGACTTTACAGTTCGGGTTTGCTCAACTTTAATTATGTACACTCACTCTTTATTTAAATAAGAAAACAGCAAGCACTTGTCTGCTGATGAAAAATAAATACTGGTCCTAGCCTCTCCGTCTTAGTATGGGCTGGGATGGTGGAAGTCCAGCCATATGGAAACTCCAGGTATCAAAAGTGTGTACCACATGTACAATCATGGTTGCCCATGCTCTTCACAGGGACCATGCGTTGTTGATGCCTCCTTGTTTGCATATATTTAAGTTGAAGATTTCAATGCATTTAAGATCTCTATAACATAATTAATCATTACAAATTACAATTGCTTTAAACTTACAGATTATTATTTACCTGTTTCTGAGTTCTGCTTATTCGATTGTATGTTCGCGTTTTCTCTCTTGCTCTCACATCGACATGAAGGGGATAAGGGAGGCTAAGCCCTATTGATGGCACAGCTCTCATTCAAAGCTTTCTCGCTCGTGCTCACACGGAGTGCTGTGTGACGTCACAGTTTGAGCTACGGACAGTTAGGAGGACCAAGATTACTCTAACGCGTTTCGAATAAAACATTAATCTTCGTCAGGGATATCGACTCAGTCTCCTGTTCCCACTTATATAGGCTCATTTTTTTCTCCTTCATTTAACCCCCTCATGTCTTCTTTCTTTCATTCAAAAACTCGATTTCTGAGTTCAATCCTAGTGGTATTAATGTGTTAAGATCGAAAATCCAGCGGGTCTCTGCTCAGGACATTTTTTTTATGAAGCCCCCCTCTTTTATCTTTTTTAACTATCTCTATACCACTGAATGTGGTTCCATTACTATTCCCCCCATGTTTTTCCTTATACTGTCTAGAGAGGGGATGGCCTTCATATTTCCTTGCTTAATGTTTTTTTTGTACGTCCTATGTACACTTTTTTACATGGGCATGTTATTGCATATATGCCCCCCTGGCTTTTACAGGTGATATGATCTTGTATGCTATATTTTCATTTTTTATTTCTTGCCTGATTGTTTCCTATTTTTTATTTTTTACAACGCCCCGCATGTTCCACACGGAAAAAAACCTGCCCGGGATACTGCTTTTATTCCGCTTACAATCTGACTCTGATTTTTTTTACTGACACATTTATTTGTCGGGGCTACTAGATTACCCACGTTTCATGCCTTTCTGTATATGAATTTTGGATTGTCTGGAATATACTCCCCAATTATTTTATCTTCTTTTAAAATTTCCCAATGTCTTTTGATGTTAATAATCGGCGGTATCTCAAATTGTTCTTACTCTTTATTGTTGCTCTCCTATTTTTTTATCGCCTTATGCACTAGATCTTGTCTACTTAGTTTCCCTTCTGTTTCTTTTTGTTTTATTAATCTTTCCTTATCGTAACCCCTCTGCTCGAGTCTTTGTTGTAATTTATCTGCCTCTATTTGATACTCCTCCTCTTTAGTGCAGTTTCTTCTGCTCCTCATGAACTGGCTTTTTGGGATGTTTTCCAGCCATTGAGGAAGATGGCAGCTATCCCATGAAATAAAGCTATTTACATCCGTAGGCTTATTGTATGTTTTTGTCTGTATTTTTCCTTCCTCAATATAAATTGTTAAATCTAAAAAATTGATTTCCTTTTTGCTAAATATTGTTGTGAATTCTAAATAAAATACATTTTTATTTATTTCATAAAAAAATGTTTTTAAGTCATCTTCCCCTCCCCCCCAAATAATTATCACATCATCTATAAATCTCTTCCACATGACGAGATTCGCCCGTAGCTCGCCACTGGGGTGGATGACCTCCTGTTCCCACTGACCCACATATATATTGGCGAACCCCGGTGCGAATCTCGTCCTCATCGCGGTTCGCCATTGCTGTATATAAAATTTGTCCTCAAATATAAAATTATTTTTATTTAAAATGAACATTATACAGTCTCCAATAAAATCAATCTGATTTTGTGCTAATTCTCCCTGATGGAGTGCATCGTGCGGCACCATAGAACGATATATAAGTGTCACTTGTGTTTAGCAGCGGCAGCGATACCTCTGCAGTACCGCAGCATCAGTTATTGAGAAATAGGGTAAAAGCGCCTGTGTAATAAAGTAGAATACGGAGTGTCTCACTAATCATTACAAATGTTGTCATTAGATTCTCATATTAAAGCAGCCTCACACTTTGGACCTATAACTTTGAGCAATCATATTTTGGTATAAGGAACAAGGTGTCTGTTTCAAAATGTGTCCCACCACCCTTGGTTCCATAAATAAAGCATAACAGCTGTTAGTTGATCACCCACTTATGCGTAGCATTTCTGACCCACTCTTAGAGTTCACATTTATGATGCATAGTCTTAATTTGGTTCCACCGCCATCAACTACTCTGCAGTATAAATGGTTGCAAAAGAAGATGTAAAGGCATGCCATTGTTTTGTTTTAATCCATAAATTGTACCTTCTCCTCCTTAAAGGTTCATTGGGAAAAAAACTGTTCTTAGTCCCAACACCCCCTCAGCAGATGGACGAACGTGTCAAGGAACAACTGTCTCACTTCAGAACATCAGATCATCTGCTAACAACTGCTAGAACTTCCAGTCTGTATAAGAAAGTCTACATTAGTCTTATCTTGTGGATACTCAAGATTTGCATTCCTTTGCAGCCAAGGTGAATATGGGCAGTGTCCTATATCTGCATGGAAAAGACAAGTTTGCCTCTGCGTAAAAAGTTTGGGTGTGCACTGTGTCTGACAAAAGCTGAAGGAGCCGCAGGTGGAACGTCTGCCAGTCAAACTTCTTGGTGACCTATTTTATTTATTCCCAGGGAACTCCTTTAGAAAGAAAATATTAAGTGCACTTTTAGTTAGTGATGGACGAACATCGGTCAGGACGGTTCGCGAATGCGATCAAATGTTCGCGAACCGCAAGTTCGCGGCGGGCCCCATTCACTTTAATGGCATTCACCTCATATTTGCAGCCACCAAATACTTAGTAGAAGTGCCCAAATAGCAAATAGTCCCACAACATGGACAGTGACATACCAGAGGGGGATCAATGACAAAAATTCCAACAAAAAATATGTGTCTTAATCAGGGGACATTTTTATGTGTCTTAAAGGGAAATTTTCTTAAATGTGCCCTGTTGGAGCCTAGAAATTTTTTCTTTTAGGCCACGGAAGTACGGGCCTTAAAAATTAGGCATTTACCGGACATAAAAGAAATTCTGATTATGTGGCTCAAGGTACATTATGAGGTCAAGGGATAAAAATTTTACTGTAGGCCACTGGACTAAAGGCCCCAAACATTAGGCATTCACCGGACAGAAAAGATCAAGTGATTATGTGGCCGGAGGTATATTACACGGTCAATGGATATCAATTTTACTGCAGGCCAGTACAAATACAGGTCAAATACATACGTTTAAAATAACTAAAAATATAAAATTGGATTAAATACATGGCTAACGAAATCCCCCCTCTTGAAAAAAAAACTAATGATAATAGTTGAAACACGTGGTCGTCACAGGTGTTGAATTCCTCAGAGGCCCAAAACATTAGGCATTCAACGGACAGAAAAGGCCTTTTATGCCTCATTATTTACATAAGACAGGGACCATTCTTTGTTCTTGGTGTTGTAGGATATGTGTGAGCTGGCATGAGGAAACGTTAATTAAACGTGGTCGTCACAGGTGTTGAATTCCTCCGAGATCCATGCCTCATTAATTTTTATAAATGTGGGGTAGTCCACAGTCGTGAGCTAGGCAAGTGCGCTTATCGGTCACGATCCCCCCTGCTGCGCTGAACCTCCTTTCGGACAGGACACTGGACGAGGGGCAAGCCAAGAGTTCCATGGCAAATTGTGCCAGCTCTAGCCACAGGTCAAGGCTACACACCCAGTAGTCTAGGGGCTCCTTGCTTCTCATAGCGTCCACATCGTCCGTTTACCCGATGTACTCGGACACCTGTCGGTCTAGGCGTTCCCTGAGGCTGGATCCGGAGGGCGGCTGTTGATGGGTTGGCTGCAAGAATGATCTCATATCTAAAGTGACCAACACATCTTCAAACCGCCCTGTTCTTGTATGCGCTGTTGGATTGGTACCCGCAACTGTTTCTCTGTGAGTGGAAATTCCTCTGCCAGCTCCGGCAAAAGCAGAATGCAGCATTTCTCGAAGCAAGGCCTGGAAGTGCTGCATTCTGACAGCCCTCTGTGATGCTGGTAATATGTCTGCCATTTTGTGTTTGTACCGGGGGTCTAAGTATGTTGCCACCCAGTACTGGTCCTTGCCCTTTATGCTTTTTATACGAGGGTCCCTCTTCAAACACTGGAGCATGAAGGCCCCCATTTACACTAAACTGGAAGCGGTGGAGTGGCCTGGCTCCTGCTCATCGTCCAGGATAATGTCATCCTCGGTCTCCTTCCCCCAGCCACGGACAACACCAGGGATCCCAGAAAAGTTTAAAGCATGCTCTTCTTGCTCCTCCTCCTCCTCAACCCCAGCACCATCCTCCTCTGACTCATCTTCAGACTCCTGTTTAATTGTCTGAGATGGAGTAGCCCCCACTGGGTATTCATCCAGCATTGCGACTTCCTCTTCTTCCTGCTCCTCGACAGCTTGATCAATGACACGACGCAATGCACACTTCAGAAAGAAGGCGTAAGGTATAATGTCACTGATGGCGCCCTGGCTGCGACTGACCAGTTTGGTGATCTCCTCAAATGGCCGCAGAAGTCTGCATGCGTTGCGCATGAGCAGCCGCTGGCACAGTGAAAAAAAAAACAAGCTCCCCAGAACATGTCCTGCCGCAGAGTTCGTACAGGTAGTCTTTAACTGCACGTTTCTGCTGGAGCAGCATATCAAGCATATACAAAATGGAGTTCCATCGCGTCGGGCAGTCACAAATCAGACATCTGACGGGCAGGTGGTTTTGCCGCTAAAAGTCAGCAAGGCGAGCCATGGCCGTGTAAGATCTTCTAAAATGGCCAGAGAATTTCCTGGCCTGCCGCAAAAAATGGACCCTGGGGTATTTTGCAACGAAACACTGCACGACTAAGTACAGGACATGTGCCATGCACGTCACGTGAGTCATTTTGCCCTGTTTCACCACTCTCAGCAGATTCGCACCGTTGTCGCACACCACTTTACAAACAGTCAAATTGAGAGGGCTTAGCCACTGATCGGCCTGTGACCGCAAAGCTGAAAGGAGTGCAGGATTGGTGTGGCTCTTGGTTTCCAGGCACAACAGCTGCAGCACAGCATGGCAACGTCTTACCTGGCATGTCGAATAGGTTCTGGGAAGCTTGGGGGGTGCGGCGGAAGAGGCAGTAGCAGTGGAAAAGGAGGAGTCAGCCGAGGAGGAGATGGAGTAGAAGGAGGAGAAGAAGAGGCTGGCCTGCATGCAATCCATGGTGATAACACCAAATCCACACGGGTGCCAAGGGTTGTATGCTTGACAGCCGTCAGGAGGTTCACCCAGTGGGCAGTAAAAGTTATGTACCTTCCCTGCCCGTGTTTGCTAGACCACGTGTCTGTGGTCAGATGTATCTTGGCACCGACACTGTGTGCCAGAGATACATTCACTTTCCAGAGATACATTTACTAGCTCCGTGATGCCCTTCTGGGAGAAATATTTCCTTTCGGAAAACATTGTGGTGTGCCAATGGCCACAAATTTTCTAAAGGCCTCTGAGTACATCAGTTTATATGGCAGTAGTTGGCGGGCTTGCAGTTCCGACAAGCAGGTAGTCAGCTGTTAGGCAAGAGGGTTATCCTGCCTTTTGCGAAATGAACGCGACGACGGCACGGTGGAAGGTGGAGTGGAGGACAAATGGGAGGAGAGAGGAGAAGGAGAAGGAGAAAAGGCAGGACGTGGAGCGCCGGGATTGTGGCTTTGTGGGTTCTGACGGCGTTGCTGCCTCCGGGCTCGGTGATGGGAGGCCAGGTGCCTTCTTAAGGCGGTCATCCCTAGGTTAGTATTGGGCTTACCGCGACTTATGCGTTGACAGCACAGGCTGAAGATGGCAACACTATTGTCAGCAGCTGACACGTTAAAAAAAGCCCACACTGCGGAGCTATGTGCCGGTGTCCTGGGAGCGCCAGATGTGACCGTGCATGGTGGATGGCTCGTTCCAGATACATTAGCAGTCTGCTTTTTGCCTCCTGTGCACTGTAAGTTCTGCCTACTTCTCCTCCTTCTCCTCCCTATCTGCTGCTCTGTCTCTCTCTCTGAACTTCCCTCCTCTTCCCCTCGTGTGGGCACCCATTGACACGTCATCATTGTCACCTTCTCTACCAATGACATTAGAGATCTCGGAGTAGGCAGCAACAGCGGGGACCACCCTCGTTGGGCTGATCTAGGTACTGTCGTCAGACTGCTGGGTGGCGACCGTTGATACCTCCTCTTCCTGATCCGATGGTAAGAATGGCTTGCAATGGCTACTCCGATGGCAAGAATGGCCCCTCGAGCGGAGGGGATATGGTGGTGGTGGTGTCTTTGGGGGTGCACACAGAAGAGAGTGAAGAGGGTGCAGATAGAGAGGATGAGGAGGGTACAGAAGCGGAAGGCTGAGTGAGCCACTCAACCAACTCTGGTGCGTCCTTTGACGTAATTGCATGCGCCTTCTCCAACTTCCTACTTAGGCTCTGGCCTGGTGCACCTGCCCGACCCCTACCACCCCTGCGGAATGGCCTGCTTCTTCCTCTGCCTGTCATTTTCAAAATGACCCTGTGACAAAAATCCCTATAGAAGAGCAGTATTTGTGGAAGAAGGTATATCACACCCCTGCCTCAATCAGTTTTTTGGGGGAGCAACTGGTATATCACACCAGTTGAAATTATTTGTTCCAATAGCGTTTGCCACTCTGTGTAGCTGCGGTAACGCAGCAAAACCGCAAACAAATGCTGCACTACGCTAATGGAATATATAGAAAGTATATTATTGGTATATCACACCACTGCCTCAATCACTTTTTTTGGGGGGCAACTGGTATATCACACCAGTTGAAATGATTTGTTCCAATCGCGTTTGTCACTCTGTGTGGCAGCGGTAACGCAGCAGAACCGCAAACAGATGCTGCACTACCCAAATGCAATATATAGAAAGTATATTATTGGTATATTACACCCCTGCCACAATCAGTTTTTTTGGGGGGGCAACTGGTATATCACACCAGTTGAAATAATTTGTTCCAATAGCGTTTGTCACTCTGTGTAGCTGCAGTAACGCAGCAGATCTGCAAACAAATGCTGCACTACCCAAATTCAATATATAGAAAGTATATTATTGGTATATAACACCCCTGCTTCAATAATTTTGTTGGGGGGGCAACTGGTATATCATACCAGTTGAAATTATTTGTTCCAATAGCGTTTGTCACTGTGCAGCTGCGGTAACACAGTAGAACCGCAAACAAATGCTGCACTACCCAAATGCACTATATAGAAAGTATATTATTGACATATAACACTCCTGCTTCAATCAGTTTTTTGGGGGGCAACTGGTATATCACACCAGTTGAAATTATTTTTTTCCATAGCGTTTGTCACTCTGTGTAGCTGCGGTAACGCAGCAAAACCGCAAACAAATGCTGCACTACCCAAATGCACTATATAGAAAGTATATAACACCCCTGCTTCAATCAGTTTTTTGGTGGGGCAACTGGTATATCACACCAGTTGAAATTATTTGTTCCAAGAGCGTTTGGCACTCTGTGTAGCTGCAGTATCGCAGCAGAAACGCACACACAACTGCTGCACAATACAAATGCACTATAATATACTTTCTATGTTAGAAAGTATATTATAAGTATAT
Source organism: Bufo bufo (assembly GCF_905171765.1). Lineage (NCBI taxonomy): Eukaryota > Metazoa > Chordata > Amphibia > Anura > Bufonidae > Bufo > Bufo bufo. Next base: position 55,807,500 of record NC_053398.1, on the reverse strand, counting down.
CACACCCCTCTGTAAGTCACACCTATCGATAACACACCTATACCAATCCTTAAAAGGACTTTTGTGGCCCTATTAGCTAGCGTTTGGTGTCCCTAACAGTCTGTTCCTGCTCCACACAGCAACCTCTTCCTACACTGGCAAAAGACTGAATGTAAAATGGCGGCCAGATCGGATTTATTTATATGACATCGCCATATGTTCGCCCGTTCGGCGAACCGCGAACAAGCAAAGTTCGCCACGATACGACCGCCGGGCGAACCGCAAGGCCATCTTTACTTTTAGTGCAGTTGTGTTTTTAATTTCTTTGTAACAGTGAAAATGTGTCCCCCTCCCAGTCATGAACTCCCAGTGTTACTGTGATATTTATTCTGCTTTCTGCAGTTTTTCTCGCTTAGTGTAGTCTTATGCCCCCTTCAAATTGTTGATTGAACATGCCTATATCACCTTTTAGTAGCCCAGTCTGTCTGGCTGGAGTCTTTGCTTTTTCCGCTTCACTTTGTATGGAATTTTAATACGTTTTCATGCTGCTTCACACCTGCTGGTAAATCCACCTGAAGACATGTAACAGAAAAATAAATGTGGCTACAGCTTATGCCTGTGTTTTGCATGGGTATATAGTCATTTGGTTTGTAGTGGTTATAACATGCAATATTATTATTCATTTTAAAGTGCTATTAATATCAGGGTGCTGTGCGTATGAAAAAAAAGGTATGAAGTGTCATCTGAGGGCAGCATAAAGTAGTAATAAATACACTGATCGCTGCGTAGAAAAATAAAAACTGGAAACAGCACTAAATGTCTTATGGTTGGACTAGCTGGGAATCCAGCACAGCGTCAAGGTAGGTAGGTTAATTCCCAGCAGCAATCCAAATAAAGAAAATATGGTAAAAATATGGCATCTCCTCTTGTATCCATTTATCTTATAGTGTGCAAAAAGTATGTTCATTCTCTATGACTGCAGTGGCCACATGACCATGTCATACCAGATGTACTGTAGACACGTGGAGACCTGAAAGCTGCAGCAGCCCAGGGTAGCAAAGTAGCCAGAACCCAGAGGCAGGTATTAGGTAAGCATGATTACCTGTACAGGTCCGGCCACACTGAGGGGTCTGCCTGAAAGGGCCGCAGTGGTAGACAACCACTTTTAAACACCACTACAAAAACAGTGTTTGTAGGGCATTTTATAATTTCCTATTGGCCAACATGTAACATCTGGCTGCTGGCAGTAATTATTTGGCTAAAAAAAAAAAAAAAAGCTTTTGGGTCCCATAACAACTGCTATTGCTATTAAGGGTGTAGTCACCTCTATGACAAGTATAGGACAGCACTATTTCTGTGTAGCAGTGTTTCCCAACCCTTGAATACTTGGAGCCACATCCAATGGAAAAAAAAAACATTTTCTCCTGAATTTTACCTTATGTATTGTAAATGGTAAAATCCAGAATAAAATCTACAGAAAGAATTGACATATTTTGGATTTAAAATCCATGCTGCAACAAGCTGTAGATTTTCTGCCTGCGTATCCTGATGGAAAAACTGCTGCATTTCCCCTATGCGTGGATGTAGCCTTAAAGTAAGGATGGTGTAGTGGGGAGATGCCTGCATGGATAAAAGTTTGTCAGAGGTGAATTACAGCTATACAAGTATTGATCTATCTGCATAGGGCATACCAATGCAGACCAGACAAAGTAAGGTTTTTGTGTTTCTGCTATACCATTTAGGTTTCCAGTAATTTGTGTGGCTAGTATTGGTCATTGTTCAGCACAAATCTTATTTTCTAAAATACCAGAGCAGTATTCATTGACAACTGTTTTAAAATAGATGCAGTTGTCATGTGTCTGGTTTGTAAAGAGTCCCTTTCATGTAAACATATTGTATAGCCACACTTTCCATTTCTTTATCATTTACAACGTCAAGGTATTTTAATATTTATGCAGTGAACATGCGTGTTCGCGTACTATATCTACAATGATCAGTGCGTTATCATTAGTTAATGGTAATGATAGCTTTGACACAAGAATCATACTTTACTGCAGGTGAATGAGCTGTTTATACTAATTTTACTTGCCTGTGTGTTAAGCTTTAACTTTTATGTCACCTCAAGCTTGACCTCATGTGTGCTCATGTGTACAAAGCATGAAAAGTATATGCTGTATATGCATAATTAATTAAATATTGAAAATACCAGTCGTATCAGCAATCAGGAAGCTATAGCCCAGTCAGTATTCTCCAGAAATCTATCTAATACTGGACACATTTGATTCTAAAAAGTGGCATCTTGTCCTAGAATTTTTAGAAGAGTCAATAAGGCCACTATGTCAACATGGCAATATGATTATTTACCCTAATGTTTAAAAATTAAGCTTATTAAAGGTTTGCCTTAGGAGGAATTTTTTTTAATGATTGCATTTTACTCATTTTGGGCTAAAAAAAAAAATTTCAATTGGTCTTTATTAAAAATATTGACCATTCTGTCACAAAGGGTTAACTGTTTGTCTATCTGCGTGAAGGTACTTTTTTACTTTCACTTTGTGCCAGTCATCTAATAAACCTTAACTCTAATTTAATAAGAGGACATAAACACTTATTTACGTGAAACTCCTATCAGTAAGATAAGAATTAAGCTATAATTAGTCAGATAGCAGAGATAAGGAGAAAAAAATTCTGATTCCTCTGTTTGAGTATCTCAGCTTTGTACAGAGAAAAGGGTTCTATATTTGTAATAAAGAACTATTTAAAGAACATATTTTTAGCTCAAAATGAGTACAATGCAATAATAAAAAAAATGCCCCCAAAGGTGTACAAGTAAGGTCATGTGCTACGCCAGCAATAATTTGTGTGTTTTGATCTTGAACACTTTAGGGTACATTTAGAAAAGTTGATTTGGGTCAGACATGTTATGTTGTTGCAAATGTCTGTCATGCACCAAATTTATTAATGATTCACACAGCATATATGTACTTAATGTGTTACTCCAGTAATAATGTTTTGCAGGAGAGGATTCTAGTGTTATATGGTTTCCCAGATAAATTAACTACCTGCATTTCTTGACATCACTATTAATTATAGGAAAAGACATGGGCATTAGTGAATATGTTGGACTATAGCACTGTCTCTTTGTCGGTCGGTGGTGCTGTATTGCTAACAAATTAGGTAACTTGCCAACAAATACACCATTTTAGGTTCAAATACTCTTTAAAGAGAGACAACCGACACCACTTTAAGAATGGTAAAATAATTAAGTAAATTTATTAAGGGAATATGGATAATTAGGCAAATATATGTCCTTTTTAACAAAATTAGGTAAATGCACCATCACAAAATACAAAACTTGCAAACAATAAGGTGTTAGACAAAAAACAACTAATAATTACATAATTACAAGTAACCACACTTCATCTAGAGTCCTAACTACATTCTGAATGAAGGTACTTATATCATCAATTGAGTTCGCAACATCTGATAGCAACACACATCAGCTGGGGAGCCCGTTCAGTGAGACTATCAGAGACTCGAATGGGAACAACCCTTTTCTACGTCTATCTCATAGATGAACTCGAATGGCTTGCTGAAACAGTCCAGATTTCATCAGGTAGAATGAACAAACCCTTCCACAAACATTTCCAGACCAGTTTCATTGTTTTATTTCATCCAACAGAAATATACAAGGTCTCAAATAAACAGTTAAGACAAATAACAAGGATACAGTTTAACTATTCAAGCCAAACAGTCTTCAATTCAGAGGTGAGAATAATTTTATTGCAGTTGCTAGAAGGTATTATATGTCCATTTAATAAAGATAAGTAATAGGACAGTACTCGATCATTATCATGCAATAATATGTGAATTTTATTTTTAATCCACTACCAGTTTGCACTTAGAATTATTTCAACAATGTTTCAAGCTTACAAGTTGGGGTCTGGGCACTGGATAATGTGGCTTATATCTGTGAGCAAACTGCATGATAACAGACAAGTTTTGTCCTATTACTTATTGCAATGACCTACTGGTCATTGCATGTGAAAAATGTGAAAAAATAAATACCGGATCCGTTTTCCCAGATGATACCGGAGAGATGGATCTGGTATTTAAATGTATTTCTCAGACGGATCCGCATCCGGATCCGGAAACAAATGCTATCCGTTTGCACACGGATTTCTGGATCCGGCAGGCAGTTCTGGTAACGGAACTGTCTACCAGAATCCTCTAACGCTAGTGTGAAAATACCCTAAGGATAAACCTCTGAGGAAAGAAGCATTAAATGTATACAGAAGGTTGAGGACCGTAAAGGTTGTGATTGGACTTTACTGCATGTTACATGGATTTATTGATTATGGTACCCACCACAGTTCTGAGATAAACTGGCCACCCATTTTAGGGCTCAGGGGTCAAGTCCTGGGAAAAAAAGTGTGGGAACTCACCCAAGATCCACTGCAAACCCCCCCCCCCCCCCCAAAAAAAAAAATATATATTTCGCTGAAAATTCAGTGCAACATTTATTGTAAAGTGCCAGTTTACACAAACAACTGCAAAATTTACAAGAAATAAACAAATATATATAGGGACCCGCACCTATCAGACAATGGGGGCATATCCTAGCGATATGCCCCCATTGTCTGAGATGGGAAAACCCCTTTAAAATACAATACATGTGAATGGCCTTTTGAAAGCTACGTGTAGCGAAAAAAAAAAAAAAAGCACAGAAAATCTAGCATGCTGTAATTTGTGTCGCTGCGGACTGAGCCAAATGTACACATTGTGATCAAAACAAAACAAAAACTCCCCTTATATATAATTTACTTACAGTTCTGAAGACTCAGGGGTGCTGGCAGGCTTAGCCTCAGGGGTGCTGGCAGGCTTGGACTCAGGGGTGCTGGCAGGCTTGGCCTCAGGGGTGCTGGCAGGCTTGGCCTCAGGGGTGCTGGCAGGCTTGGCCGAGCAGAAGGAGTGTGGGACTGTGAGGCCTTTTTTCTCCAAGCTGCCCCAGATCAGTGCTCTGGGCAGCTGGGCTGGAAGTGGGCACAATAAGAAAAATATATTTTTCATTACACCTCAGGTCAGACCACCAATCAGACCCCCAATGATATTCAGACCTCAGCTAACAGCCCCAATAAGATCCCCAATGTTAATAAGACCTCAGATCACACCTCAGCTCAGACCCCAATATGAATGACCCCCAATCAGACCTCAGATAAGAGCCCCAGTGCCTCTCATCAGCCACCCAGTGCCTCTCATCAGCCAGTAATAACAGCCCCCCAATCATGGGCCAGTAATAACAGCCCCCCCAATCATGTGCCAGTAATACCAGACCCCCCAATCATGTGCCAGTAATACCAGACCCCCCAATCACGTGCTAGTAATACCAGACCCCCCCAATCATGTGCCAGTAATACCAGACCCCCCCAAATTCCCCAATCATGTGCCAGTATAATACCAGACCCCCAATCACGTGCCAGTAATACCAGACCCCCCCAATCATGTGCCAGTAATACCAGACCCCCCCAAAATTCCCCAATCATGTGCCAGTATAATGCAAGACCCCCCAATCATGTGCCAGTAATACGAGACCCCCAATCATGTGCCAGTAATACCAGACGGTCCAGACCCCCCCAAATCATGTGCCAGTAATACCAGACCCACCCAATCATGTGGCAGTATTGTAATACCAGACCAGACCCCCCAATCATGTGCCACTATACCAGACCCCCCCAATCATGTGCCAGTAATACCAGACAGACCCCCCAATCATGTGGCAGTAATACCAGACAACCCCCCCAATCTGTGCCAGTAATTCCAGGGCCCCCCCAAATTCCCCAATCATGTGCCAGCCCAGTATAATACCAGGGCCCCCCAAATTCCCTAATCATGTGCCAGTATAATATAGTTTAAAAAAAATATGAACACTTATACTTACCTCTTTGGAGGGATGCGATGCAGGCCTCTTCCAGCCTGTGTCCTGACTCCAGCGCTGTACGGCTCAGGCCGGCGGCGCGATGACGTCATCGCGCCGCCTACGCTGGCCTCTGATAGGCTGCCGGCCTAGAAGTGCCGGCAGCCTATCAGAGGAACAGGAAAGGGACACACCTCCCTGCCCTGCTCCTCCGCAGCCTTCTGTTTGTATCGCTGTCCTCAGGACAGCGATATAAACAGAAACAGATCACCATGGAGATGAGCGCTTCGTTTCCCCAATGGAAGCGCTCATCTCAGTGCCTGGGTAATGGACTGGACCCATCTTCCCCTGGCTAGAGAAGTTGGGAGTTCCTAGCAAGTCAGGCTAGAATGAAGACCTGATTGGTGTATGCTGCAGCCAAGCAATTCAATATAGAACTCTTCTCTAGGAAAACACCATTCCTGAGAGTGAATAGCTGCCTAAAAACAACTTTGCTAAGGGTACTTTCACACTAGCGTTAAAGATTTTTGGTATTGAGTTCAGTCCTAGGGGCTCAATACCGGAAAAAACGCTTCAGTTTTATCCTAATGCATTCTGAATGGTATTTTCTCCGGCCAAAATTCCGGAACACTTGCCGGAATAATGGATCCGGCATTAATTTCCATTGAAATGTATTAATGTCAGATCCGGTACCAAGTGTTCCGGAAAAAAGGATCCGGTTTTCCGGTCTGCGCATGCGCACATCTTTAAAAATGCGGAAAAAAAAATACCGGATCCGTTTTCCCAGATGATACCGGAGAGATGGATCTGGTATTTAAATGTATTTCTCAGACGGATCCGCATCCGGATCCGGAAACAAATGCTATCTGTTTGCACATGGATTTCTGGATCTGGCAGGCAGTTCTGGTAACAGAACTGTCTGCCAGAATCCTCTAACGCTAGTGTGAAAATACCCTAAGGATAAACCTCTGAGGAAAGACGCATTAAATGTATACAGAAGGTTGAGGACCGTAAAGGTTGTGATTGGACTTTTGTCACGAGGGTATCAAGAGCCTCGTCTGACTCCGTTATACCCGGGGTCAGGAGGTCGCAGCGGGTGGCTGCGCGCTCTATATCTAAAGATCACGTTGTTTCTTAGTGATTGTTTTCTGTGTTTGCCTTGCTATCCTTTTTGTCTCAATCAGGGATCCGTAGCTTCTCCTCCTCAGCTGTTTCTTGTCTGCCACTCCCAACCTCCTTATATTCTCCCCTCACACTTCTCTAGTTGCCAGTTATAGAGCTTCCTGCCTGGACATCTATACTGACCCACTGGAGTTGTGAATCCTGGTTGTCGTTCCAGAGTGCTACCCTCCGGATCCCTGTTGGGCTTCTTGTTGTCTCCTGTTGTCGCCCACCTGGGATTATATGTTGAGTTTGTATTGTCTGTCCTTCCCTTGGTGTTTTCCTTTAGAGCTAGTGGTGCGGACTAGTGTTCCCACCGCCCTGTTCACTATCTAGGGCTCAGCTTAGGGAAAGCCAGGGCTTTAGGCACGTGATCGGCGTACGGGTGAGGAACCCGTCTAGGGACGTCAGGGCAGCCAGGTGCCAGCCGCTAGGTGAGTCAGGGGTCACCACCTTCCCTCTCACTTGGGCAGGGCCTTCCTTGTTCCCTCCCTCTGCGTCACGTATGTGATAGTCACGCCGACCGTGATAACTTTATTGCATGTTGCATGGATTTATTGATTATGGTACCCACCACAGTTCTGAGATAAACTGGCCACCCATTTTAGGGCTCAGGGGTCAAGTCCTGGGAAAAAAAGTGGGGGAACTTACCCAAGATCCACTGCAAACCCCCCCCCCAAAAAAATATATATATTTCGCTGAAAATTCAGTGCAACACTTATTGTAAAGTGCCAGTTTACACAAACAACTGCAAAATTAACATGAAATAAACAAATATATATAGGGACCCGCATTTATCAGACAATGGGGGCATATCCTAGCGATATGCCCCCATTGTCTGAGATGGGAAAACCCCTTTAAAATACAATACATGTGAATGGCCTTTTGAAAGCTACGTGTAGCGAAAAAAAAAAAAAAAGCACAGAAAATCTAGCATGCTGTAATTTGTGTCGCTGCGGACTGAGCCAAATGTACACATTGTGATCAAAACAAAACAAAAACTCCTCTTATATGAAATTTACTTACAGTTCTGAAGACTCAGGGGTGCTGGCTGGTTTTGCCTCAGGGGTGCTGGCTGGCTTAGCCTCAGGGGTGCTGGCAGGCTTGGCCGAGCAGAAGGAGTGTGGGACTGTGAGGCCTTTTTTCTCCAAGCTGCCCCGGATCAGTGCTCTGGGCAGCTGGGCTGGAAGTGGGCACAATAAGAAAAAAATATTTTTCATTACACCTCAGGTCAGACCACCAATCAGACCCCCAATGTTAATCAGACCTCAGCTAACAGCCCCAATAAAATCCCCAATGTTAATAAGACCTCAGATCACACCTCAGCTCAGACCCCAATATGAATGACCCCCAATCAGACCTCAGATAAGAGCCCCAGTGCCTCTCATCAGTCCCCCAGTGCCTCTCATCAGCCAGTAATAACAGCCCCCCCAATCATGGGCCAGTAATAACAGCCCCCCCCAATCATGTGCCAGTAATACCAGACCCCCCAATCATGTGCCAGTAATACCAGACCCCCCAATCACGTGCCAGTAATACCAGACCCCCCAATCATGTGCCAGTAATACCAGACCCCCCCAAATTCCCCAATCATGTGCCAGTATAATACCAGACCCCCCAATCATGTGCCAGTAATACCAGACCCCCGCAATCATGTGCCAGTAATACCAGACGGTCCAGACCCCCCCCAAATCATGTGCCAGTAATACCAGACCCACCCAATCAAGTGGCAGTATTGTAATACCAGACCAGACCCCCCCAATCATGTGCCACTATACCAGACCCCCCCCAATCATGTGCCAGTAATACCAGACAGACCCCCCCAATCATGTGGCAGTAATACCAGACAACCCCTTCCCCAATCTGTGCCAGTAATCCCAGGGCCCCCCCAAATTCCCCAATCATGTGCCAGCCCAGTATAATACCAGGGCCCCCCCAAATTCCCTAATCATGTGCCAGTATAATATAGTGTTCTCCATTGGCCCTAGCACACTTGCATCCACCTATAGTGAATAGTGATGGACAAGCATCGGCCAGGACTGTTCGCAAACACGTGAACACGATCAAATGTTCGCGAGCCGCAAGTTCACGGCGGGCCCCATTCACTTAATGGCAGGCGAACCTGAAAAACCTTCCGCTCATATTTTCAGCCACCAAATACTTAGTAGAAGTGTACAAATAGTCCCACAACATGGACAGTGACATACTGTACTAGAGGGGGATCAATGACAAAAATTCCAACAAAAAATATGTGTCTTAATCAGGGGACATTTTTATGCGTCTTAAAGGGAAATTCTCTGAAATGTGCCCTGTTGGAGCCTAGAAAATTTTTATTTTATGCCACGGGAGTACGGGCCTTAAAAATTAGGCATTCGCCTGACATTGTGAATATGTGGCTCGAGGTACATTATGTGGTCACTGAATAACAATTTTACTCTTTTTTTCACTTTTCTTGGGGGGCAACTGGTAAATCACACCAGTAGAAATTATTTGTTCCAATCTCGTTTGTCACTATCTGTAGCTGAGGTAACGCAGCTAAACCACAAACAAATGCTGCACTACCTAAATGCATTATATAGAAAGTATATTATTGGTATATAACACCCCTGCTTCAATCAGTTTTTTTGGGGGGGCAACTGGTATATCACACCAGTAGAAATTATTTGTTCCAATAGCGTTTGGCACTTTGTGTAGCTGCAGTATCGCAGCAGAACCGCACACAACTGCTGCACAATACAAATGCACCATAGTATACTTTCTATGTTAGAAAGTATATTATAAGTATATTACACCCCTCAGTAAGTCACACCTATCGATAACACACCTATACCAGTCCGACCTTAAAAGGCCTTTTGTGGCCCTATTAGCTAGCGTTTGGTGTCCCTAACAATCTGTTCCTGCTCCACACAGTAACCTCTCCCTACACTGGCAAAAGACTGAATGTAAAATGGCAGCCAGATCAGATTTAGCTATAAGGTAGGGGGTATGTCTATGTGCTGAAACATCTTAATTGGCTGTCCTGTACCACCTGATGGATGTGTCATGGGTCAAAGTTCTTCACAATGTAAAAGAATATGGTGCCGGCGGACATCGCCATATGATCGCCCTTTCGGCAAACCGCGAATGAGCAATCACTAATGGTGAACAGTGGTCTAGTTCAAGGTTGGCGACAGCACAGACAGTTAAAGGATTAAAGGGCTTCTGTCACTCCACTAAACTCTTTTTTTTTTTTTTTGTCTCCTTAAAATCCTTATGCTGCGATTTCTCAATATATAGGGCTATTACTCAGTTTGGTTCAGTAGTTATATAAAAAAACTGACTTTTATAATATGCAAATTATCTCTCTAGCAGCAGGTAGGGTGGCTAGCTGGTGCTAGCAGCCGCATCCTCCATTCATAATGACGCCCCCTCCTCATGTTGATTGACAGGGCCAGCGGACGCGCTCGTTCTCTGCTGGCCCTGTCTGCATTCAAAATCTGGCGCCTGCGCCGTACCTGTCTTGAGTCGGCGCAGGTGCACTGAGGGGAGGACGCTCGCTCGGCCGCTCCATCCTCAGTGCGCCTGCGCCGATGACGTCACATGTACACCCGGCGCAGGAGCACTGAGGATGGAGTGGCCGAGCGAGCGTCCACCACTCAGTGCGCCTGCGCCAACTGAAGACCGGCGCAAGATTTAAAACGCAGACAGGGCCAGCAGAGAACGAGCACGTCCGCTGGCCCTGTCAATCAACATGAGGAGGGGGCGTCATTATGAATGGAGGATGCGGCTGCTAGCAGCAGGTAGCCGCCCTACCTGCTGCTAGAGAGGTAATTTGCATATTATAAAAGTCAGTTTTTTTATATAACTACTGAACCAAACTGAGTAATAGCCCTATATATTGAGAGATCGCAGCATAAGGATTTTAAGGAGACAAAAAAAAAAATTGTTTAGTGGAGTGACAGAAGCCCTTTAAAGGCAGTATTTCACTATAGTATAGCTTCTATCGTGTGCTGTTGCAAACCTTGCACTGGACTATTGATCATATTTTGGGTGATGGTTTATCATTAGGGATAGCATAGGGACAGTTGGTGAACTGTGGGGCACATTTATTAAGACATTTTAGATGCCAGTCTTAATAAAGCCCTAAGCTGGCAGTGGATCCGCCAGAGTTATGAAGAGGCCCAGCTGTCTTACATTTAGATCTTTTTCTATGCCTGAAATAGGTGTAGTAAATGGTAAATGAGATGGGCCTGTTGGCGAATTGCAGATTGTGGCTCAACTAGCTGTCTGCACCTGAAATACGCTTAATATAGATGTATTATAGGCATAATACATGACCCCCTGTGTGTCTTACAGTCAGGGCAGCTGGAGCTGTTCACAAATCACTTGTATACAGGGTCCTGCAATGCTGCACAGAAATCACAGTACACTTATTAGTTTTTTAGTGAAAGAGCCAACCTTTTTGTCCAAAATCCTGTTGCACCTATAGTTCATAAGTGTATTGACATAGTTCCTTGCATCACCAGCCGAATATACAGTATTTTGCTGCATACGCAGTGCAATTATGCCTTTTTCAAAAAAAAAAAAAAATGTTTCAATTTAATTGCAGTGTGTAGTGTGCCAAATTGGTCATGTATTTTTTCAAAAAAACTGTTGCAATTTTTCTACCATTTATAATTGTGCAATTAATCCAGTCAGGGTATGTCTAATTGGTCTCATATTTTTTTCCAAAAAACAGTTGCAATTTCTCTATAGTCTATAAGTGCACAATGAAGCATATTTTAGCTTGAGTTGCAGAGTGTAATTTGGTCACAGCCAGAGGACGTTTTTGGGTCTGTATTTTTTTCCAAATACCCTGCTGCAATTTTTCTACCTTCTATAAGTACGCCCCCAGTTTCCATACATATAATATAGTAGCCCCCAGTTTCCATAAATATAATATAGTTGCCCCCAGTGTCCATAGCTATAATATAGTTGCCCCCAGTGTCCATAGATAGAATATAGTTGCCCCCAGTGTCCATAGATAGAATATAGTTGCCCCCAGTGTCCAATAGATAGAATATAGTTGCCCCCAGTATCCATAGATAGAATATAGTTGCCCCAGTGTCCATAGATAGAATATAGTTGCCCCCAGTGTCCATAGATAGAATATAGTTGCCCCCAGTGTCCAATAGATAGAATATAGTTGCCCCCAGTGTCCATAGCTATAATATAGTTGCCCCCAGTGTCCAATAGATAGAATATAGTTGCCCCCAGTGTCCATAGATAGAATATAGTTGCCCCCAGTGTCCATAGATAGAATATAGTTGCCCCCAGTGTCCAATAGATAGAATATAGTTGCCCCCAGTGTCCAATAGATAGAATATAGTCGCCCCCAGTGTCCATAGATAGAATATAGTTGCCCCCCAGTTGTACACAAAAATGCCCCTATTGAATTTCCTATGAACCCCCCTTATTGCAGAATATACAATTATCGTTGGTCGATTAGTGGGACAGCAGATATTATACTCACAGTATCCCGTTCCTCCGACGTCCGTCCGCTCATTCCGCTGACTCGCCCGAACTGCTCGGATGGCCGCGCATGCGCAGCTCTATCCACGCGGTGGATATACTGCGCATGCGCGGTCGTGCGCCTTCATGTAATGGAGAGGCCGGCCGAATATTTCTTAGCCTGTAGTGCGCAGGCGCGGCGAAACGATGCGGCCGGCGAAAAGCCGGTCGTATCCATGGGACACCAGAGTAAACAATCATTTCTAATAGCAGGTGTTTGGAGAAGATAGAATCATTTTTTTTAATGACATATATAGGAATAAATGTTCATTGGGGGAAAGTAAATTGGGTTAAACAGATTTAATGAAGTGGGACAACCCCTTTAAGCACATTTTAGTTCGGCAATTACAGTGTGTAGTTTGGTTTCCAGTTGGGCTTTTTTCCTGTTTCCAAAAAACCTGGTGCAATATTACTACTGTTTATAAGTGTAAAAATAAGCTTAGTTTCCAGTATCCCTAGCAGCATATAGTCTGGCTGCAGACTGTGTCCAATTGTGCATTTTTTTCCAAATAAAGCACAGACTACAGTAGTTTAACTAACCTGACGTATTGGTCTGCGTCACACTCGCCATATATTGTTATAGTGGTTTCTGTAGGTGTCTGCGTCATACTGTACCTAGGGCAAGCTTGGGTGGTGGGAGTTCCCATGTGGTGTGGTCTCCAGAGTGTCTATTAATTATTGTATTTGACTTTGTCCAAGTGCAAATTTTTTTCTGAAAAAAATGAATGAAAATTGTCTGCCAAAAACTCAATATATCAGACTCCTGTGTCTGACCCCTAATGTACATTGTATGGACTCTGTTCAAGTGTCAATTTATTTCCTAAAAATTTTTCAAAATGGTCTTTCTTGTGCTCTAAAAATTGATGAAAATGGTCCATTCACTAAAGATTAACACTGTATTTATTGTCCTCCAAAACATTTGTAAAGGGTAGGTTCACATGTGACTGATTAGAAGCAGAATGTCTGCAGCAGAAAATCTGAAGCATTTATGCTTGTGGCTGCGCTGCATTTGATCCCTGCATAGCACACAGAAGGTGCTGGCCATGACCAGGAGAGTGACTGTGCATTTTAATATTCTTATTTGGCTAATATCGCATTCAAGGACGCAATGGGAGACAAAATTATTGCATTACCAGGATATGTTCTGTACACAGCTTGTGGCAGCTTTTGACAAGTAGACACCTGCATCCCGCGTGACTCATCAGGAGGCCCCTCTCCACTCCCACTTAGTCACAGCAAGTAGCAGGAGTCGCAGCAGAAGCCAATTACAGATGCCGTGCGCCTTAATGTACAATTGTGATGTATAGGGCTTGATAAATGTCCCCCAGTGTGTTTTTAAACAGTGTGCTTGTTAACACCGTCAGCCATGCATTTACCCAAAGCTATTTATGTCAGTGTCACTCTGACATTATGAACCTTTGCTGTCATTGCCATAAAGAGCTTTAAGGTGGTTGGGGAGAAATAAAAAAAAAAAAAAAGAGAGAAAGAAAGAAAGAAATATGAGTAATAAGAGACCTCAGAGAGCAGGCCAATTGGAGTACTTCTTATTGGGGTAGAATCAGAATTTCAGAAACTAATCAAAATTTTAAGACCGAATCGGACCTAAAATAAATTTGCTCATCTCTAACCTTTTGCCATCTATGGCTACTATACTGTACTGCATAGTATTTCTAGCAATATTCTTAATTAAAGGGTTTCTATCACTTGGTATGACATAATTAGCTGTCAGACACTAGCGATCCGCTAGTGTCTGCTCTGGCCAACCATCCTACTATAATCACTTGTGGGGCAGCGGTTTTGCTAAAAAACTAACTTTTATAAATATGCTAATGAGCCTCTAGGTGCTATGTGGGCGTCATTAGCACCTAGAGGCTCCGTCTACCTTCATACACAGCCGCCGCCCAGCGCGTCCCTCCAGCCCGCCCATGTCCTCCTCCGTGTGACGCGGCGGCCGAATTCTCGCGCATGTGCCGTGCGCGGCTGTATTCGGCGCATTTGAGATGTGAGCTCGGAGCGGTCAGACATTCAATGCGCATGCGCCGAATACATCCGCGCATGCGCATTGAATGTCTGACCGCTCCGAGCTCAGACATCTCAAATGCGCCGAATACAGCCGCGCACGGCGCATGCGCGAGAATTCGGCCGCCGCGTCACACGGAGGAGGACATGGGCGGGCTGGAGGGACGCGCTGGGCGGCGGCTGTGTATGAAGGTAGACGGAGCCTCTAGGTGCTAATGACGCCCACATAGCACCTAGAGGCTCATTAGCATATTTATAAAAGTTAGTTTTTTAGCAAAACCGCTGCCCCACAAGTGATTATAGTAGGATGGTTGGCCAGAGCAGACACTAGCAGATCGCTAGTGTCTGACAGCTAATTATGTCATACCAAGTGATAGAAACCCTTTAATCAAACTAAAAAAATGTACTCATCTCTTAGAACACAATATCTGAGCATGTATCAGGGGCACCTCCATGTGTACTGAAATATTGATTTCTGGGCATAGAGAACATGTAATATACAGGATAGTTCTATAACAGGCAGTTCTGTGACAATATACCATACACACCATACATACCAGTGTAGAGAACATTCCCCACATTTTCGGCTTCCTCTCATTAATCCCCCACTGATCGCAGTGATACTTTAACTCTGCTGGACTCCGACTCTATATAATCCAGGACCATGAGGCACAAATACCTGTGTTGGCTGGGACCTGCAAGAGAAGCTTTGCAAGTGCTCAACTGAACAGAATGGGCTGTAGAATAATACTCAGAAGATCTTCAATTGATTCTGATTCAATACATCTGTGAGTAACTCACTGGAATCTATTACATTGTGTGGAGTAGATGATTTTCTTTGGATACCTGATTGCACATTTCAAGTAAGATTTTCAATTGTCATCCAAACTTTAAAAATTTTATTTCTTTTGTTCTGTTTTCAGCATTGCCCACCATAATCTTTTATGTTTAGTATTAATGTATTCTCATCAATGTTGTACTGCAATTATGTTATCATCCCTGTCTAAATATACAAACTCAACACTAAGTATAGCTTGTTATCCATGGTTTATATATTTTTCATTTAAAAAGATCATATCATCATTACCTTTTATTATTTCTTATTTTTTTATTACCTTTTATTTCTTAAATAATTTATAAGTAAAAAAGACACTGCTATTCAATTAGCCTTTTTAAAATATTGACATAGCATCTGTCATTGCTACCTCTTAGTTTAGGACATTTCATAGTTTGACTGCTCTAATTGTAAATAATCCCTTGATTAGTGTTAATCAAATCAAATTTAAACAAATTGAATTCAATCCCAATTTCAGGAAAACATTAATTTCCAATGAATATGATTTTCCTCTTTCTTCATTGTAATAAATAGATTTTTTCCCAAAATGGTTGATACACATCTTACAAAGTGAAAGTAAGATGCCTGGGAAGGAGATATGACCCATAATGCTGTGTAGTCAGCCAATCAGCAGATAACAATCCCCTGTCTTGTCACAGCCCTATAAAAAGCCTAATCCCGCCTGCTCTCCGCCATTTTACAGTGAACTGAGCATAGGGACAGATGTGCTAAGTGCTAGGGACAGAGTTTAACCACCTCCGGACCGCCTAACGCAGGATCGCGTTCCGGAGGTGGCAGCGCTGCGCACAGTCACGCATATACGCGTCATCTCGCGAGACGCGAGATTTCCTGTGAACGCGCGCACACAGGCGCGCGCGCTCACAGGAACGGAAGGTAAGAGAGTTGATCTCCAGCCTGCCAGCGGCGATCGTTCGCTGGCAGGCTGGAGATGTGTTTTTTTTAACCCCTAACAGGTATATTAGACGCTGTTTTGATAACAGCGTCTAATATACCTGCTACCTGGTCCTCTGGTGGTCCCCTTTGTTTGGATCGACCACCAGAGGACACAGGTAGCTCAGTAAAGTAGCACCAAGCACCACTACACTACACTACACCCCCCCCCCCGTCACTTATTAACCCCTTATTAGCCCCTGATCACCCCTAATCACCCCTGATCACCCCATATAGACTCCCTGATCACCCCCCTGTCATTGATTACCCCCTGTCATTGATCAACCCCCTGTAAAGCTCCATTCAGACGTCCGCATGATTTTTACGGATCCACTGATAGATGGATCGGATCCGCAAAACGCATCCGGACGTCTGAATGAAGCCTTACAGGGGCATGATCAATGACTGTGGTGATCACCCCATATAGACTCCCTGATCACCCCCCTGTCATTGATTACCCCCCTGTCATTGATTACCCCCCTGTAAAGCTCCATTCAGATGTCCGCATGATTTTTACGGATGCACTGATAGATGGATCGGATCCGCAAAACGCATCCGGACGTCTGAATGAAGCCTTACAGGGGCATGATCAATGACTGTGGTGATCACCCCATATAGACTCCCTGATCACCCCCCTGTAAAGCTCCATTCAGATGTCCGCATGATTTTTACGGATGCACTGATACATGGATCGGATCCGCAAAACGCATCCGGTCGTCTGAATGAAGCCTTACAGGGGCATGATCAATGACTGTGGTGATCACCCCCCTGTCATTGATTACCCCCCTGTAAAGCTCCATTCAGATGTCCGCATGATTTTTACGGATGCACTGATAGATGGATCCGATCCGCAAAACGCATCCGGACGTCTGAATGAAGCCTTACAGGGGCATGATCAATGACTGTGGTGATCACCCCATATAGACTCCCTGATCACCCCCCTGTCATTGATCACCCCCCTGTCATTGATTACCCCCCTGTAAAGCTCCATTCAGATGTCCGCATGATTTTTACGGATGCACTGATAGATGGATCCGATCCGCAAAACGCATCCGGACGTCTGAATGAAGCCTTACAGGGGCATGATCAATGACTGTGGTGATCACCCCATATAGACTCCCTGATCACCCCCCTGTCATTGATCACCCCCCTGTCATTGATTACCCCCCTGTAAAGCTCCATTCAGATGTCCGCATGATTTTTACGGATGCACTGATAGATGGATCGGATCCGCAAAACGCATCCGGACGTCTGAATGAAGCCTTACAGGGGCATGATCAATGACTGTGGTGATCACCCCATATAGACTCCCTGATCACCCCCCTGTCATTGATCACCCCCCTGTCATTGATTACCCCCCTGTAAAGCTCCATTCAGATGTCCGCATGATTTTTACGGATGCACTGATAAATGGATCGGATCCGCAAAACGCATCCGGACGTCTGAATGAAGCCTTACACGGGCGTGATCAATGACTGTGGTTATCACCCCATATAGACTCCCTGATCACCCCCTGTCATTGATCACCCCCCTGTCATTGATCACCCCCCTGTCATTGATCACCCCCCTGTCATTGATCACCCCCCTGTCATTGATCACCCCCCCTGTCATTGATCACCCCTCTGTAAGGCTCCATTCAGATATTTTTTTGGCCCAAGTTAGCGGAATTTATTTTTTTTTTTCTTACAAAGTCTCATATTCCACTAACTTGTGTCAAAAAATAAAATCTCACATGAACTCACCATACCCCTCACGGAATCCAAATGCGTAAAATTTTTTAGACATTTATATTCCAGACTTCTTCTCACGCTTTAGGGCCCCTAGAATGCCAGGGCAGTATAAATACCCCACATGTGACCCCATTTCGGAAAGAAGACACCCCCAGGTATTCCGTGAGGGGCATATTGAGTCCATGAAAGATTGAAATTTTTGTCCCAAGTTAGCGGAACGGGAGACTTTGTGAGAAAAAAATTAAAAATATCAATTTCCGCTAACTTGTGCCAAAAAAAAAAAATTTCTATGAACTCGCCATGCCCCTCATTGAATACCTTGGGGTGTCTTCTTTCCAAAATGGGGTCACATGTGGGGTATTTATACTGCCCTGGCATTCTAGGGGCCCCAAAGCGTGAGAAGAAGTCTGGTATCCAAATGTCTAAAAATGCCCTCCTAAAAGGAATTTGGGCACCTTTGCGCATCTAGGCTGCAAAAAAGTGTCACACATCTGGTATCGCCGTACTCAGGAGAAGTTGGGGAATGTGTTTTGGGGTGTCATTTTACATATACCCATGCTGGGTGAGAGAAATATCTTGGTCAAATGCCAACTTTGTATAAAAAAATGGGAAAAGTTGTCTTTTGCCAAGATATTTCTCTCACCCAGCATGGGCATATGTAAAATGACACCCCAAAACACATTCCCCAACTTCTCCTGAATACGGCGATACCACATGTGTGACACTTTTTTGCAGCCTAGGTGGGCAAAGGGGCCCATATTCCAAAGAGCACCTTTAGGATTTCACAGGTCATTTACCTACTTACCACACATTAGGGCCCCTGGAAAATGCCAGGGCAGTATAACTACCCCACAAGTGACCCCATTTTGGAAAGAAGACACCCCAAGGTATTCCGTGAGGGGCATGGCGAGTTCCTAGAATTTTTTATTTTTTGTCACAAGTTAGTGGAAAATGCTTATTTTTTTTTTTTATTTTTTTTTTCATACAAAGTCTCATATTTCACTAACTTGTGACAAAAAATAAAAACTTCCATGAACTCACTTTGCCCATCAGCGAATACCTTGGGGTCTCTTCTTTCCAAAATGGGGTCACTTGTGGGGTAGTTATACTGCCCTGGCATTCTAGGGGCCCAAATGTGTGGTAAGGAGTTTGAAATCAAATTCTGTAAAAAATGACCTGTGAAATCCGAAAGGTGCTCTTTTGAATATGGGCCCCTTTGCCCACCTCGGCTGCAAAAAAGTGTCACACATCTGGTATCTCCGTAATCGGGAGAAGTTGGGGAATGTGTTTTGGGGTGTCATTTTACATATACCCATGCTGGGTGAGAGAAATATCTTGGCAAAAGACAACTTTTCCCATTTTTTTATACAAAGTTGGCATTTGACCAAGATATTTATCTCACCCAGCATGGGTATATGTAAAAAGACACCCCAAAACACATTCCTCAACTTCTCCTGAATACAGAGATACCAGATGTGTGACACTTTTTTGCAGCCTAGGTGGGCAAAGGGGCCCACATTCCAAAGAGCACCTTTCGGATTTCACAGGTCATTTACCTACTTACCACACATTTGGGCCCCTAGAATGCCAGGGCAGTATAACTACCCCACAAGTGACCCCATTTTGGAA
Source organism: Bufo bufo (assembly GCF_905171765.1). NCBI lineage: Eukaryota > Metazoa > Chordata > Amphibia > Anura > Bufonidae > Bufo > Bufo bufo. Next base: position 55,787,756 of record NC_053398.1, on the reverse strand, counting down.
AGAAGAGACCCCAAGGTATTCGCTGATGGGCATAGTGAGTTCATGGAAGTTTTTATTTTTTGTCACAAGTTTGTGGAATATGAGACTTTGTATGGAAAAAAAAAAAAAAAAAAAAAAAAATCATCATTTTCCACTAACTTGTGACAAAAAATAAAAAATTCTAGGAACTCGCCATGCCCCTCACGGAATACCTTGGGGTGTCTTCTTTCCAAAATGGGGTCACTTGTGGGGTAGTTATACTGCCCTGGTATTCTAGGGGCCCAAATGTGTGGTAAGGAGTTTGAAATCAAATTCAGGAAAAAATGAGGAGTGAAATCCGAAAGGTGCTCTTTGGAATATGGGCCCCTTTGCCCACCTAGGCTGCAAAAAAGTGTCACACATCTGGTATCCCCGTACTCAGGAGAAGTTGAGGAATGTGTTTTGGGGTGTCTTTTTACATATACCCATGCTGGGTGAGATAAATATCTTGGTCAAATGACAACTTTGTATAAAAAAATGGGAAAAGTTGTCTTTTGCCAAGATATTTCTCTCACCCAGCATGGGTATATATAAAATGACACCCCAAAACACATTCCCCACCTTCTCCTGAGTACGGAGATACCAGATGTGTGACACTTTTTTGCAGCCTAGGTGGGCAAAGGGGCCCATATTCCAAAGAGCACCTTTCGGATTTCACAGGTCATTTTTTACAGAATTTGATTTCAAACTCCTTACCACACATTTGGGCCCCTAGAATGCCAGGGCAGTATAACTACCCCACAAGTGACCCCATTTTGGAAAGAAGAGACCCCAAGGTATTCGCTGATGGGCATAGTGAGTTCATAGAACTTTTTATTTTTTGTCACAAGTTAGTGGAATATGAGACTTTGTAAGGAAAAAAAAAAAAAAAAAAAAAATCATCATTTTCCGCTAACTTGTGACAAAAAATAAAAAGTTCTATGAACTCACTATGCCCATCAGCGAATACCTTAGGGTGTGTACTTTCAGAAATGGGGTCATTTGTGGGGTGTTTGTACTGTCTGGGCATTGTAGAACCTCAGGAAACATGACAGGTGCTCAGAAAGTCAGAGCTGCTTCAAAAAGCGGAAATTCACATTTTTGTACCATAGTTTGTAAACGCTATAACTTTTACCCAAACCATTTTTTTTTTACCAAAACATATTTTTTTTATCAAAGACATGTAGAACTATAAATTTAGAGCAAAATTTCTATATGGATGTCGTTTTTTTTGCAAAATTTTACAACTGAAAGTGAAAAATGTCATTTTTTTGCAAAAAAATCGTTAAATTTCGATTAATAACAAAAAAAGTAAAAATGTCAGCAGCAATGAAATACCACCAAATGAAAGCTCTATTAGTGAGAAGAAAAGGGGGTAAAATTCATTTGGGTGGTAAGTTGCATGACCGAGCAATAAACGGTGAAAGTAGTGTAGGTCAGAAGTGTAAAAAGTGGCCTGGTCTTTCAGGGTGTTTAAGCACTGGGGGCTGAGGTGGTTAACAAAGCTTTAATTGTAGAATATTGGATAGGGACAGTGCAGGGAGAGTTTTCAGACACTGTAGGTAGAGCATAGGGAGACTGCAGGGACAGTGCAGGCTCTGTGTAATCGCCCTGTGCATCTTGTTCCACTGCTGTGCCATTCATTCTTAATCTCTTCTGTTATACATAGACTGACTGCACTTCAGAGTCTCAGCAGCTTGTCTAATATGTGCGTGTACCTAGTTAATCTGCTGCACCATTAATAATTAATCCGTTCAGTTATACATAGACGTATGGTGCATCAGACTTATTGTCAACAGGCGGTGTAATATATAGGTGCGCTTTTCTAATCTATCTGCTGCACCATTCATACTTCATCTGTTACATTACTGATTCAGTTACTGTACACTATGGCCGATAGACAGTTGCCTGGGCCCTCGAAAGTAATGGGCAATGGTAAAAATGTTGCTTTAGCCGGCACAAGTAGCAGCAGAAGAAGGGATCGTGGTAGCAGCAGCCACAGCAACAGGTCAGAGCTGCCGCTGTCATCCAGCGGTAGTGTTTTGACCAACAATCCAGCTGTACTGGAATGGTTGACTCGCTCTTCAACATCATCTCAGATGAGAACAGCCAGTAATCCGTGGGTTCACCTGACACCATGCTTAGTTGGCCTGGCCCAGGAACAACCTCTGTGCCCTCACCTGTTCTGCAACTACCTCTTCCTTTTGCTGCATCTTATGCCTGGGAAGTTGGCTCTGCTCTGCTTTTCAGTGAGGACGAGCTTAGTGAGGAGAGTCAGCAGCTACAGGTCAGCATAAACTTGAAGGACAGGTCCACTATGGCCTGCCTTAGGCATGCAACTAGTAATGATGGCAGTTAGGTGGGAGCACATGTTGCGAGCGGTCAGGGACATGGCCATGAGACTGGTGAGGGTGACATAAGTGGATGAGGATATAGCAGGTCGCTTGTGGGAGCTGGGTGAAGAGGGAGCATCATCATCATCATGATAAGGGGTTGAGGGTAGCAGCACGCCCGTGAGACAGCAGTAAAGTGGCAGCATGCAGATGAGGCAACACGGGGCGAAAGCAGTGGAAGATCTGGAGCCAAACACACCCAGGGTAGACCATGTGCTACTCAGGAGCCTCCCTGTCTGGAAACAACTAGCGCTGCATGGGTTCATAAAGGCAGCAGCAGGCAGTCAGCATGGAGTGGTGGAGATAAAATGCCATCCTTGGGAATTTATCAAGTCTCTGATAGGTTGTTAGCATGGTAGTATACTAGATATCTAGGAAGAAGGTGAAGCGTGGTCAGGGTGCTAATGCTTCAACACATGGAGCGTCACCATAAAGTGGGCTGGCAAAACCGTGGCACTAATGTACTGGTACAGCTTGGCGCAGTAACTGCTGCATCTCCCAGCGGCCCGCACGCTTACTCCAGCAGTCAGTGCTCCTCACCCTTGGCAGAAGATAGCTTTCGTTCCTTCCCTTTGTCTATTGCTCCTGATGCTCCTCCTCCTCATCATGTGTTTCACCAGCAATCGATCACTGGGACGATTGCAAAGAGAAAACAGTATGCGTGCACTCATCCATTAGCACAGAAGCTGAACATGCACCTGGCAAAGTTGCTTGTACTGCATTCTCTCCCTGTCCATATCGTGGACTCTAAACATTTCAGAGAACTAATAGCTTGTGCTGAGCCAAGATGAAGAGTCCCAAGCCTTCACAACGTTTCTAAAAAGCTATACCAGCCCTGCACACGTATGTTGAATAGAAGGTGGGTCAGTCCTTGAGCCTGTCGGTGTCTGGTAAAGTTCATGGCAGTGCTGACGTGTGGAGCTGTAACTATGGTCAAGGACAATATATGTCCTTTACAGCCCACAGGCACACCAGCAACTTGGCCAGGAGATGGTAATGCCGCCTCTGCGTTGTAATTATGCGCCAATGTCCTTCTCTGCCTCCTCATCCTCCACCTTGTCTTAGCTTTCACTGTAGGCACAGTTCAGAGTGGTCCTCCAGCATACCACCTATGCAAAGCACAGGTTTTTCACCTGGTCAGCCTGTTCAAACAGACTCACACCAGGGAGAAACTGCTCTACGTCATCAACCAAGAAATCAAATGCTGGCTGTCTCCTCACCAACTGAAGATAGGAACCATGGTCACCGATAACAGAAAGAACATTCTGTCTGTGCTGCGTCCGGGAGGGCTGACCAATGCATCTTGCATGGCGCACGTATTCAATCTGGTTGGCACCAGGTTGCTGAAGTCTTCCATCCAACTGCAAGATGTCTTGAAAATGTCAAGGAAATTGTGCATGCACTTCAGCCACTTTTACTGTGCAAAAAATGCCCTCCTTGAGCTGCAAAGGCAGAATGGTGTCCCTCCACATCGCCTCATATGTGACTTTCCACACGTTGGAACTCCACCCTTCACATGTTGGACCGACTGTATGAGCAGAGGAAACCCATGACCGATTTCTTGATGATGTAGATGGACAGGGCTTCTCCCTGGTATAATTTTGACATTAGACAGTGGCAGCTCATGTGTGACACCTGCCGTTTGCCCAGGGCCTTTGAGGAGGCAACTTTTTTTGTCAGTCTCCAGGACTATGGAATGAATGATGTTATTCCACTCCTTCATGTCCTAGAGGAGATGCTGATAAATCTGACTGGTAAGGGGACAGAAGACATGGTGTCTACATCTCACGGTCCCGTGAGCCCTATGGAAGCTGAACTGGCACAGGAGAAGGATGAGGACACAAAAGCCCAGGAATTTTATACAGAACTAGGTGGTTTATCTTCCCAAGTGACAGGAGTGTCACCAATGGCAAAGTTAGGGTAGATGGAGCGTCCTTAAAAATGATTTTAGGGATTTAGGTCACAAGCTTAGGGCAAGGACCTCAAAGGTAGTGTTTTCCGAAATACTGCCTGTACCACGAGCCACACAAGAAAGGCAGCGGGAGATTAAGGAGGTTATTAGGGATGAGCGAACCCGAACTGTATAGTTCGGGTTCGTACCGAATTTTGGGGTGTTCGTGACACGGACCGAAGCCGAACATTTACCTAAAAATTCGGGTTCGTTGTTCGGCGATTTCTATGGCGCATTTTGAAAGCCTGCAAAGCAGCCAATCAACAAGCGTCATACTACTTGCCCCAAGAGGCCATCACAGCCATGCCTACTATTTGCATGGCTGTGATTGGCCAGTGCAGCATGTGACCCAGCCTCTATTTAAGCTGGAGTCACGTAGCGCCGCATGTTACTCTGCTTTGATTAGTGTAGGGAGAGGATGCAGCTTCTGTTAGGGCGAGAATAGGCAGGGATTAACTCAGCAAAAACACTTAAAGGGATTCTGTCACCAGGTTTCACCCCTGTCAGCTAAACATATGCTGATGTTCAGGGCCTCATCACGATTCCTAATGTGGGCTTATAAATGTGATCTGTACCCTTATTTTGCTAAAAAACAGCTTTTACTAACCTGTCACTCAAAGAAATAAGGTGCCCAAGGGGATGTCAAGCGATGCAAGGTGCCCGCCGCACCCACCGCCGTTCATGCCCAGCGCCGCCTTTCCAGACTTCTGCGCCGCCTCCTAATCCTCTGTGCCGCCTCTCGCTCTCCCTCCCTCCCTCCCTCCCTCCCCCTCCTCCTGCTGTAAGATCTCGCGCGTGCGCACAGGGCTCTGCCTGATGCGCCCATACGGACTTCTCCATTTGGCTTCTTACAGCGAAGTGCGCATGCGCCGGCACTTCGCTCAACCCCCTGTATGACCTGCACTCTGGCGCCAGCCTCTCAGAGCCCTGTGCGCACTCGAGAGATCTTACAGCAGGAGGAGAGGGGAGGGAGGGAGAGCGAGAGGCGGCACAGTGGATTAGGAGGCGGCGCAGAAGTCTGGAAAGGCGGCGCTGGGCACGAACGGCGGTTGGTGCGGCGGGCACCTTGCATCGCTTGACAACCCCTTGGGTACCTTATTTCTTTGAGTGACAGGTTAGTAAAAGCTGTTTTTTTAGCAAAATAAGGCTACAGATCACATTTATAAGCCCACATTAGGAATCGTGATGAGGCCCTGAACATCAGCATATGTTTAGCTGACAGGGGTGAAACCTGGTGACAGAATCCCTTTAATGAAGTGATCGATCTACAGCTGTGAATCATTCAACTTCTGCTAGTTAATTGCTCACTGTTTTTAGGCTTTTTTCTGGGGTGATCGGCGGCCATTTTGTGTCTTGTGGTGCGCCAGCACAAGCTGCCACCAAGTCCATTTAACCATCAATAGTATTTTTTTATTTTTTTGCTATATCCTACATGAGGGGCTTGGCTGTGCTTATTGTCAACCCTAGAAACTCAGGATAGAATTTTCTATATTTTATTGAGGGGTGAAATTCACTTTAAAAAATAGCAATCCCCTAAATCTGGTGTTCCAGCTGTGGCTAGCCAAGTGTAATACTGTCTGCTGTCTGGCAAAGGATATTTTTTTTTCTGGGTTGAAATTCAATTGCCAAAATAGCAATACCGTAAATCTGGTATTCCAGCTATGGCTGGACAAGTTTTATAGTGTCCGTAAAAGGATAGCTTTTGTTCTGGGTTGCAATTCAATAGCCAAAATAGCAATACCGTAAATCTGGTGTTCCAGCTGTGACAGGATAAGTTTTATAGTGTCCGTCAAATAATAGCTTTTGTTCTGGGGTGAAATTCAATTGCCAAAATAGCAATACCCTAAATCATTGGTTTCAGCTGTGGCTGGACAAGTTTCATAGTGTGCGTACAAGAATAGCTTTTGTTCTGGGTTGAAATTCAATTGCCAAAATAGCAATACCCTAAATCAGTGGTTTCTGCTGTGTTTGGACAAGTTTCATAGTGTCCGTAAAAGAATAGCTTTTGTTCTGGGTTGAAATTCAATAGCCAAAATAGCAATACCCTAAATCTGGTGTTCCAGCTGTAGCAGGACAAGTTTTATAGTGTCCGTCAAAACATAGTTCTAAATCACTGGTTTCAGCTGTGGCTGGACAAGTTTCATAGTGTGCGTAAAAGAATAGCTTTTGTTCTGGGTTGAAATTCAATTGCCAAAATAGCAATACCGTAAATCTGGTATTCCAGCTGTGGCTGGACAAGTTTCATAGTGTCCGTCAAAGCATAGCTTTTGTTCTGGGGTGAAATTCAATTGCCAAAATAGTAATACCCTAAATCAGTGGTTTCTGCTGTGGCTGGACAAGTTTCATAGTGTCCGTCAAAGGATAGCGTTTGTTCTCGGGTGAAATTCAATTGCCAAAATGGCAATACCCTAAATCAGTGGTTTCTGCTGTCGCAGCCAAGTGTAAATCTGTACTTAAAAGGGTATATTACACTCAGCGTGCATCTCCAAGTGTATTTCTTTCCGTAAAAGGGTATATTACACAAAGTGTTAAATTACATTTGCTGAAAACATAATCCTTTAAATTTGCACGCACTATTGTGCATCTCATAGGGTATTTCTGTTCGTAAAAGGGTATATTACACTCAAGGTGTAAATACAAGTGCTGATAGGGTCATCCTCAATAACTTCACACGCTACCGTGCATCTCCAAGTGTATTTCTTTCCGTTAAAGGGTATATTACACTAAGTGTTAAAATACAAGTGCTCAAAGCATAATCCTATATATTTTTTCACACGCTACTGTGCATCTCCAAGTGTAATTCTGTCCGTAAAAGGATACCTTTCATCCAGGGCCTAAATACTAGGCCTACAATTGATATTCCCCTAAATCTGTGGTTACTGCTGTGCCTGTATTAGTGTAATACGGTACTTAAATAGATAGCCAGATAGTGTTAGGTGCCTGTAAAAAAAAGGCCTGAATTTGAATTCAATACATTGGGCCAAATATTTTTTTTCTTATTGTGGTGAACGGTAACAATGAGGAAAACATCTAGTAAGGGATGCGGACGCGGACATGGTCGTGGTGGTGTTAGTGGATCCTCTGGTGCTGGGAGAGGACGTGGCCGTTCTGCCACAGTCACACGTCCTAGTGAACCAACTACCTCAGGTCCCAGTACCCGCCAGAATTTACAGCGATATTTGGTGGGGCCCAATGCCGTTCTAAGGATGGTAAGGCCTGAGCAGGTACAGGCATTAGTCAATTGGGTGGCCGACAGTGGATCCAGCACGTTCACATTATCTCCCACCCAGTCTTCTGCAGAAAGCACACAGATGGTGCATGAAAACCAAGCCCATCAGTCTGTAACATCACCCCCATGCATATCAGGGAAACTGTCTGAGCCTCAAGTTATGCAGCAGTCTCTTATGCTGTTTGAAGACTCTGCTGGCAGGGTTTCCCAAGGGCATCCACCTAGCCCTTCCCCAGCGGTGGAAGACATAGAAGCACTGACGCACAACCACATGTTTCCTGATGATGAGGACATGGGAATACCACCTCAGCACGTCTATGATGATGACGAAACACAGGTGCCAACTGCTGCGTCTTTCTGCAGTGTGCAGACTAAACAGGAGGTCAGGGAGGAAGATTGGGTGGAAGACGATGCAGGGGACTATGAGGTCATAGACCCCACATGGAATGAAGGTCGTGCCACTGACTTTCAGAGTTCAGAGGAAGAGGCAGTGGTGAGACTGAGCCAACAGCGTAGCAAAAGAGGGAGCAGGGGGCAAAAGCAGAACACCCGCCGCCAAGAGAGTTCGCCTGCTACTGGCCACCGCCACCTGGGACCGAGCACCCCAAAGGCAGCTTCAAGGAGTTCCCTGGCGTGGCAGTTCTTCAAACAATGTGCTGACGACAAGACCCGAGTGGTTTGCACGCTGTGCCATCAAAGCCTGAAGCGAGGCATTAACGTTCTAAACCTTAGCAAAACCTGCATGACCAGGCATCTGCATGCAAAGCATGAACTGCAGTGGAGTAATCACCTTAAAAACAAGGAACTCACTCAGGCTCCCCCTGCTCCCTCTTCTGCTGCTGCCTCGGCCTTTTCCTCCGCCTCGGGAGGAACGTTGGCACCTGCCGCCCAGCAAACAGAGGATGTGCCACCAACACCACCACCTCCGTCACCAAGCATCTCCACCATGTCACACGGCAGCGTTCAGCTCTCCATCTCACAAACATTTGAGAGAAAGCGTAAATTCCCACATAGCCACCCTCGATCCCTGGCCCTGAATGCCAGCATTTCTAAACTACTGGCCTATGAAATGCTGTCATTCAGGCTGGTGGACACAGACAGCAAACAGCTCATGTCACTTGCTGTCCCACAGTATGTTGTTCCCAGCCGCCACTACTTCTCCAAGAGAGCCGTGCCTTCCCTGCACAACCAAGTGTGCACTGCGCAACGCCATCTGTGGCAAGGTCCACCTAACCACAGATACGTGGACCAGTAAGCACGGCCAGGGATGCTATATCTCCCTAACTGCACAATGGGTAAATGTAGAGGCGGCTGTGCCCCAGGCGGAGAGTTCTTTTGCGCATGTCCTTCCGCCGCCAAGGATTTAAGGAACATTCTTTGCCTCCTGTAGCCTCCTCCTCCTACTCGGCTTCCTCCTCCTCTTCTTCCACCTGCTCATCCGGTCAGCCACACACCTTCACCACCAACTTCGGCACAGCCCGGGGTAAACGTCAGCAGGCATTCTAAAACTCATATGTTCGGGGGACAGGCCCCACACCGCGCAGGAGTTGTGGCGGGGTATTGAACAACAGACCGACGAGTGGTTGCTGCCAGTGAGCCTCAAGCCGGCCTGGTGGTGTGCGATAATGGGCGAAATCTCATCGCAGCTCTGGGACTAGCCGGTTTGACGCACATCCCTTGCCTGGCGCATGTGCTGAATTTGGTGGTGCAGAAGTTCATTCACAACTACCCCGACATGTCAGAGCTGCTTTATAAAGTGTGGGCCATCTGTGCGCGCTTCCAGCGTTCACATCCTGCCGCTGCTCGCCTGTCTGCGCTACAGCGTAACTTCGGCCTTCCCGCTCACCGCCTCATATGTGACGTGCCCACCAGGGGGAACTCCACCTTGCACATGCTGGACAGACTGTGCGAGCAGCAGCAGGCCATAGTGGAGTTTCAGCTGCAGCACGCACGGGTCAGTCGCACGGCGGAACAGCACCACTTCACCACCAATGACTGGGCCTCCATGCAAGACCTGTGTGCCCTGTTGCGCTGTTTCGAGTACTCCACCAACATGGCCAGTGGCGATGACGCTGTTATCAGCGTTACAATACCACTTCTATGTCTCCTTGAGAAAACACTTAGGGTGATGATGGAAGAGGAGGTGGCCCAGGAGCAGGAGGAGGAGGAAGAGGGGTCATTTTTAGCACTTTTTAGGCCAGTCTCTTAGAAGTGACTCAGAGGGAGGTTTTTTGCAACAGCAGAGGCCAGGTACAAATGTGGCCAGACAGGGCCCACTACTGGAGGACGAGGAGGACGAGGATGATGAGGAGGAGGTGGAGGAGGGTGAGGATGAAGCATGTTCACAGCGGGGTGGCATCCAACGCAGCTCGGGCCCATCACTGGTGCGTGGCTGGGGGGAAACGGAGGACGATGGCGATATGCCTCCCACAGAGGACAGCTTGTCCTTACCTCTGGGCAGCCTGGCACACATGAGCGACTACATGCTGCAGTGCCTGCGCAATAACGGCAGAGTTGCCCGCATTTTAACGTGTGAGGACTACTGGGTTGCCACCCTGCTGGATCCCCGGTACAAAGACAATGTGCCCACCTTACTTCCTGCACTGGAGCGTGATAGGTAGATGCGCGAGTACAAGCGCACGTTGGTAGACGCGCTACTGAGAGCATTCCCAAATGTCACAGGGGAACAAGTGGAAGCCCAAGGCGAAGGCAGAGGAGGAGCAAGAGGTCGCCAACGCAGCTGTGTCACGGCCAGCTCCTCTGAGGGCAGGGTTAGCATGGCAGAGATGTGGAAAAGTTTTGTCACCACGCCAGAGCTAACTGCACCACCACCTGATACGGAACGTGTTAGCAGGAGGCAACATTTCACTAACATGGTGGAACAGTTACGTGTGCACACCCCTCCACGTACTGACTGATGGTTCGGCCCCATTCAACTTCTGGGTCTCCAAATTGTCCACGTGGCCAGAGCTAGCCTTTTATGCCTTGGAGGTGCTGGCCTGCCCGGCGGCCAGCGTTTTGTCTGAACGTGTATTCAGCACGGCAGGGGGCGTCCTTACAGACAAACGCAGCCGCCTGTCTACAGCCAATGTGGACAAGCTGACGTTCATAAAAATGAACCAGACATCGATCCCACAGGACCTGTCCATCCCTTGTGCAGATTAGACATTTATAACTACCTCCCCTTAACCATATATTCTTGTACTCCAGGGCACTTCTTCATTCAATCCTCTTTTTTTTTATTTTACCATTATATTGCGGGGCAACCCTTAGTTGAATAAACCTCTCCTCTGTCTGGGTGCCAGGGCCTAAAAATATCTGACAGTGGCCTGTTCCAGTGGTGGGTGACATGAAGTCTGATTCTCTGCTATGGGACCTCTCTCCTTTGTCTGGGTGCCGGGGCCTAAAAATATCTGACAGTGGCCTGTTCCAGTGGTGGGTGACATGAAGCCTGATTCTCTGCTATGACATGAAGTCTTATGGTCTGCTATGGGACCTCTCTCCTCTGTCTGGGTGCCGGGGCCTAAAAATATCTGACAGTGGCCTGTTCCAGTGGTGGGTGACATGAAGCCTGATTCTCTGCTATGACATGAATCCTGATTCTCTGCTATGGGACCTCTCTCCTCTGTATGGGTGCCTGGGCCTAAAAATATCTGACAGTGGCCTGTTCCAGTGGTGGGTGACATGAAGCCTGATTCTCTGCTATGGGACCTTTCTCCTCTGTCTGGGTGCCGGGGCCTATAAATATCTGACAGTGGCCTGTTCCAGTGGTGGGTGACATGAAGCCTGATTCTCTGCTATGGGACCTCTCTCCTCTGTCTGTGTGCCGGGGCCTAAAAATATCTGACAGTGGCCTGTTCCAGTGGTGGGTGACATGAAGCCTGATTCTCTGCTATGACATGAAGCCTGATTCTCTGCTATGGGACCTCTCTCCTCTGTCTGGGTGCCGGGGCCTAAAAATATCTGACAGTGGCCTGTTCCAGTGGTGGGTGACATGAAGCCTGATTCTCTGCTATGACATGAAGCCTGATTCTCTGCTATGGGACCTCTCTCCTCTGCCTGGTTGTCAGAGCCTAAAAATATCTGACAGTGGCCTGTTCCAGTGGTGGGTGATATGAAGCCTGATTCTCTGCTATGACATGAAGCCTGATTCTCTGCTATGGAACCTCTCACCTCTGTCTGGATGACGGGGCCTAAAAATATCTGACAGTGGCCTGTTCCAGTGGTGGGTGACATGAAGCCTGATTCTCTGCTATGACATGAAGCCTGATTCTCTGCTATGGGACCTCTCTCCTCTGTCTGGGTGCCGGGGCCTAAAAATATCTGACAGTGGCCTGTTCCAGTGGTGGGTGACATGAAGCCTGATTCTCTGCTATGGGACCTCTCTCCTCTGTCTGGGTGCCGGGGCCTAAAAATATCTGACAGTAGCCTGTTCCAGTGGTGGGTGACATGAAGCCTGATACTCTGCTATGACATGAAGCCTGATTCTCTGCTATGGGACCTGTCTCCTCTGTCTGGGTGCCGGGGCCTAAAAATATCTGACAGTGGCCTGTACCAGTGGTGGGTGACATGAAGCCTGATTCTCTGCTATGACATGAAGCCTGATTCTCTGCTATGGGACCTCTCTTCTCTGTCTGGGTGCCGGGGCCTAAAAATATCTGACAGTAGCCTGTTCCAGTGGTGGGTGACATGAAGCCTGATTCTCTGCTATGGGACCTCTCTCCTCTGTCTGGGTGCCGGGGCCTAAATATCTGACAGTGGCCTGTTCCAGTGGTGGGTGACATGAAGCCTGATTCTCTGCTATGGGACCTCTCTCCAATTGATATTGGTGAATTTTTATTTATTTTCTTTTATTTTAATTCATTTCCCTATCCACATTTGTTTGCAGGGGATTTCCGGATCCCGAACCCGAATATTTTCGGGAAGTTCGGCCGAACTTCTCGAACCCGAACATCCAGGTGTTCGCTCAACTCTAATCTGCAGCAAAGGCTGCCAAATATTTTTTTTTGGGTATTTGATTAATAACTGAATATGACAGCAGTATATAACCCTAGAATTTCACACGTGCTGATGGTGCAAGGCCAGGCAAATTTTGTATTTTGCCCAAAAAAGGGTGTTTTATTTATAGAACAATATAACCCAGTATATAAAGGGTGTATCTTCCATGCCCTGACCCACACTAGGCTGCAATTAAAGATTACTGCCCAAAATGGCTGTATTTCAAATACCTGAATAGAACCCCTGTATATACAGGGTGTATCTCCCACACCCTGACCCACACTAGGCCGCAATTAAAGATTTGTGCACAAAATGGCTGTATTTCAAATACTTGAATAGAAGCCCTGTATTTAAAGGGTGTATCTCACACGCCCTGACACACACTAGGCTGCAATTAAAGATTTGTGACCAAAATGGCTGTATTTCAAATACCTGAATAGAACCCCTGTATTTAAAGGGTGTATCTCACACGCCCTGACTCACACTAGGCAGCAAATAAAGAATTGTGCCCAAAATGGCTGTATTTCAAATACCTGAATAGAACCTCTGTATTTAAAGGGTGTATCTCATACGCCCTGACCCACACTAGGCCGCAATTAAAGATTTGTGCCCAAAATGGCTGTATTTTAAATATCTAAATAGAACACCTGTATATAAAAGGTGTATCTCACATGCCCTGACCCACACTAGGCCGCAATTAAAGATTTGTGAACAAAAAGGCTGTATTTAAAATACCTGAATAGAAGCCTTGTATTTAAAGGGTGTATCTCACATGCCCTGACCCACACTAGGCCGCAATTAAAGATTACTGCCCAAAATGGCTTTATTTCAAATACCTGAATAGAACCCCTGTATATACAAGGTGTATCTCACACTCCCTGACCCACACTAGGCCGCAATTAAAGATCAATGCCAAAAATGGCTGTATTTCAAATACTTGAATAGAAGCCCTGTATTTAAAGGGTGTATCTCACACGCCCCGGCACACACTAGGCCGCAATTAAAGATTTATGCCCAAAATAGCTGTATTTCAAATTTCTGAATAGAACCCAAATATATAAAGGGTGTATCTCACAATGACATCTGCAGCAAAGGCTGCCAAAAATATTTTTTGGGCCAAATGGGTGTTTGTTTAATAGCTTAATATGACAGCAGTATATAACCCTGGAATTTCAAACGTCTTGATGCTGCAAGGGCGCAAAAATTGTGTATTTTGCCCAAAAAAGGGTGTTTTATTAATAGAAGAATATAACCCCTGTATATACAGGGTGTATCTCACATGCCCTGACCCACACTAGGCCGCAATTAAAGATTACTGCCCAAAATGGCTGTATTTCGAATAACTGAATATAACCCAAATATATAAAGGGTGTATCTCACAATGACATTTGCAGCAAAGGCTGCCAAATAATAATTTTTTGCCCAAACGGGTGTTTGTTTAATAACTGAATATGACAGCAGTATATAACGCTGGAATTTCAAACGTCTTGATGCTGCAAGGCCTGAAAAATTGTGTATTTTGCACAAAAATGGTAATAATTTAATAAAAAAAATAAAACCCATGTATATAAAGGGTGTATCTCACACGCCCTGACCCACACTAGGCCGCAATTAAAGATTTATGCCAAAAATGGGTATTTGATTAATAACTGAATACTACAGCAGTATATAACCCTGGAATTTCACACGTGCTGATGGTGCAAGGCCAGGAAAATTGTGTATTTTGCCCAAAAAAGGGTGTTTTTAAAAACCCAGAAAATTATGGCTGTATTTATAGCTTAAATTGCACACTGACTAATCCTGCAAATGCACCAGATGTTGTATATTGCCAAAAAAGTGTGTTTTTTTACAACCAGATTATTAGTACTGTTTTTCAAGCTTGGATTTCAATGTCACAAAAGCTCAGATGCAGTGCTGGTGCACTGGGCTTGCATGAAATGGCCGCCATCGCCGCCCACCTAACTGACTTATAAAAGTAATTTTTTTCGGTCACTGGGCTCAGGGCAGTATAAAAAAATTGTGCCCTGCACCCACACAACAAAGTGTATGTAGATCGCTGAGTTAGATTTACATTTTGAACAAAGATTCTCTCCTATTCTCTCCCTGAAATCACCAGCCGCATCCTCTCCCTACACTAGTAACAGCAAAGTGACGTGCAGCGCTAAGTGACTCCAGCTTATATAGAGGCTGGGTCACATGCTGCACTGGTCAATCACAGCCATGCCATTAGTAGGCATGGCTGTGATGGCTTCTATGAGCACACAAGTAAACGCTTGTTAATTGGCTGCACTGCAGCCTTTCAAAAAGCGCCAAGAAAGCGCCAAACCCGAACTTTTACTGAAATGTTCGGGTTTGGGTCTGGGGTCCAAAAATCCTAAAGTTCGGTACGAACCCGAACTTTACAGTTCGGGTTCACTCAACCCTAGTCCTCACCAAATGTCGCAAAATAGGCACCAAATGTCGCATGCGGGCATCAATTAGAGCTTTTTCCCCCCCAAAAAATGGTGAAGCAGATTTGATAAACATCTCCTGTAGGATTTCTGGTAGCTGGTTGTAATTTTATTGGGACAAGAGTATAAGAAGTGGTAATTAAAGTTATTGTGTGGACCTACTTGAAGACCTCTCTTCTTGGGTGGCTGTGAGGCACCAGTGGATGCCTGTGTCTTTTTTTTATCCAGGTTTAGTAGCCCTGGTGTAGATGCATTAGCCTTATGTATCATATTATGTTAATGACCTGACTAAAAGAAAACTTGCCCAGATGAATCTATAGGTCTATCTGAAGGCAACACGTTATAGAGCAGGATTTGCTGAGCAGACTGATACTTAGTTTTGTGGGGAAAGATTTAACAAAATGTGTAATTTATTTAAAGTAGAAAAATAGCCAACACAACAAAAATCACCAAAAATTAGGAATTTGAGGACCACAATACACCTAAACTCAGAATGTGCAGTGCTTAAAATAAATGAAATGCAAGCTGAATTTTTTCCCCACAAACATGTATATTAGAGATGAGAGAAGTTATGAAAAATTTAATTCAGCTGCTTCACCAAATTTCATGAAAAAATTTGATTTGGGATGAATTACTTTTTCACAAATTGCATTCCCTTGTATGTAGCGGGCGTAATGACTGGAACAGCTATTGTGCTCCCCCATCATTGAACCCCAGATGCCTTGTCGACTGCTGATCGCGGCATCTGAGATTAAAATTAAAGCTTTTCAGGGGCTAATCCAGTAAAAAAAAAAAAAACATACATTTGATCGCGGAGAGGCTGTCTAGATTGAAGAAACCACACAAAATCTTGAAGTGAAGTGACGTCATCATGCTGGCTGGACGCAGTTGCGTCATCACTGATGTTGTATTTTCTAATGCCATTTAATATGGCATACAATTGGGGTGGAATTAGAAAAAAAAACGCAATTCCTTCACAGTTTTATGGGTTTTTCCCCTACGGCTTTTCTTATGCAGCAAAACTGACCTGTCCCTTTCATTCTCTGGGTCAGTACAATTACAACCATACCACATATATAGTTAAAAATAACTAAACAATAAAAAAATAAGTATAATTAGTATTGCCTAAAATGTCCAAGCCATTAAAATATAAAAGTATTTATCCTGTGAACACGTAATGGAAAAGAGAATCAATATGCCAAAGTTGTTTTTTTTGTCATCTTGCCTGATGAAATAAATTTAATAAAAAGTCAAATGTACCCCAAAATGGAACCAATAAAAACAACACCTCACCCTGCAAAAAATCAAGCCCTCACAAAGCTCTGTTGTTGAAAATAAAAAACAAAAAAAAGTAGTAAAGCATTTTTAAAAAGTAGGAAAGCAAAATAAAATCTATAGAAATTTGGGGGCACATTTATTAAGACCAGTATTTTAGACGCCGGTCTCAATATCCCCTATACCTGGCGGTGTATCCGCTGGAGTTATGAAGAGGTGCCAGCCTCTACATACCTTCGGCGTATCCTCCACCACTTCTAAACATAAGACAGCTTCTTAGCTGTCTTACATTTAGACCTTTTTCTATGCCTAAAACAGGCCTAGAAAATGGTAAATGAGATGGGCCTGCCAGCCCATCCCCTTCTCCACCCATACCATGCCCCTTTTTTTAGACTTGGCGTGAGTGGGGAGAAGTCGCAGATTATGATACAAAAGACTTTTGTGCCGCAATCTGCATCAGAAATACGCCTAATTTAGGCATATTTCTGTATGATAAATGACCCCCTTGGTATCTCACTGATCTGAAGAATAAAAGTAAAATATTGGTTTAGCGCATAGTGAATGATACTCAAGAACCATGGTTGAATTGCATTTTTTCCCCTGCAAAAAAAAAAAAAGCCCTAGCACTAGGAAGATGGCCTTGTGCCAAACAGCTAACATCCTTGCTGAGGCCAGTGATTGTCTGCAGCGGGCATGTGCTTCTAGATAAGCACATTGCTGCAGGAAAGTAAACAAAGACTGGCTGGGACCATGGGAAATTGAACATATAAGTAATGTTTTTTTTTATTTTTTCTGCTGTTAGTCCAATTTTTTAAAATCTTGTACAACCCCTTTAAATAATAACATTATGACTGCGTGCATCTGCCAGTAGGGAAAGCCAATGAGTTACTATACACCGTTTTATTATTAGGTTTAATGTAAACACTGAAACCTCATCTACTGTATATTCCTGCGTATAAGACTACTTTTTAACACATGAAAATCTTCTCAAAAGTCGGGGGTCGTCTTATACGCCGGGTATGGCGGGCGCTGCAGTGCCGGGACGCCCGAATTATCAGCAGCTGAGAGCTGCGATGTAACCCACGGCATATGCCCCCCCGCGCTGTACCTTGTATACCGCCCCCTGCTCTGTACCTTGTATGCCTCCCCCCTGCTCTGTACCTTGTATGCTCCTTGTACCGCCATCCTCCCGGCTGCTCGCATCTCGCTTCTACGCATGTGCGAGATTTCATGCGGCGAGCGTGGATACACGGGATCCTCACGGCCGCTCGCATCTCGCTCCTGCGCATGTGCGAGATCTCTGTGCGGCGTATCTAAGTGCGGCGCATATGTGCATATGTGAATGTGAATATGAAGAATAACATAACAAAAACATGTTCAGGGTATAGGTGGCACATGTTTAGGGTCTGGGAGGCAGGGAGGGAGGACAAGGAAGGTGGTGGGATGCAAGGATGGTGGTGATACCATGGGATGGCGGTGGTACCTAGGGATGGTGGTGGGATGCAGGGATGGCAGTGGTATCTAGGGATGGTGGTGGGATGCAGGGATGGCAGTGGTATCTAGGGATGGTGGTGGGATGCAGGGATGGTGGTGGGATGCAGGGATGGCAGTGGTACCCAGGGATGGTGGTGGGATTCAGGGATGGCAGAGGTACCCAGGGATGGTGGTGGGATGCAGTAATGTACTGCTGTGTGTTGAAAAAGGGGTAGTCTTATACGGCGAGTATATCCCAAACTCTATATTTTCAGTGTAAAAGTTGGGGGTCGTCTTATACGCCCAGTCGTCTTATACGCCGGCATATACGGTAGTTATGGCTGCAAAAATGTTATTTTTTACTACTTGTCTATGTAGGGAACTTGGAAATTTGTATTATGAAATATGGAGCCATGACCACTAATGATTATACAGTATATAATTACATTAATTAGCACAGGATTTTCTAGCTATTTAGCTTTCCATATGGTATTTGGACATTGAAAGATCTAGCAATCGCTGGCTATGTTATTATAATACCAGTTATAGGCCATGTTAGTAATGTAGCCTAGGTTACTGTAGTTTCAGCTAAAAATCTTTTGTTGCAAGGAAGCATCTAAAGGCAACTTACAATAAAACACTGGAGGTCAGATCTTCCAGTATACTAATTAAAACTTCAGTTGTGTCCTGATGGAGTGCATTACTATTGGTAATTGGTTATGCATTACTATAAAAATGCACTTGACAACACTGCAGTGCCAAGACTCTGTATCTAAAAAACAAGTGACATGTCAGTTTTAGTGACAGTCAGTTGAATGAATTAAAAACAAAACCCAAAAACCATGGCACATTTCCATTTTTTTGTCCTGCTAAAACAAGCTCTTATAAGAAATGGAAAAGTAAGTGTTATGACTCTTAGGGCTCATGCACATGACTGTATGTATTTTGTGGTCTGCAAAACACAGATCCGCAAAGAATATGGATGATGTCTGTTTCCTGAGGCGATCTGAGGTAATTCAACAAACTTTATTCAGACACAAACAATATAACAAAGGTTATAAACTGTCATATCTATATAGCCTACAGGTGGCAGTAAACATGTTAACATGTATAACTCCTAACATCCTCCCTTTCTTGTGAAATCAAGTAATATATAACATAAGATGATTGGATACCACAATACATTCCAAACGTGACAATGTTTTTTAGAATGTATCTAGCATACAAAATCCTTATATCTTGTTGGTGTTCTAATAACCCTAGTTCTAGTACGTCTTGGTGTGGCAGGAGCTTCACATTGTTGCATATGATCATCCATCCCTGTTTCTTTGGGAGTTGTCTCATCTGGAGATGTACCTGGTGTAATCGCTTCACTTATTTCAATGTCAGATTTGTCATCTGCAGTCCTCAGAAACTTCCTATTCCTTCTGTACAACTGTCCATTTGCTTCCACTTTATAAGATCGTGGAGGAACTTTCTCCAAACAAATACCTTGTCGCCAAATTTCATCTGTTGACGACGGCGATGGTTGTATTCGCACTGGCTGACCAATGCTTGGTTCGGGAAGTTCCTTGGTTCCTTTATCATAATATACCTTTGCCTTTTTGCGTCTTTCAGTTAGGTTCTCGACCACTCCTTTTATAACCTTTGGAAACAGCAGTTTCTGAGCAGTCGGAAGTAAAGTCCTGGTCCTTCTTGACATTAGCCGTTGTACAGGACTACTGCTGGTGCCTTCTGATGGGGTATTTCTCCAGTCAAGAACAGCTTTCCAGATATCCTTGTCATCTCGTTTAGCTTTCTTTATGAGTTTTTTTTGCTATTTTTACAGTAGCTTCAGCTTTACCGTTGGACTGACTGTGATATGGGGATGATGTAAGATGTTCAAATTCCCACTCTCTACAAAATCGTGCAAACTCTGAGCTGACAAACTGTGGTCCGTTATCTGTAATTACAGAATCAGGGATTCCATGTCTGCTAAAATGTGCTTTGCAACAATCTATAATTGTTTTAGAGGTGGTATCAGAAACTAAATCAATTTCCCAGAAATCTGAATAATAATCAACAATTATTAAGTAATCTTGTCCTGTTAAGGAAAATAAGTCCATGTCTAGTTTGCTCCAGGGTAGAGTGGGCAATTTGTGAGTCATCAGAGTTTCTTTTGTTTGTTTACGCATATACTCATTGCAAGTATTACAGTTCTTTATTGCCTCTATAATCTCTGGGCCCATGTGTGGCCAAAAGATGACATCCTTGGCCTTGCGAAGGCATGCTTCTATTCCTAAGTGGCTAGAATGAGTCCTCGCTATCATTTCTGGGCGCATCTTTTTTGGTATGATGACTCTGTGTCCTTTATACAGAATTCCATTTTGTATGCTTATCTCATCTCTAAAGCCCCAGTAGTCCCTGATACAAATCTGTATTTTTTTTTTCTGGTCTGGCCATCCTGTAAGAACAGTAGTTTTTAATGCTTACAAGACTTCATCTTGTTCTGTGAACTTCTGAATTTGTTGTAGACACTCTTAGATATTCTGCAAAGTTTATCTCTTCCAGTTCCTTAGAAAAGGCATCCTCTGATTGCATCAAGAAAATCTCATAATCTGGGGTGTCCTTGTCCATTGTTTTGTGAGGTAATGCTGCTCTTGATAAGGAGTCTGCAATATACATTTCTGATCCTTTTTTATAAACCACATTAAGGTTGTATTTTTGCAACTGTAGCATCATGCGCTGTAGACGTTTTGGTGCTACTAGGAGAGGTTTTTTAAAAATGCTTTCTAGTGGCTTATGATCAGTCTCAATGTTAATAATATTTTTTCCATGTAAGTACTGATTAAACTTCTGGCATGCATATACAATGGCAAGACAGTGTACGTGGTGCAAACGTCACTGGCTGACCTCCTTGCAAAAGTGTTGCTCCAAGACCTTTTTCACTGGCATCACATTGGACTGTTACTTCTTCATTGACATTGTAGTATCTCAAAACTGGATGTTTAGTAACAATATCTTTTATTTGCTTGAGGGCTTCATCATGGCTGGATTGCCAGGCCCACAAACTGTCTTTGTCTGTCAGTCTGCGTAGTGGTTCACATACATCCGAAAGATGTGGTAAGAATTTTGAAAGGTAGTTTACAAACCCTAGCAGTCTCTGAACTGCTTGTACATTGTCAGGCTTTGGTACCTCTAAAATTGCTCTGACTTTTTCTGAATCAGGACGCAGGCCTTCTGCTGTGAGTAAATGTCCCATGTATGGTACCGAAGATAGCCTCAATCTCAGCTTCTTTTTATTGAATTTTAGGTTCAGCTTTCGTGCTCTCTCTAAGAGTCCAATCAAATTCTTGTCATGATCTTTTGTGGCCTCCTTTGTAGTGTCACCACAGCCATACACCAATATATCATCTGCAATAACTTTGACTCCGGGCAGGTCTTCTACTGCTTCATGTTGTCTACGTTGATATTCTTCTGGTGCAGTAGCAATCCCAAAAGGCATGCGTAGCCATCGGTAACGCCCAAAGGGAGTCCAGAATGTATTGAGATAACTGCTTTTAGTGTCCAGTTTTACTTGCCAGAAGCCATCCTTAGCATCTAAGACAGAAAATACTTTTGCATTTGTTAAACTTGGCAGGATTTCCTCTATAGTGGGCATTGGATAATGTGAGCGTTTTAGTGCTTTATTTAAGTCTTTGGGATCAATGCATATTCGCAGCTTGCCTGGTTTCTTACCAGCAACCATACTACTTATCCATGTCGTAGGTTCTATGACCTTTTTTATCACTCCCAGTGTCTCTAATCTCTCTATTTTCGCCTTTAAGTCTGCTTTAAGTGGAGCCGGCACTCTACGTGGTTAGTGTTGAACAGGAGGTATTGCTTCATCTATTTCTAGGTGATACTCTCCAGGTAGACACCCTAGTCCTTTGAAAATATCTCTATATTCAGTTGTGATCATTTCATAAGAAAAGGGTGAAGTTGTAGTTGTTTGCTGGTCATCATGTAATAATACATTATGTTCTACATTCAGTGTAAGGAGGCCCATTTTCTGACATGTTTCTGCTGAGAGAAGTGGTTTGTGTTTACCTGGACAACTTGGAATTGCAGTGTATATGTTTTATATTTATATGTACAATTTAGATTACATTGGCTCATAGGTATCATATAGGTATCATTGTACCATTTTAATTTGACATTACTCTTCTGTAATGTTGGCTTTCCTTCTTTAACAATTTTGCAATAGTCTTTGTATGTCATAAGGTTGCAGGTGGCCCCACAGTCTAACTGACAGTGTAACCTTTCCCCTGCTTCTCTGTCAATGCTGAGTTCTAGTGGTACAAACCACTGTGATGCTGGACTGCTTACTGCTCCTATTTGATGAATAATAGTGAATACTGATTCTTCTGAGCTGCTGCTCTTGATCTGTGCAGCCATATGTAGTCTGGCATTTGCTTTCTGCCTGCATACTCTAGAAAAATGGTTTTGCTTTTTGCATTTACTGCAGGTTTCTCCATATGCAGGACAGTGGTCTCTCCCCCAGGGGTGGTTGTGTGCACAATATCTACATCTGATTGTTTTTACTTTGCTTTCTTTCATGGGCTTTTTATATGTTTTAGCAGTATAATGTACAGCTTCAGTTTCACTTTTGCTTTCTTGCATTGCTTGTATTTGCATTTCTGTAAGTTCATGGCTTCTACACATGTCCATGGCTCTCTGTAGGGTCAGGTCTGGTACTCTGAGCATTCGCTTTCTAGCATTAATGTCTTTTGATCCCAGAACTATTCTGTCTCTGATAAGTTCATCATGTAATACTCCAAACTCACATGTAGCGGCGAGCTGCCTCAGCCTAGTCACATACTGATCTATAGTTTCCAATGGGCCTTGGTTTGTGGTATTGAATATGTACCTCTCATAAATAATGTTACGTGAAGGCATAAAATGACTCTGTAATGCATCCAGAGTTTTCTCTATGTCCTGCTTGTCGGCATCAGAGAGTGAGAGGTGCTGATAAATACGCAGACAGTCTCTCCCCATCACTGAGCGCAGTGTCGCTATCCTTACCTTGGAGTCTTTCTTATCAAGTTCAATTGCCACCTCATAATTTTCCCACTGGGATTTGAAATATGTCCAGTTAACTGCCAGGTCCCCTTTACAGTCCATGGGAGACGGCACAGGGAAGTTGTTTGCAGCCATTTTCTGTAACACGGTGTGTCTCTTATTAATAAATTACCAGAGAAACTATTCTTGTTGATCTTTTGTTCTGATATTAGGACTTTAGTGGTTTCTAAAACACCAAAGCCCTCTCCACTTCTGACACCATGTTTCCTGAGGCGATCTGAGGTAATTCAACAAACTTTATTCAGACACAAACAATATAACAAAGGTTATAAACTGTCATATCTATATAGCCTACAGGTGGCAGTAAACATGTTAACATGTATAACTCGTAACAATGTCCGTGTGCATTCCATAATTTGCAGAACAGCTGGCCCCTAATAGAACAGTCCTATCCTTGTTCGTAATGCGGACAATAATAGGACATGTTCTATCTTTTTGCAAAACAGACATACAGAGATGGTATGCACACGGAGTAACTTCCGTTTTTTGGGGGATCCATTCAAATTAATGTTTCCGCATACGCAAATACGTTTGTGTGTATGAGCCCTTAGAAGGTGGGGAGGAAAAAATGAAAGTGAAAAAAAAATAAAAGAGATTAAAAAGTGTTAAGGGATTAAAAACAATTTTTGAAATCCACACTTAACAAGGATCCTGGTCATTTAGCTTAGTAAATCTGTCCCAGTTAGACTGCATTCACATCTGCGACAAGCTGATCTGACTGCCTGATCCAGACAAATCGCTGGTTGCCTGTCAGACCGAAAACCATTGCATGCACTGGACTTCATTACAGTCAGGCTCGGACAAGGGAAAAAAGTGCAACCACCGGTGGCCCTGAGTAAGGACGGCCCCCTATTCATC
Source organism: Bufo bufo (assembly GCF_905171765.1). Classification (NCBI taxonomy): domain Eukaryota; kingdom Metazoa; phylum Chordata; class Amphibia; order Anura; family Bufonidae; genus Bufo; species Bufo bufo. Next base: position 55,764,032 of record NC_053398.1, on the reverse strand, counting down.
TATCCCCCACACAAGTGGAATATGGCACGGTAGACCGGCTTCACTACATATAGATAGGACACATATAGCACCTTAACCAACCAACTGGGTGGATTATTAAACAAACTGGCCAATCTATTATTACAGATGCATTGGGGGACTGAAATTACTTCTAGGTGCAGAGGCAGACCGGCCAGTATCCTCTTTCGCTGCAGTGATGAGCGAGCACCAAAGTATTTGAGTGATCTACCCCAACACATTGCTATATTCGTGTGCTCGGCCAAGACCCCCGAGTATAATGGAAGTCAATGGGAGACAACCAGGCACCCCCTGCTTGGAAGTGAAGATGGTGTCTGGTTCATGAAAAAGGTTAGAAATTGATAGAAACCCCATGAAAATGGTTTGGAAACAGCATTAAGAGGATAGCTGGATGCATCTTAGACTCCTAACCACACAAAGGATATATGCCAAAAGCCAGGTATGTGCAAGTCATCAATCTATCCATGAGACAGATGACAGGCTTAGTCAGCATACCTTACAATGGCAGCCTTGTGCAACATGAGATATTCCAAACAGCTCTCATCTGACTGAGAACCAGCAAACCTCAAAGTTATTTTGTATCTGTTGGATGGCTTGGGTGGACCTGCACACCTAGATCAATATTATTAGGGCGACAAAAAGTTTTCTGATTGTCTTAACATAATATTCAATAACCTTTCAAAACAGTTTTGTCATGTAAAAACTCATTTGCATAAACATGGGGATATGGGAAAGACATGCAAATGAGCAGAATCTGCCTTGTTTTTCCGCTGTCATAGGATTATGAAAAACAATAGATGGTGCTATTGAGTTATGAACAGAGCCCTCTATTGGTTTCACAGTCTTATGACAAGTCTAATATTCTTATAGAAAAATGAATGGGCGGCACTGCGCATCAGTCGCGGTCCAGGTGCACGGTCAGAAGGTAGATACCTCAATACTTGCAATAGAAAGACCAGCACTCTGTAATTCCAATGATGAAGAAAGAAGGTTTCTTTATTCGTCACCCATATGTGACGCGCGTTTCGACACTAGTCTGTGTCTTTATCAAAGTACAGGTGATAACAGCTCAAAACAACATACAAGTGGCACCTTTTAAATACAATTCAAATAACCCGCCTCCTAGCCACGTCAGTGATCACATGGCAGGGGGCGGACTAAACCGCCCCCCAGCCATGTGACCAGTCACGGGGACAGAGCGTCATACTGCTATGCAACCAGTCCAAACAAAACTCAATCTAGCCATGAGTGGAGTACGGTAAGACATGTATCTGACTCATGTACTATTATCTATCAGGACAATCTTAAATCCTTTATACATCTGATTTCCACAGTTTATAAGTACCGATACATTAGAATTAAACCGTCTCCTCATCATGTAGAAGATCATGTGATCACGGAAATAACAATCCCGGTCACATGATTTGTCACATGACACAATATTGTTATGTCACAGATCCAAAGAATGTTGGATCTCACAGAGATAGGTTGCGCTGCAGTATTAAGAGATCTGAGGTGAACCTCAGTTCTCTGAAATATGTTTGAACATGACATGGATCTCTTAATACTGCAGCGCAACCTATCTTCTGTGAGATCCAACATTCTTTGGATCTGTGACATAACAATATTGTGTCATGTGACAAATCATGTGACTGGGATTGTTATTTCCGTGATCACATGATCTTCTACATGATGAGGAGACGGTTTAATTCTAATGTATCGGTACTTATAAACTGTGGAAATCAGATGTATAAAGGATTTAAGATTGTCCTGATAGATAATAGTACATGAGTCAGATACATGTCTTACCGTACTCCACTCATGGCTAGATTGAGTTTTGTTTGGACTGGTTGCATAGCAGTATGACGCTCTGGCCCGGTGACTGGTCACATGGCAGGGGGCGGTTTAGTCCGCCCCCTGCCATGTGATCACTGACGTGGCTAGGAGGCGGGTTATTTGAATTGTATTTAAAAGGTGCCACTTGTATGTTGTTTTGAGCTGTTATCACCTGTACTTTGATAAAGACACAGACTAGTGTCGAAACGCGCGTCACATATGGGTGACGAATAAAGAAACCTTCTTTCTTCATCATTGGAATTACAGAGTGCTGGTCTTTCTATTGCAAGTCTAATATTCTTGTCAGAAGACTATGAAACCAATAGAGGGCGCTGTTCATAACGCAATAGCACCATCATTGTTCATAGTCTTCTGACAAGAATATTAACTGAGTCTTATGACAAGCTTATTAGTGTAGCCTTTTGCATTGAAATTCACGATTAGAATATTCGGATCTACACTAGGATGATATCTGACACTGGGAAAGCTGGGTAATAACTCAGTGATAAAATCTGACACTGGGAAAACTAGGTAATAACTCGCAATCTACACTGAGTTATTACCAAGCTTTTCCAGTGTCAGATTTTTTTCACTGACTTACTACATAATTATTACATAATATTCGCTATATTGCTATATATTCGTTTTCTAGAATATTCCGAATATTCAAAAAAATGAATATAGAGCAAAATAGCGAATATGATCTCAGCGAATAGTCTTGTCATAACACTATGCAACTAATAGAGGGCGCTGTTCATGAGAGATTCTGCTCATTTGCATGTCTTTCCCATATGTCCCATGTTTATGCAAATTTGTTTTTACATGACAAACTGTATAGAAAGTTTATTGAATATTATGTTAGGACTAGTGATGAGCAGCAGGGGTCATGTTCGAATTTGCGATATTTTGCAAATACTTTGTAAGAATTCAAATATTCATTATATTCTACGTTTTTTTTAAATAATATCCAAATTTTTGTAATGTGAATTTTCGTGATGCAAATTTTTCAATTGCTGAGCAAAAACATGATTTCCTCCCTGCTTCTTGCTTATGGGCCAATGAGTCATAGCACTATATCGAATACAGTTTGCAAGAAAAAGTATGTGAACCTTTGAATGATATGGATTTCTGCACAAATTGGTCATAAAATGTGATCTGCTCTTCATCTAAGTCACAACAATAGACAAACTGCTTAAACTAATAACACACAAATAATTAAATGTTACATGTTTTTATTGAACACACCATGTAAAACATTCACAGTGCAGGTGGAAAAAGTATGTGAACCCCTAAACTAATGACATCTCCAAGAGCTAATTGGAGTGAGGTGTCAGCCAACTGGAGTCCAATCAATGAGATGAGATTGGAGGGGTTGGTTTACAGCTGCCCTGCCCTATAAAAAAACACACACCAGTTCTGGGTTTTCTTTTCACAAGAAGCATTGCCTGATGTGAATGATGCCTCGCACAAAAGAGCTCTCAGAAGACTTACGATTAAGAATTATTGACTTGCATAAAGCTGGAAATGGTATAAAAGTATCTGCAAAAGCCTTACTGTTCATCAGTCCACGATAAGACAAATTGTCTATAAATGGAGAAAGTTCAGCACTGCTGCTACTCTCCCTAGGAGTGGCCGTCCTATAAAGATGACTGCAAGAGCACAGCGCAGACTGCTCAATGAGGTGAAAAAGAATCCTAGAGTGTCAGCTAAAGTCTTACAAAAGTCTGTGGCATATGCTAACATCCTGTTAGCGAATCTACGATACGTTAAAACACTAAACAAGAATGGATTTCATGGGAGGATACCACAGAGGAAGCCACTGCTGTCCAAAAAAAAACATTGCTGCACGTTTACAGTTTGCACAAGAGCACCTGGATGTTCCACAGCAGTAGTGGCAAAATATTCTGTGGACAGATGAAACCAAAGTTGATTTGTTTGGAAGAAACACACAACACTATGTGTGGAGAAAAAGAGGCACAGCACACCAACCATCAAAACCTCATCCCAACTGTGAAGTATGGTGTGGGGGCATCATGGTTTGGGCTGCTTTGCTGCGTCAGGGCCTGGACAGATTGCTATCATCGAAGGAAAAATGAATTCCCAAGTATATCAAGACATTTTGCAGGAGAACTTAAGGCCATCTGTCCACCAGCTGAAGCTCAACAGAAGATGGGTGTTGCAACAGGACAACGACCCAAAGCATAGAAGTAAATCAACAACAGAATGGCTTAAACAGAAGAAAATATGCCTCTGTAGTGGCCCAGTCAGAGTCCTGACCTCAACCCAATTGAGATGCTGTGGCATGACCTCAAGAAAGCGATTCACACCAGACATCCCAAGAATATTGCTGAACTGAAACAGTTTCTGTAAAGAGGAATGGTCAAGAATACTTCTGACCATTGTGCATGTCTGATCTGCAACTACAGGAAACGTTTGGTTGAAGTTATTGCTGCCAAAGGAGGTTCAACCAGTTATTAAATCCAAGGGTTCACATACTTTTTCCACCTGCACTGTGAATGTTTACATGGTGTGTTCAATAAAAACATGGTAACATTTTATTCTTTGTGTGTTATTAGTTTAAGCAGACTGTGATTGTCTATTGTTGTGACTTAGATGAAGATCAGATCACATTTTATGACCAATTTGTGCAGAAATCCATATCATTCCAAAGGGTTCACATACTTTTTCTTGCAACTGTATATTAGTTTTTTCAAATATTCGTAATATTATAAAACAAGAATAAATAGCAATATAGCTAATATTTAAAAAAACTAATATAGAGCAATTTAGCTAATATAGTGCTATAAGCTTTTTTTTCAATAGTTGAATTTTTTTTCCAATCTGAACTTCAGATGAGAAAAAAATTACAACTATTAGACAAAGAAGATTATAGCACTATATTAGCTAAATTGCTCTATATATATTTTTTTTTTTTATATTCTCTATATTGCTATATATTCTTGTTTTAGAATATTACGAATATTCAAAAAAACTAATATATTCGATATAGTGCTATATATTTGTTTTTTAGAATATTCATCATTGTTCCTATTTAAAGTCATGATTCCTCCCTGCTTCTTGCTTGTGGGCCAATGAGTCATTGGCCCACAAGCAAGAAGCAGGGAGGAATCAGGTTTTTACTCGGTAATTGAAAAATTTGCGATAAATATTTTCATTCAAAAATCTCGAATATTCGAAATTACGAATATATCACTATATTCTAAATATTTGCGAACTTTCGAAGTACCTATATTCTTGATAAAAATTAGAATATTCGTGATCAACACTAGTTAGGACAATCGGAAAACTTTTTGTCACCCTGATATTGATCTAGGTGTGCAGGTCCACCTAAGCCATCCAACAGATGCAAAATGACTTTGAGATTTACTGGTTCTCAGTCAGATGAGAGATGGTTTGGAATATCTCATAGTGCACGAGGCTGCCATTGTAAGGTATGCTGGCTGTTATCTGTCTCATGGATAGATGGATGGCTTGTACCTGGCGCTTGGCATATAGCAGGGCTGGCCAATCTGCGGCTCTCCAGCTGTTGTAAAACTGCAATTCCCACCATGCCCTGCTGTAGGCTGATAGCTTTAGGCTGTCTGGACATGCTGGGGGTTGTAGTTTTGAGAGCTGCTGGAGAGCCGCAGGTTTGCCAGCGCTGCATTATAGCCTTTGTGTGGTTGTCTATTGTATGTTGTACATAATATTTGTGGTCAAGGCTCCGGGGGAGCACTGAAACGAAGGCGGAGAAAATGGACACAGTAGGACCTAACTTGGCTAGTGGTGTGCCTTTAGCCATGTAACGCGGGTAAGCCAGAAAAGGGGGCTAACCCAGGGAGTCTGAGCTAGAAGTGAGACTGGAAATGAGGGAGGGTAGGGTGGGGCACCACGCGATGCCGACACCTGGGGGAGGCCGTGCGGCCAGCTAAATACCCTATGCCCCTCCCACAAATGCAGGCTGGAAATCCAGCCTGCTGTACTTGTGGTCAAGGCTCCGGGGGGAGCGCTGAAACGAAGGCGGAGAAACTGGACACAGTAAGACCTAACTTGGCTAGTGGTGTGCCTTTAGCCATGTAACGCGGGTAAGCCAGAAAAGGGGGCAAAACATGAATTTAGGCAGTTTATTGATTGAGAAATTACAGAACCAAACTGGAAAAAGCTTTGGCAATCTCGACCCGTGGATGTGGGATGTAACGGGAAAAACATGAAGATTGCCACCGTCCCATCTTTCGTATGACGTGAGCGGGTACGCCGTGTTTGGAAGCTGCAGACGCGGCCCCGATTCGGAAAGAGTGTCCAGATATGGAGGCAGCGTGGAACCCTAGACCCGAAGCTATGGAGCGAATGTGTCTGATGAACTGCGCAGAAGTCAGTGAGAGCACGGGAAAAGGCAGTAAGGGGCTGTCGGGAGTTCTGTCATGGAGAGTGGAGAGCAGCTGGTTGAACACTGTCACTGGGCACCAAGGATTGAATGAATTGAAGTACTCGATCTGTACCGGTGGACCGACTTGGGAGGTTTTAGAGGAAGGTAGAAAGAAGATGAAGTGGTCTAGACTACGGTGGAGCTGACTGATTGCTGGCCCTAAGTTCTGGGCTGAGGTGCAGCAGAACTCCCCAGGCCTGAGGAACCCATAGAAGCTGAGGTAGAGGGCAGCTTTTAGGATTAAACTTTTGAATGGGCCAAAAGGACTACCATCTAGGGCAGCAGAAATTTTTTGAAATAAATCCCCTGTAACCGGTTGTCTGGTGGGAGTGGATGGAGAAGAGAGCTTCTGGATGCCTCTCAAGACTGCCTTGACCGCCTGGGAGGAAAAGAAAGAGGTATGACTGGGATGACTAATCATGTGGTGGTGCTGGATGCCCGCTAAGTAAAGTCTGATGGTGTTGTGGGACAACCGGAGCTCCTTGTGGCAGTACGCCAGGAAGGCCAGGACGAAGGAGACTTTGTCCCTGTCCCCCCTGGGGTGAAGGCGTGAAAACCGTCTGAAGGTGTTCCACCCCGTTAGATAGTTCCGGGCAGAATTAGCCGAGAGTGACTTGCGGATGAGACCGTGGGCTGCGGAAATGTACTCATCTAGTCCATGATCAGGGCTTCGAACCCCGGAGGGTTGATTCCGACTCTCCGCGCTCCCGGCATGACCTGAAAAAACAAATTAAAGTTTAAACGGGACAGGGTATTGGCTGCGGTATTTTTCTTGCCCTCTACAGGGAGTGCAGAATTATTAGGCAAGTTGTATTTTTGAGGATTCATTTTATTATTGAACAACAACCATGTTCTCAATGAACCCAAAAAACTCATTAATATCAAAGCTGAATATTTTTGGAAGTAGTTTTTAGTTTGTTTTTAGTTTTAGCTATTTTAGGGGGATATCTGTGTGTGCAGGTGACTATTACTGTGCATAATTATTAGGCAACTTAACAAAAAACAAATATATACCCATTTCAATTATTTATTTTTACCAGTGAAACCAATATAACATCTCAACATTCACAAATATACATTTCTGACATTCAAAAACAAAACAAAAACAAATCAGTGACCAATATAGCCACCTTTCTTTGCAAGGACACTCAAAAGCCTGCCATCCATGGATTCTGTCAGTGTTTTGATCTGTTCACCATCAACATTGCGTGCAGAAGCAACCACAGCCTCCCAGACACTGTTCAGAGAGGTGTACTGTTTTCCCTCCTTGTAAATCTCACATTTGATGATGGACCACAGGTTCTCAATGGGGTTCAGATCAGGTGAACAAGGAGGCCATGTCATTAGATTTTCTTTTATACCCTTTCTTGCCAGCCACGCTGTGGAGTACTTGGACGCGTGTGATGGAGCATTGTCCTGCATGAAAATCATGTTTTTCTTGAAGGATGCAGACTTCTTTCTGTACCACTGCTTGAAGAAGGTGTCTTCCAGAAACTGGCAGTAGGACTGGGAGTTGAGCTTGACTCCATCCTCAACCCGAAAAGGCCCCACAAGCTCATCTTTGATGATACCAGCCCAAACCAGTACTCCACCTCCACCTTGCTGGCGTCTGAGTCGGACTGGAGCTCTCTGCCCTTTACCAATCCAGCCACGGGCCCATCCATCTGGCCTCATTTCATCAGTCCATAAAACCTTAGAAAAATCAGTCTTGAGATATTTCTTGGCCCAGTCTTGACGTTTCAGCTTGTGTGTCTTGTTCAGTGGTGGTCGTCTTTCAGCCTTTCTTACCTTGGCCATGTCTCTGAGTATTGCACACCTTGTGCTTTTGGGCACTCCAGTGATGTTGCAGCTCTGAAATATGGCCAAACTGGTGGCAAGTGGCATCTTGGCAGCTGCACGCTTGACTTTTCTCAGTTCATGGGCAGTTATTTTGCGCCTTGGTTTTTCCACACGCTTCTTGCGACCCTGTTGACTATTTTGAATGAAACGCTTGATTGTTCGATGATCACGCTTCAGAAGCTTTGCAATTTTAAGAGTGCTGCATCCCTCTGCAAGATATCTCACTATTTTTGACTTTTCTGAGCCTGTCAAGTCCTTCTTTTGACCCATTTTGCCAAAAGAAAAGGAAGTTGCCTAATAATTATGCACACCTAATATAGGGTGTTGATGTCATTAGACCACACCCCTTCTCATTACAGAGATGCACATCACCTAATATGCTTAATTGGTAGTAGGCTTTCGAGCCTATACAGCTTGGAGTAAGACAACATGCATAAAGAGGATGATGTGGTCAAAATACTCATTTGCCTAAAAATTCTGCACGCAGTGTATGTGCCTGCAGATGACACGGAAGTTGTATTGTAAAGACAGCCAGGTGAGCTTGCGAACTAGACGCATGACCTTGGGGGAGCTAGACCTACCCCTGGCGAGGATGTCGACAACTGCTTGGTTGTCTGTCATGAAGCATTCTGGCCTGTTACTCCATGACTGCCCCCAGACAAGAGCAGCTGCTACGATGGGGTAGACTTCGAGCAGGGGAGAGGACTTGGCGGCCTCCTGGTCTGAAGAGACCTGCGCGGGCCAAGGACCCGCAAACCATTGGTCCCCGCAGATGGCCCCGAAACCGAGGGAAGCAGCAGCATCAGAAAACACCAAGGGGGAGGCATCGTTCCACTGGGGAACAAAGAGGGAGATGCCATTCCAACTGGACAAAAAAACTGACCACATGGCTAGATCCGCCAACGCATCGCGTCCGAGGTGGATGAGGGCATGCTGATCTGAGGCTGTTGGGAGGAGTCTGAGCAGGCCGGAGGTGAACGATATGCCCTGGGGCATGATCCTGGCGGCAAAGTTGAAAGACCCCAATAATGACTGGAGTTCCAACTTTGACACCGTGCGGGTACCCACGAGCCTGGCCACTGAGTCCTTTAATCTGATTAATTTGTCCAGGGGAAGGCTGGCCTCCATTTTGACTGTGTTCAGGGTGATACCCAGAAAAGTGATTACCCTGGAGGGGCCCTCGACCTTTGCTGAAGCCACTGGAACGTTCAGGCGACTGAACAGGCTGAGGAGGCTGTCCAGCCTATCCGGGGCGTGTTCGGCCTGCTCGATGAGCAAGAAGTCGTCCAAATAATGGATAACCCTCGGACAATGGGCATGGTTGACCAGAACCCAGTGAAGTGCTTAGGCTAACTGGTCAAAGAGCCAGGGGCTGCTCTTTGACCCGAACGTCAAGCGGGTGGCAAAATAATACTTTGCCCTCCATTTGATGCCGTAGAACTTCCACAGGTGAGGCAGAATCGGCAGCAACTTGAAGGCATCAGAAATGTCAGCCTTTGACAACCAAGCTTCTGCCCCGACCTGTAAGATGAGTTCTATGGCCTCGTCCAGGGAAGAGTACTGCATTGAGAATTCGTCCGACGGTACCAGGGAATTTAGGCTGGGGGTGCTGGATGCATGAGGAGCAGACAGGTCGTAGATTAATCTTTTTTTATTTGAGGATTTCTTGGCAACCAAACCTATGGGGCTGACCCGGTACACAAGGAAAGGAGATTCGGCAAATGGACCAATCATGAAGCCTTTCTGCAACTCAGCTTCCAACAATTCGTCCACCGCCACGGGGTCCGCACCACGCGATGCCGACACTTGGGGGAGGCCGTGCGGCCGGATAAATACCCTATGCCCCTCCCACAAATGCAGGCTGGAAATCCAGCCTGCTGTACTAGTCTAAGGCGCATCCAGCTATCCTCTTAATGCTGTTTCTAAACCATTTTGATGGAGTTTCCTTTCATTTCTAACCTTTTTTTATGAACCAGACACCCTCTTCTCTTCCGAGAAGGGGTTCTCCCATTGACTTCCATTGTATTAAATTGTATTCGAGCACCCAAATTATTCGGCCAAGCACTCGGATCTGCCGAGCATAGCAATGCTCGAGCCGAACAGAAGTTCGGCTGAGCATGCTCGCTTATCACTAGTGAGCAGATAATATTTGCAAGTAATTTTACAGCGGGCCCCCATAATGAATTTTACTGGTGAGCCCTTAAGCATCCCAGTCCGACACTGACTACAGTGAATGGAGATCCAGCTCTGAATTGTAGAATCTGGCAATGCTGGATACGGTGAAATCCGGCATGCTATTCTCTGCCTGACGGATCTGCTGCCATAAATGTGATACAGCCTAAGCTGAAAATGTTCACAAATTATCTCAATGTTCTGCAATGGACAAACAGAGCTCAGAAGTCTCAAACTTCAGAAATAACTTAACCTCTTAATGACCAAGCCTGAAAAGGCGTTATCCCAATCAGGACCCAGCCAGTATTCACCTTCAGTACCCAGCCTAATTTAGCAAATCTGACATGTGCCACTTTATGTGGTAATAACTTTGGAATTCTTTTACTTGTCTAAGGCTGAGTTCACACTTTAGTTATTTCTATCACTTATTGTGAGCCAAAACCAGTAGATAAGGCATAATGGAAAGATCTGTACCTGTTCTGTGTTTTTGACCTGCAAAGCACGGATCTGCAAAAAATACGGATGATGTCCGTGTGCATTCCGTATAGAACAGTACTATCCTTGTCCGTAATGCGGACAATAATAGCACATGTTCTATTTGTTTGCGGAACGGACATACTGACATGCGGAAATGGAATGCACACGGAGTAACTTCCGAGTAACTGCCCACAAAATTAGGAATTTGATCTGGATAATCCTCAGGGGGTGGGTCACTCTGGGAGGCTGCCTCAACTGTTGTCCTGGAGCGCCTGCTAGAGGATCTCTGAATTCCATCTTTGGGATTATTGGGAATTTTTTTATGTTTATAAGGTTGTGTAAGGTGTATGATATGAGCAGTAATGTACTGATCAACGTTCAACAGTTTGCACGCAGAAAAGTTGGTGCAAAAAGAAAAAGACTGTGCCACAAAATGAGCACAGTTGGGACAAAAAAGACTCTTGTGCAAAAAACTGTGCACAGGCGCTTATCAGTGAGGTATGCCCTGATCAGTGCTTGATGGTCACAACTTGCACACAGAAAAACTGGTGTAGGCCTTTAAAAAAATACATAAAAACCCAGGGACAAAAAATCTTTCACAAAGGCTGTCCTGTACAGCAGCAATCACTCCCATCTGAGCCCACCTGCAGACCTCTCACTGGCTTTTACAGTGCAGAAACTGCGATTGGCCAGTCAGTATTGATCAGCCAATCACAGTGAATGGAGTGCAGGGGTGAGGTACAACCCCCCTGGGTCCTTAGCTAAGTTGGCTGGCTGTCAGGGACAGCAGCCATCTTAGCCCAGTCACTGTGTCATTAGACACGTTGACCGGCTATGTTGTACCGTACATGTATAGCGCAGGTATGTAAGGGGTTAATGACCAGACCTTTTTTTTGCCTCTGTATTTCAGCAGCCACAACTTTTTATTTTTCCACTGGCATGACTGTCTGAGGCTTTGTTTTATGTGGGAGAAATGTTATTATTTTCTGACTTTGTCCGGGAGTAAAAATTTATTATAATGTAATTTATATAATGTTTTTTTGTTGTGGTTGTGGAAATATAAAGAAAAAAATAGTTTTGCTGTCTTTTTTTGTTATTCATGTTTCACACTAAATAGCCTGATAATGAAATTCTTCTGGTTATAATAGTCGCTTGGACAGCTAATACGTGAATTTTTTTTAAATTTTTATTTAATATGTGTACAATAAAACATATTTTACACTAAATAATGGTGATTATTTTGGGGGGGATGGAAATGTGATTTTTTTTAATGTAAAATTAGTTATTTATAAAAAAAATTAAATCCGATGGGATTACTGTTGTATGACTTTATTTCACACTTATGTATTAGCATAATTCTGTATACATTGTCCTCAGTGTCTCTATGACTCAGGCTGCTGGACAATGCTAGTGTGCCCTAATAACAGAGTTACTATTCAGACAACCCTGGGGTCCTTCATAGGTCCCCACGACTGACAATATCGCTCCCCCCCCCCCAACTACCATCAGTACACGGGAAAAACTGGTGACCCAATTGCAGGTGGGAATCCCCTTTGATCATGCAGCAGTATGGATCATGGCATGATCAAAGGGTTAACAGCTGGGGTCGGAACTTCTGACCTCTGACCCCGGCTGTTAAGCAGGAGTCTGCACTAAGAACACAGGCTGTTAATAACAGATTCACTCCAGCAGCCTTTTAACCCCCTCATCTGCAGTGATGCCATAAGATGTCACTGCAGACTTAGAACCTGCACCGCCTGCTGTCAAAAAATAGTGGGTGGTCGTTAAGGGGTTAAAGGGGTTGTCCGTTTTAAATAGAAACTTGAGTAACCCCTGTACATGTAATGAAAAATAGCAATAGAATCAATATTCTCCCCCTTTATTCCCCTGATTCTTTCAGCCCTGACCTCCAGTCCTCATCACTGGTGTTTGTTTTCCAAGCTGCAGTAGTGATGTCTCGTCTCCTGCTGAAGCCATTGATGAGTGCAGTGGTGACTTGGGTGCACAGAACATCACTGCTGCAGCCAGGAAGATAACATCAGTGGTGAGGAGGATAGGAGCTCAAGGCTGGAAGAGGCAAGGAAAGAAGGGGAGAGTGTTGATTTGATCCACGGGATAAAAGATAACTATTTGATGGTGGGAGTCCGACCAGAGCGGCCTCCAGTGATCACGAGAACTTTTCCCCTCATGAATGGAGCAGAAGATTGAGCATGCACACTGCCAGTTCATTTCTTCTGTATGGGATTGTAAAAGATAGCCGAGTACAGCGCAGTGCACATGCTTGACCAGCCATTCCTTTCATTTCAGGGGACCCCCTGATCAGGAGAACAGGTGGGGGTCCCAGGGGTTGGATCCCCCATTGATCTAATAGTTATCCCGACCCCTTTAAAAGGTAACTGTTTGAAGCTATGTTCAGTTAATGACTTTCAATGTATCAAGGTGCTATATGTTCACAAATCTTAACTAATCATTATAAGAAGGAAAACAGAGAACATATTAATTAGAAAAAGATTATGTTAATAGAGATATTTGCTTTTCTAGGAAACAGAAAAAGTGAATCTGAACATTGGTGCGAAAACTGAAGTTGTGGAAATGTATTTCTATTAAAACATCATATATAACATTTAAAGAAAACACAAGGATTGTTAATGAACCAGCAGTAATTATCTAAGGTTTTCACAAGAGTTTTCAAAACTGAGAGACTAAAGAACATAATTCCGAGCAAGAACAGGGGATTGTATTATAATCCTGTTTAAGAATGCCTTTGGAAATGTTGGCATGAGTCTCTCACAAAACCGAGTACAGAACACAGAAATTTCTTGTGGAATTTTTCTATGTCGTGTTGTGGAAAAGTTATTGAATCTGAATTTCAAAAGCAAATCAACTTATCTACTTTAAGAACACAATCTGCTTCCATATTTGGCTGGTGAATGTGCATAGAAAGGTCAACTTGAGTTATCCGTCATGGGGTTTGCTGATGTGTTGGAGAGAACTGGAGGAATGGGGCGTTTCCAGGTCACACAGGTTATATTGCTGTGTTTTCCTATATTACTGATGGCAAGTCATAACCTTCTGCAGAATTTCACTGCTGCAATACCAAACCACTGGTGCAAAATAAACGATACATGGGTACTTAACGGCAGCAAGGAGGGCTGGGTGAGCTTGTACAGCCCCTTGGATGAAAATGGGAGGCCAAATTCATGCCTGGAATTTGTCGAAATACAGTGGAGACCAGTGGGTGCGAATATCACATCTCATAACAGTACGGATGTAGAGACAAGATCCTGTACAATGGGTTGGGAATATGATATGAAAGATTTCACGTCAACCATCATCACAGAGGTAAGTCTGTATGTAACCCGAATAAAACAGTGATATATCACACTAACATCAATAGCCCAGAACGCCAAAAACCATGGTTCTCCCAGGCTTTAAGTTCAGGTAGATGAAAGCTATTCATCCTACCAGCTATGTGGAAGGAAGGAACATTGTATATACTCAGAAATACACACAGCATGGCACTTTTCTTTCCTGTAGACCTTTCTGGTGAACGGACACCTGTTATGCTGAGTTCACATCAGTGTTCAGCCTTTCCGTTCTCCTACTCCGTTATAGGAGCAGGAGAACAGAAAGGACGGATTTGGCACATAACTGAGCCGAAAGGAGCCTACGGACCCCATAGACTATAATGGGGTCGGTTAGGTTATCGCTTAGAAGATGATTTTGTAGCGGAGACAAAAGTTGTGCGGGCAGGACTTTTGTCTCTGCTTCAAAAATCTTCCTCTGAGCAGAAACCTAACGGACCCCATTATAGTCTATGGGGTCCGTAGGCTCCGTTCGGCTCAGTTACAGTTGCAAGAAAAAGTATGTGAACCCTTTGGAATGATATGGATTTCTGCACAAATTGGTCATAAAATGTGATCTGATCTTCATCTAAGTCACAACAATAGACAATCACAGTCTGCTTAAACTAATAACACACAAAGAATTAAATGTTACCATGTTTTTATTGAACACACCATGTAAACATTCACAGTGCAGGTGGAAAAAGTATGTGAACCCCTGGACTAATGACATCTCCAAGAGCTAATTGGAGTGTGGTGTCAGCCAACTGGAGTCCAATCAATGAGATGAGATTGGAGGTGTTGGTTATAGCTGCCCTGCCCTATAAAAAACACACACCAGTTCTGGGTCTGCTTTTCACAAGAAGCATTGCCTGATGTGAATGATGCCTCACACAAAAGAGCTCTCAGAAGACCTACGATTAAGAATTCTTGACTTGCATAAAGCTGGAAAGGGTTATAAAAGTATCTCCAAAAGCCTTGCTGTTCATCAGTCCACGGTAAGACAAATTGTCTATAAATGGAGAAAGTTCAGCACTGCTGCTACTCTCCCTAGGAGTGGCCGTCCTGTAAAGATGACTGCAAGAGCACAACGCAGACTGCTCAATGAGGTGAAGAAGAATCCTAGAGTGCCAGCTAAAGACTTACAAAAGTCTTTGGCATATGCTAACATCCCTGTTAGCGAATCTATGATACGTAAAACACTAAACAAGAATGGATTTCATGGGAGGATAACTAAGAGAAAGCGACTGCTGTCCAAAAAAAACATTGCTGCACGTTTACAGTTTGCACAAGAGCACCTGGATGTTCCACAGCAGTACTGGCAAAATATTCTGTGGACAGGTGAAACCAAAGTTGAGATGTTTGGAAGAAACACACAACACTATGTGTGGAGAAAAAGAGGCACAGCACACCAACATCAAAACCTCATCCCAACTGTGAAGTATGGTGGTGGGGGCATCATGGTTTGGGGCTGCTTTGCTGCGTCAGGGCCTGGACAGATTGCTATCATCGAAGGAAAAATAAATTCCCAAGTTTATCAAGACATTTTGCAGGAGAACTTAAAGGATAACTGTCACATTTAGACCCTAATTTCAATTTTCATATATGTAGTTACTAATAACATGACATTCCAGAATCAGTTACTATTAGACTGACTTTACCCCATTTTAATAAGATTCTGCCCTTAGCAACCAGTCTGCATAAAACTGCAATTTCACTATTCAGTTAAGACGGCCCGCCACTGCCCTCACCCTGAGGTTAATGCTGCCTGCCCTCACTAGCCAGTAACAATAGTGTCAGTAACCAGAGCCCTCCCCCTTAAAGGTTATTCTCCTGCAGCATAAAGGGGTCCTCGTACCACATGTTTGCTTTCATTTATACACGGAGCAATGGCTGATCTCCCTTCCCTGTTGTGCGCTGCTTCCACCCTACATTTTCTCCAGCTCTGCTGAGTGAGGGAGAAGTGCAACACAGCCCAGCACTGTTATCAGCTGCTGGGGAGGACCTAGCTTTAATCATTTACTTACAATCCCTGGCTGTCAGTAATTTGACCCTGCATGCTGCATGCTCCGTCCTTTTAACAGATAGACGGACCATGCCTAGCAACCCTATTTTAAGCACAGGTAAAAGTAGGCAGTACAGGGAACAAAAATGTGGAATTAAGGGGTAATTGAATACACAGTGAAAAGTTGAAATAGGGCCACCAAGGTGATATTAATCACCACAATCCAATACTCAAAAAAATATATATATACGACAGTTATCCTTTAAGGCCATCTGTCCACCAGCTGAAGCTCAACAGAAGATGGGTGTTGCAACAGGACAACGACCCAAAGCATAGAAGTAAGTCAACAACAGAATGGCTTAAACAGAAGAAAATACGCCTTCTGGAGTGGCCCAGTCAGAGTCCTGACCTCAACCCGATTGAGATGCTGTGGCATGACCTCAAGAAAGCGATTCACACCAGACATCCCAAGAATATTTCTCAACTGAAACAGTTCTGTAAAGAGGAATGGTCAAGAATTACTTCTGACCGTTGTGCACGTCTGACCTGCAACTACAAGAAACATTTGGTTGAAGTTATTGCTGCCAAAGGAGGTTCTACCAGTTATTAATCCAAGGGTTCACATAATTTTTCCACCTGCACTGTGAATGTTTACATGGTGTGTTCAATAAAAACATGGTAACAGTTAATTCTTTGGGTGTTATTAGTTTATAGCAGACTGTGATTGTTGCGACTTAGATGAATATCAGATCACATTTTATGATTTTGTGCAGAAATCTATATTATTCCAAAGGGTTCTCACATACTTTTTTCTTGTATTGCCGAATCTGTCCGTTCTGTTCTCTCTGCTCCTATAACGGAGCAGGAGAACGGAAAAGGCTGAACGCTAAATGTAACTTAGCCTTAGGAAACTATGAAATGGTTGCCATTTTTGCAGAAATATCATTAGGCCTCATGCACACAAACGTATTTTCATTCCCGGTCTGTCTGTCTTTTTGCGGACCGTATATGGAACCATTCATTTCAATGGATCCGCAAAAAAACGCAAGGTACTCCCTGTGCATTCCATTTCCATATGTCCGTATTTACATTCAGCCAAAAATAGAACATGTCCTATTATTGTCCGCATTACGGACAATTATAGTACTGTTCTATTAGGGGACAGCTGTTCTGTTCCGCAAAATATGGAATGCACACGGACGTCATCCATATTTTTCGTGGATCCGTTTTTTGAGGACCACAAAATACATACGGTCGTGTGCATGAGGCCTTAACAGAGCAAAACTTTAGTAGGATTAACTTCACATAAATAGATGTAGAGATAAACAATCACCCATCATCCTCATGTTATACTTACTTAAACGCTGCAGATGTGCTATAGCTGCTAATGGGAGAAGACATTACAGAATACAGTAGTTTCTAGGGAATTTCACTCCGTACTCCATAGAGTTATGGAGGGGAATGTATTAAGACTGGTGTTTCTTATGCCAATCTAAAAGGCTTTTCCTGATGAAAAGCCTATCCTCAAGATGGGTCAATTAATATTTGATCAGTGGGGTCTGACTCCTGGCACCAGTACCAATCAGCTGTTTGAAGAGGCTGCAGTGCTCCAGACAGTGCTGCGGCCTCCTCACAGCATACCAAGCCCAGCGCCAGTCATTGTATAGCGACTGTACATGGTAGTACAGGCCAGACTCACTGTAGTGCCAAAGCAGATCACTGAGGAGTCAGACCCCTACATATCACATATTGATGACCTATCCTGAGGATAGGTCTTCAGTGTAAAACAATTGGAAAACCCTTTTAATGCTGAATGTCCAAGCTGGCTCATTCTTCTCACTAAATATTAACCAGTTCAACTTGATAGGCCAGTGGGAGGTACATTCAGACAATTTACATGTGAACAGTATCTACTAGAGCACGTCTACCAAACCACGTGATTAATTTGAACAGTATATAGACAACTATCTATGCACATTCTTTGATTATAAGAAATAACTAATATGACGTTAATATATAGATTATTGCTCTTTTAGTGGGATCTGGTATGTGGAAATAGAACCGAAGACAGCTGGGTCAGTCACTCTACATGGCTGGGGTCCTGTTGGGAGCCATCATTCTGGAGACTTCAGACAAGTGAGAAACACTGCTCATTACCATTTATACTTCATTGTATTCTCCTGTTCCACAAATAACACTACAATCATAAAAACTGTCAATTATTTCTAGGTATGGACGAAGAGCATTGCTGATCTGGTCTTACTTACAAATACAGTCAGTGGAATCTGCACTGCCTTTTCTGCCAAATTACATCTCCTACTGTGTGTTCCGGATCCTTTGGAGGAATGGCTCTGTCTGGAATAGGACTTAACACGAACAGCACTGAGTATGTCAAATATGTTTAGAATATTTTAAAATTCTGAATAAATCATAGGATATACACTGCGTGCAGAATTATTAGGCAAATGAGTATTTTGACCACATCATCCTCGTTGATGCAGGGTTCTTACTCCAATGCTGTATAGGCTCGAAAGCCTTCTACAATCAAGCATATTAGGTGATGTGCATCTCTGAAATGAGAAGGGGTGTGGTTAATGACATCAACACCCTATATTAGGTGTGGCAGAATGAGGAGCAACTTCCTTTCTTTGGCAAAATGGGTCAATAGAAGGACGTGACAGGCTCAGAAAAGTCTAAAAATAGTGTGATATCTTGCAGAGGGATGCAGCACTCTTAAAATTGCAAAGCTTCGGAAGCGTGATCATCGAACAATCAAGCGTTTCATTCAAAATTAGTCAACAGGGTCGCAAGAAGCGTGGTGGAAAAACCAAGGCCAAAATAACTGCCCATGAACTGAGAAAAGTCAAGCGTGCAGCTGCCAAATGCCACTTGCCACCAGTTTGGGCCATATTTTCAGAGCGACAACATCACTGGAGTGCCCAAAGCACAAGTGTGCAATACTCAGAGACATGGCCAAGGGTTAAGAAAAGGGCTGAAAGACGACCACCACTGAACAAGACACACAAGCTGTAACGTCAAGACTGGCCAAAAATATCTCAAGACTGAATTTTTCTAAGTTTTATGGACTGATGAAATGAGAGTGAGTCTTGATGGGCCAATGGATGGGCCCGTGGCTGGATTTGTAAAGGGCAGAGAGCTCCAGTACGACTCAGACGCCAGCAAGGTGGGTGGAGTACTGGTTTGGGCTGGTATCATCAAAGATGAGCTTGTGGGCCTTTTCGGGTTGAGATGGAGTCACGCTCAACTCCCAGTCCTACTGGCCAGTTGCTGGAAGACTCCTTCTTTAAGCAGTGGTACGGAAGAAGTCTGCATCCTTCCAGAAAAACATGATTTTCATGCAGGACAATGCTCCATCACACGCGTCCAAGTACTCCACAGCGTGGCTGGCAAGAAAGGGTATAAAAGAAGAAAATCTAATGACATGGCCTACTTGTTCACACCTGATCTGAACCCCATTGAGAACCTGTGGTCCATCATCAAATGTGAGATTACAAGGAGGGAAAACAGTACACCTTTCTGAACAGTGTCTGGGAGGCTGTGGTTGCTGCTGCACGCAATGTTGATGGTGAACAGATCAAAACACTGACAGATCCATGGATGGCAGGCTTTTGAGTGTCCTTGCAAAGAAAGGTGGCTATATTGGTCACTGATTTGTTTTTGTTTGTTTTTGAATGTCAGAAATGTATTTGTGAATGTTGAGATGTTATATTGTTTCACTAGTAAAAATAAATAATTGAAATGGATATATATTTGTTTTTTGTTAATTTGCCTATAATTATGCACAGTAATAGTCACCTGCACACACAGATATCCCCCTAAAATAGCTAAAACTAAAAACAAACTAAAAACTACTTCCAAAAATATTCAGCTTGATATTAATGAGTTTTTTGGGGTCATTGAGAACATGGTTGTTGTTCAAGAATAAAATTAATCCTCAAATATACAACTTGCCTAATAATTCTGCACTCCCTGTAATATATTTACCAACACTGATCGAAGAGAGTCTGGCTGTGAATGTATAGGGAATTTACTATTGATTATTGGTTACATTGGGCAGGGGTGGACAATATTTATTGGTGCCCAAAGCAGAGACTTAAAATGCATCCTGTCTCATTTCCAGAAGTCTTACATGATTGCTATCTGTACCCTCCTTTTCCTAGTAACAGCTTGGACACAACATACAATCAGCTAGATAAGAAATACAGAGCTTTGTTTTGTTTCCATAAATTATGTCCCTACCAGGGGTGCACCTAGCCTTTTGCTGCCATATAGTGGGAAATGGTAAAAAAAAATTCCAAATGGTTGGAATTTGACAAAACCGCTGCCAGTTTTATGGGTTTTGTTACCTTCATTTCTCTAGATCAGTAAGATTACAGTGATTACATTTGTATAGTTTTTATTATGTTAATACAAAAAAAAAGCAACACAAATTACTTTTTTTCTTTTTATCCCCATATTCTGTCCTCCATAACATTTTTATAGTTAAGTCTACGGAGTTGCGTGTGGGTGCTTTTTTATTTTTTAACTGCGAGGTGCTGTGTAATTTTTATTAATACTATTTTAGAGTGTGTATGATGTTTTGATCACTTTTTATTCAATTCACAATGAAAAAATTTCCGTTATGGCATTCACCATATAGGACAAATACATTTATATTTTAATAGTTCAGGGATTTTGGGATGTGGCGATGCCTATGATGTTTATTTTTTATATTTATGTTTAATTTAATTACAGGGAAGGGGAGATGATTTTTAGATATTGTTTTATTTTTTATGTATATATTTTTAAACATTTTTATTTTATTTTTTTAAAATTTTATGTCACTCTAGGTGACTATAAGAATCAGTTATTAGATTGCTTTTCCCTTACATTGCAATGAATTGCCATTGCAATTCATTGTGGATTCTTTTTGTTCTTATGGAGCACTGGGTGTTTAAAGGGGTTGGGTTTCATTGTCCAGATCTTTAAAGGGGTTCTGCAGTTTGTTTAAACTGATGATCTATCCTCTGGATAAATCATCAGCTTCTGATCGGCAGGGGTCCGACACCCGGGACCCCCGCCAATCAGCTGTTTGAGAAGGCAGCGGCGCTCCAGCTGCCCAGTGATGTCATGACTAGTATCAACTGGCCTGGGCGGGGCTAAGCTCTGTTCACTTGAATGGAGCTTAGCCACGCCCAGGCCAGTGATACTAGTCGTGACGTCACTGGGCCTGCGGTAAACAGTGAGAAGGCTGTGGCGCTGCTGAAGCGCCGCTGCCTTCTCAAACAGTTGATCGGCGGGGGTCCCGGGTGTCGGACCCACGCCGATCAGAAGCTGATGATCTATCCAGAGGATAGATCATCAGTTTAAACAAACTGCAGAGCCTTTTTAATTTTAACATGTTGGTTAATTCTGATACTGGAGTATTCTTCAGTGGCAGAGGAGTATTTGGGCCTTCTTAAACACCAAGACTTAAGGGCAAGCCTAATAGCTACATCGCTGGGAATTAATAAAATATAAAGTGCTGTTCAGTTTTCCTCTTTTTCAATTTTTTCACACCTTATGTACAGGGCCTACTATAATTAATCAGGAAGTTTCTCGTTGTAATGCCAATACTTTCTTTTCTTCTATCTTGACTGCCAAAGAATACCTCAACTGCTCTTTCCAAAATGGGCTTGGTGGATGCTATGCTGCCAGTGGTGACCCCCACTGTAAGGGCCAGTTCACATGACTGATTTTAAAAAACACGCTTAAAAAATCAGCGCCCTTTTTTTCAGACCTGAAAATTACATGTTTTTTGTGCTGTTTTTGATGCATTTTTCATGCATTTTTTGTAGCATTTTTTTTCACTAATAGGTTCGATACAAAGCAGAATTTTAGGCTTGAGGTTTATGAGGCAGATCTGCACCAAGAAACGTGCAGAAAATGCACAAAAAAATGCATGGACTTACATGGAGCAGTTTTTTTCTGCTTCCGTTTCATTTCAATGGGTGATTTAGCGCTCATTCTGCCCCAAGATAGGGCTTTTTTTTTTCTACAAGTGCTGCTTCCCATTGAAATGAATGGAAGGCTGTTTTGAGGTGGGTTTTTTTAGAAGATTTTGAGGCAGAAATGTAAACTGGCCCTGCGAGTTTTTAAGAGAGCCTCTGGGACTTTGCAAAGAAATAACAAATAGGATGCAAAGGTTTAGTCAAGTCGCATTTAATGAAATCCTAAAATCTTGCAGTTTTAGCACTAGCCACTAAGCCTAAAAATACCCTCAGACTTCCTCTTCTAAAGAAATAACTTATCAGTCATCTTATTGTCACAGGAAGAATTACAGGAACAAATAAATATATATATATATATATATATATATATGATATAGTTAATACAGGATCAAACCATGGACATAAGTGATGGGCACATCTTATCTAAAATGAAAAAGAGAACATGAATCGCATATCCACATGCTACGCATTAATCTATATTGCTTGTCAGCATCATTTATAAACTGTATATGAGACACTTTGTATGTTTTTTTGATTATGGTGGCCTCTTTCAACTGGGTCCCTACTCTAATTTGGCCCAGCGCCATGTGGTGACCACCACTGCAACACAGCAATAGATCAATGCATAGCATGTTCTTTTTGCATTTTCATCGCGAATATCGGCACTTTGAAAATTTGCGAAGATGTATAATATAGTGCTATATATTCGTAATCGCGAATATTCTAGATTTTTTTTTTTCATCAGTAACCTCCCTTCTTGCTTGTTGGCCAATGAGAAGGCTGCTGTCACGACTGTGACTGATCCAGACAGGTCTGGGAGGAGAAGGTCGCAGCGACTTGCTACTCGCGATAGCTTGTGAGTTTGCTCCGTGGTTCAGGGTATGTCATCTGGGTTTTGCCTTGTGAACCATTTTGTCCTGACTGTGAGTTTGTAGGCATCCTTCTCAGGTGAGTCCTGTCTGCCACTCCCAGCTACTATATTAGTTTCAGTTTCACTTGCAGTCATTGCCAGATATAGTCCTTACTTCCAGTTCTATTCTGACCTTTGAAGGAGATCGTTTGATGGTCTTGCTGTGGAGCTCTTGTCCGGCGTGGACTGTCGTGTTTGGGATCGCCTTCTCTGCTCGTGACTGGATAAGTCTATCTCTGCTATAGATTATTTGTTGCTGTCTTCCCCTGTTGTTCTCGTAGACGTGAGTGATGGTGACTAGTGCTCCCATCTGCCGTTCCCCAGTCTAGTCTTCATAGGGTGACTGAGGGTTTAGGCATCCTGCTCGCCGCACGGGTTCACACCCCGTCTAGGGTATCAGGGCAGACAGGTGCCAGCTTAGGGTTAGTCAGGGGTGGCCATTCTATTTCCCATCCGTAGATAAGGGTCCCCCTTCCCCTCCGTCTGGTGCGACACGACTGCTGCTGGATAGCGGTCGTGACAGTATATCTGGCCTTTAAAAAAAAAAAAGTGACATTTCTTTTTTATTTTTTTTTTGCTTGCTGTTTCCTTTGTATTTTTTCTGTTCCACTATGGATCCGGTTACGGTTGTGGCAAAACAATTACAGGGGTTATCCCTTGAAGTGGCAGGATTAAAAGCAACAGTGCTGCAGCAGCAGCAATCCTTGGGTTCCACCGTTGCTACGGGAAACAAAGGTACTCCTGAGCCAAAAGTGGCTTTACCTAATAGGTTCTCAGGAGGGAGAGACCAATTTGTAACCTTCAGAGAGGCTTGCAAATTGTTCTTCAGGTTACGCCCTAGATGCTCCGGCGGTGAGGAACCACGGGTGGGCATTGTAATTTCTCTCCTGCAAGGAGATCTGCAGGCTTGGGCTTTCTCCCTACCATCAGACTCTCCGGCCTTACGATCAGTGGAGGAGTTTTTTGAAGCCCTGGGTCTCGTATATGATGACCCGGACAGGGTCTCACTGGCTGAGTCTAAACTACGTAGACTTCGTCAAGAGAACCGGTCTGCTGAACTATATTGTTCCGAATTCCGTAGGTGGGCTACTGATACATTATGGAATGACTTGGCCCTTAGGAGTCAGTTCTGCCAGGGGTTGTCTGAAAAATTAAAAGACGCGCTGGCGGTATACGAGGTCCCTGGGTCTCTTGAGGCTGCTATGTCTCTGTCCATAAGAATCGACAGACGACTCAGGGAGAGACTATTAAATTTTACGGAGGCCTCTATAGGGCAGGGATCGGTTTGTTATGATCCGGTCGAACCAATGCAAATAGGGGTCGCCACTAGACGGGTGAATCCTCCTAAGTTTCCGCAGTAGGTCAGAGGTTTGTGTTCGTTGTGGGGGAGGGGTCATTTTGTAAAGGTTTGTCCCTCAGAACCCAACAGACCACAAACAAAGGAGCTGCCGGAAAACTAGAGTCCACAGATTGTGCGGAGGATAACAGTCTGGGCGTATTCGTTTCCTCCATACGCATGTCTCAGTTTTTGTTGTCCGCTACCGTTGAGGCGGGGCAATAAGACTGAGATCTGTTCCGTCTTTTTGGACAGTGGGGCGGGGGTCAACTTGGTGGATTCACGGTTTGCTCAGGCTCTGGGTTTTACTCCAGAACTGGTACGCAGAACTATTCCTGTTTTGCCATCGACTCCTCCCCTCTTACTCAGAGAGAGTTAACTCAGATCATCCATAATATCCATCTGCAGGTAGGGGACCTCCATAAAAAGCATATCTCTTGTTATGTCCTGGACGGTCTTCCGCTCCTATGGTATTGGGGCTTCCTGGCTGGTGACTCACAATCCAGTGGTGGATTGGCAGGCCGGGGAGATTGTGGAGTGGAGTGAACATTGTAAGGACAACTGCTTGAGTAGTAGGTGCTCTACACTCTCTGTAACATCTTTACCTGCCTTTCTGTCAGATTTTATGGATGTGTTCTCTGAGAAGGGTTGTCAGGGGTTACCACCTCATCGTCCATATGATTGCCCGATTAATCTATTACCTGGGGCAAAATTACCTAAAACCCGGTTATACAATCTTTCCGGCCCGGAGAGGAAGGCTATGCAGGATTATATTTTGGAGAGTTTGGCTAAAGGACACATCAGACCCTCTTCTTCACCCGTGGCTGCAGGGTTCTTTTTCGTTAAAAAGAAAGATGGGGGCCTGCGTCCTTGCCTGGATTTCTGGGAATTAAACCGGATAACTATTCGAGATCCCTATCCTCTTCCTCTCATTCCCGACCTCTTTAATCAGGTTGCTGGTGCTAAATGGTTCTCCAAAATGGATCTCAGAGGAGCCTATAACCTGGTTCGCATCAAAGAGGGGGATGAGTGGAAGACGGCTTTTAATACTCCGGAAGGGCATTATGAAAATCTGGTCATGCCATTTGGTCTTACTAATGCGCCTGCGGTGTTCCAACATTTTGTCAATGATATTTTTAGTCACCTTATCGGGAGATTTGTTGTGATATATCTTGATGACATCCTGGTCTATTCCCCGGATCTGGATACACATAAGATCCATGTGAGACAAGTGCTGCAGATATTAAGGGCCAACAAATTGTTTGCTAAATTAGAGAAATGTGTGTTCGCCGTAAAAGAACTGCCATTTCTGGGGTATGTGTTGTCAGATTCAGGTTTCCGCATGGATCCAGAGAAAGTCCGGGCGATTATGGACTGGGATCTGCCTGAGAACCTGAAGGCATTGCAACGCTTCCTGGGGTTTGCCAATTTTTATAGAAAGTTTATAAAGAACGATTCCTTGGTGGTCAAACCACTGACGGACATGACCCGAAAAGGATCAGATTTTTTCAAATGGTCACATGCAGCCAAAACTGCCTTTACATCTCTGAAGGAGAGATTCATCTCGGCCCCTATTCTCGTACAGCCAGATGTCTCGCTTCCTTTTATTGTAGAGGTTGACGCATCAGAGGTGGGGGTGGGAGCGGTACTATCTCAGGGCCCGTGTCCTGGTGAATGGCGTCCGTGTGCTTTCTTTTCGAAGAAATTGTCTACTGCAGAAAGGAACTATGATATTGGCAACAGGGAACTTTTGGCTATTAAGTTGGCCTTTGAGGAGTGGCGTCATTTTTTGGAGGGGGCGGTTCATCCCGTCACGGTGATTACTGATCACAAAAACTTATTATATCTGGAGTCTGCTAAACGTCTCACCCCTAGACAGGCTCGGTGGTCGTTATTTTTACTAGGTTTAATTTGTAATAACCTATCGCCCGGGGGCAAAAAATACTAAGGCGGATGCATTGTCCCGAAGTTTTCCTGGAGGGGGTGATGTTGATGTACCAGAGCCCATTTTGCAAAAAGGGGGTGGTGGTCTCTGCATTACACTCAGGTTTGGAGGGGAGGGTGTTGGAAGCTCAGGGGGACGCCCCGGCCTCCTGCCCCTCGAGTAAACTGTTTGTGCCAGAAAATTTACGCCTGGAGATACTAAAAGAACACCATAACTCCACACTGGCAGGACACCCAGGTAGTAGGGCAACCTCTGAGTTAGTGTCTCGTCGGTTCTGGTGGCCTAAGTGGCGCCAGGAGGTGTTGAATTTTGTGTCTGCATGTGCTACCTGTGCTCGTTCTAAGGTAGATCATACTCGTCCGGCAGGGCGTCTTTTACCTCTGGCCATCCCCAACAGGCCTTGGACGCACCTATCAATGGATTTCATTACGGATCTACCAGTATCAGCGGGGAAGACTGTTATTCTTGTAGTTGTTGACAGATTCACTAAAATGGTGCACTTTATTGCTCTTGCCGCATTGCCTAATGCTAACACACTGGCTCAGGTTTTTATTGACCACATCGTGAAGCTTCACGGGGTCCCTTCCGATATTTTTTCGGATCGTGGTACCCAATTTGTTTCTAAATTTTGGAAAGCTTTTTGTTCTCGTTTAGGGGTTCATCTGTCGTTTTCTTCATCTTTCCATCCACAGTCCAACGGTCAGACTGAACGTACCAATCAAAACCTAGAGACATATTTGAGATGCTTTGTTTCCGAAAATCAGAAGGAATGGTCATCTTATTTACCGTTAGCCGAGTTTGCCATTAATAATCGTCGTCAAGAGTCCACCGATAAGTCACCATTTTTTGGTGCGTATGGTTTCCATCCTCAGTTTTATACGTTTAGTGAGGGGGGGCCGTCTGGGATTCCCGAGGAGGAACGATTTGCGTCTTCACTTTCTTCAGTGTGGCAGAGTGTGCAAGAAAGTTTGAAGAGAATTGGTGGTAGATACAAACGTGCGGCTGATAGGAAGCGCTCTGAAGTCCGGACCTTGGGGTGAATGACTTGGTGTGGTTGTCTACCAGAAATATCAAGTTGAAGGTTCCCTCGTGGAAATTAGGTCCGAGATTTATTGGTCCTTATAGGGTAATTAGATCATTAACCCGGTGGCTTTTCGTCTGGAGCTACCTCAGACTCTAAGGATCCATAATGTCTTCCACAGATCTCTGCTTAAGAGATATGTAGAACCTCCTGAACCATTGCCACTACCGCCTCCACCGGTGATTGTTGATGGCAGTCTTGAGTTTCAGATAGAAAAGATTGTTGATTCACGATATGTTCGCCTCTCTCTTCAGTACCTGGTGCACTGGAGAGGTTATGGTTCCGAAGAGAGAATGTGGGTTCCAGCATCAGAGATAAAAGCAGACAGACTCATTCGGGCTTTTCATAGCTCCCATCCGGAGAGGCCTGGTCTTGAGGGTCCAGGGGCCCCTCGTAGAAAGGGGGGTACTGTCACGACTGTGACTGATCCAGACAGGTCTGGGAGGAGAAGGTCGCAGCAACTTGCTGCTCGCGATAGCTTGTGAGTTTGCTCCGTGGTTAAGGGTATGTCATCTAGGTTTTGCCTTGTGAACCTTTTTGTCCTGACTGGGAGTTTGTAGGCATCCTTCTCAGGTGAGTCCTGTCTGCCACTCCCAGCTACTATATTAGTTTCAGTTTCACTTGCAGTCATTGCCAGATATAGTCCTTACTTCCAGTTCTATTCTGACCTTTGAAGGAGATCGTTTGATGGTGTTGCTGTGGAGCTCTTGTCCGGCGTGGACTGTCGTGTTTGGGATCGCCTTCTCTGCTCGTGACTGGATAAGTCTATCTCTGCTATAGATTGTTTGTTGCTGTCTTCCCCTGTTGTTCTCCTAGACGTGAGTGATGGTGACTAGTGCTCCCATCTGCCGTTCCCCAGTCTAGTCTTCATAGGGTGACTGAGGGTTTAGGCATCCTGCTCGCCGCACGGGTTCACACCCCGTCTAGGGTATCAGGGCAGACAGGTGCCAGCTTAGGGTTAGTCAGGGGTGGCCATTCTATTTCCCATCCGTAGATAAGGGTCCCCCTTCCCCTCCGTCTGGTGCGACACGACTGCTGCTGGATAGCGGTCGTGACAGCTGCAATATCTTTGTCTGAGCTTAGCAACATCCCTAGCAACCAATATGAAAGTTGCCTACCCCTTACTATATAAGAACCTTCCCAGCAGCCACTTTCTGCAGTTCTGAGAGAGAAAGCAGTGACATTGCTGTGCTCTGTGCTTTCATCTGGATCCCATTCCTTATCCAATTACATTAGTTAGTTAGCTCATATACACTCACCTAAAGAATTATTAGGAACACCATACTAATACAGTGTTGGACCCCCTTTTGCCTTCAGAACTGCCCTAATTCTACATGGCATTGATTCAACAAGGTGCTGATAGCATTCTTTAGAAGTGTTGGCCATATTGATAGGATAGCATCTTGCAGTTGATGGAGATTTGAGGGATGCACATCCAGGGCACAAAGCTCCCTTTCTACCACATCCCAAAGATGCTCTATTGGGTTGAGATCTGGTGACTGTGGGGGCCATTTTAGTACAGTGAACTCATTGTCATGTTCAAGAAACCAATTTGAAATGATTCGAGCTTTGTGACATGGTGCATTATCCTGCTGGAAGTAGCTATCAGAGGATGGATACATGTTCTCATTCTGTTTACGTCAAATTCGGACTCTACCATTTGAATATCTCAACAGAAATCGAGACTCATCAGACCAGGCAACATTTTTCCAGTCTTCAACAGTCCAATTTTGGTGAGCTCGTGCAAATTGTAGCCTCTTTTTCCTATTTGTAGTGGAGATGAGTGGTACCCGTGGGGTCCTCTGCTGTTGTAGCCCATCCGCCTCAAGGTTGTGAGTGTTGTGGCTTCAAAAATGCTTTGCTGCATACCTCGGTTGTAACGAGTGGTTATTTCAGTCAACATTGCTCTTCTATCAGCTTGAATCAGTCGGCCCATTCTCCTCTGACCTCTAGCATCCACAAGGCATTTTTGCCCACAGGACTGCCGCATACTGGATGTTTTTCCCTTTCACACCATTCTTCGTAAACCCTAGAAATGGTTGTGTGTGAAAATCCCAGTAACTGAGCAGATTGTGAAATACTCAGACCGGCCCCTAAATGCATTGAAGCAACTGCCATGTGATTGGTTGACTAGATAATTGCATTAATGAGAAATAGAACAGGTGTTCCTAATAATTCTTTAGGTGAGTGTATATAATACAGATAGTTAGTGGGAGATAGTCAGTGTAGGTTAGATAGTGATATTCACGTAGTGTAGCTGATAGGTTTCAGTATAGTGTGATAGGAATTACTGTTTCTCTGTTGTCCATACATACATGCTACAGACATTGTGCTGTGATGTCACAACAATACTTAGTGCACCAATCAGTAATATCTACTCAGAACTGATAAAATGTGAAGTTGCATGTATTGCACTAAAAATATGCCAATCATTAGTGCCAATCTGCGCAATCGCAAAAATAATGACTGGAGATCACGAATTCTAGAATTCGCTAATTTATTGTGAATATATTGCGAAAACGAATATTGCCTATGCCGCTCATCACTAGCTCTTAATAACAGGTCAGGCAAAATAGATGCCCTATAATAATGTACAGAAAAATAAAATAAAATGCAATCTACAATCAGACAATAAAATATATTAGAAAAAAAGGAACTGGTAATTAAATCTCAAACCACTGGCTGTTGAGTATTGCCCCTGCCACTCCCTGCCCTGGCTACCGGAATCTGATCCCAAGTGTGCACCTAACCATACCCTATAAAGCTTGCCAATTGCCTTTTATATAATGTGCCATCCTTCCCCCATGGAGTGTGCCAGCTGCTCATTATTATATAGTGTGCCATACCCCCTCATTAACTGTGTCTCCTGCTCTCCCCCCCCCCTGCCCCCCCCCCCCCAAAGCTGAATTACTGTTTCTGCTGCTGTAGCCACCTGTCACTGTGGCACATCACAGTCATGCCTGAGGCAGATCTTCACAGTGCTGGACTGGGTCTGAACTGGTGACGCTGTTGGGTCAGGTCTGCATTGGTCAGTCAGGACACAATGCGACACGTGCTGGTAGAGGAACAAAGTAAGGACAAGGTAGTTTGATTAAGAAAATGTGCCCCCTTTGTAGAAAAAAAATAAATTTAAAACATTTTATACATTGCAAACAGAATAATAAAACATTTAATCCAG
The DNA here is from genome assembly GCF_905171765.1 of Bufo bufo. Classification (NCBI taxonomy): domain Eukaryota; kingdom Metazoa; phylum Chordata; class Amphibia; order Anura; family Bufonidae; genus Bufo; species Bufo bufo. The sequence goes on along the minus strand of NC_053398.1, from coordinate 55,733,475 downwards.
TCACAACTGATGTTTTTTCTGACTGCTGGAGAACCTCATAATACAAACCTAAACTTTTGCAGAACATCATAATATACAACTCAGCTGCTGCAGAAAATCATACGAGTGGTGTTCAATAAGTAATTTACCTAAATATGAAAAAAATATATATTCTGAGAAAATTGAACTTACTACTTTTTAGTGTAATCCCCCTTGACTTCAGCACACTTATTCCATTTGATGCCCTCAGAATAGAAAGAGACTTCTTGCTGCTGTAAGAATCCTGTTACTGCCTCTTTGACTCCATTATCATCAGGAAATCGTTGTCCACACAGGAATTTCTTCAGGTTCCAAAATAGAAAGTAATCACTGGGGGTCAGGTCTAGACTGTAGGATGGATGGTTAAGCCCCATTAACCCGCATTCCCTGATATCAGCTTGTGACTTGTGAGACTTGAGAGCTGGTGCATTTTCATGAAGCAACAACACACCTGCGAACAACAACCCGAGCACAGTGGAAGTCAATGGGAGAAGCCAAGCATTAAAACAGGCACCCCCTGGAGGGTGTCTGGTTCATAGTAAAAGGTCAGATATTGATGGAAACACCACTGAAATGGTTTGGGAACAGCATGGGGAGGATATCTGGTTGCATCTTGGACTCCGAGGTCGCTGCTGGGAACGATGTTGTCCGAGTAGTACACCACTTTTACAGACTGACAATAATACGCACCAAACCGAAGATAAAATCGATTTTAGAGGAAAAATTGTCAGGAAACATTCTTTCCTGTATATTTACTTTATATAAAGTGCAAGTGCTGCCAAAAATTACAAGGAAGAGGCACTCCGATACAACCTTTATATCACACAAAGGAGGGCCCTCATTCACAATGTGGTACAATTGTTCAGGTAGTGGCACTCCTACACTCATAAAGCCTATGCACTAAGGGAAAAGGCTGCCAAAAATTACAAGGAACCGGCACTCCAATACACCCTTTATTACACATAAAGGAGGGCATCATACACACCCTTGAAAAATTATGATTGATGGCCTGCTGGTGACCCTCAAAAACATTAGGAGCAAGGGCCTGCTGGTGACCCTCTAAAACATTAGTGGCGAGGGCCTGCTGCTGAGCTGAACATCTAAAACATTAGGGGTAAGGGTCTGCTGCTGAGCTGACCATCTAAAACATTAGGGGTAAGGGTCTGCTGCTGAGCTGACCATCTAAAACATTAGGGGTGAGGGCCTGCTGCCGAGCTGACCATCTAATACATTTTGTGGGCGAAGGCCTGCTTCCGAGCTGACCATCTAAAAAAAATTGTGGACGAGGGCCTGCTGCCAAGCTGACCATCTAAAATATTTTGTGGGCGAGGGCCTGCTGCTGAGCTGACCATCTAAAACATTATGGGGGAGGGCCTGCTGCCGAGCTGACCATCTAAAAAAAATTGTGGGCAGGGCCTGCTGCCGAGCTGACCATTTAAAAAATTTGGGGGGCAAGGGCCTGCTGCTGAGCTGACCATCTAAAACATTATAGGCGAGGGCCTGCTGCCGAGCTGACCATCTAAAACATTATGGGTGAGGGCCCGCTGCTGAGCTGACCCTCTAAAACATTAGAAGCAAGGGCAGCCTAATAAGCATGTTGATATGATGGAGAAGGAGGAGGAGGACGAGAAAAGGGAGATTGAACCATATACCCTTTTTAGTGGTGGAAGACGTGCATGGGAATACAGTGTATTCATTAAACGATAAAAGCCACATTTAGAGTGCCTTTATGTTCAGCCGCTTTCCTCTGGTGGAGTAGAAAAGTCAGGGGCAATCCAAGCCTTGTTCATTTTTATAAGAGTCAACCGATCAGCATTTTCAGTCGACAAGCGGATGCGCTTATCAGTTATTATGCCCCTGGCAGCACTAAATACCCGCTCTGATAAAACGCTGGCGGCGGGGAAGTCCAGCACCTCCAAGGCGTAGAGCGCCAGTTCGTTTCACGTGTCCGGCCTGGACACCAAATAGTTGTAAGGCACACAGGTGTCACTGAGGACGCTGACATGGTCTGCTATGTACTCCTTCATCATCTTCCTAAATTTTTTCCTCCTTGTGACACTAGGCTGCGCATCAGGTTGACGATGCTGGTTGGGTGTGATAAAACTGTCCCAGGCCTTGGAGAGTGTTGCCCTGCCTCTGTTTGAACTGCTGTGTGTTCCCCTCGTCTCCCCTCCTCGGTTGGCCACGGAACTACGTACTCTGCAGCCAGCGCTGTCAGCTGAAAATTTTTGGAGCAATTTTTCCACAAGAACCTAAGGAATGAGGGATTAGAAGTTATCTTTGTAGCAGGGGTCGAGAAGGGTGAACAACCAGTAATCGGTGTTGGCCAAAATGTGTACAACGTGAGTGTCACGGGAAAGGCAGCCTAACATAAATTCAGCCATGTGTGCCAGAGTCCCAACAGACAAGACTTCGCTGTCCTCATCAGGAGGATGACTCTCAATCTCCTCATACTCTTCCTCCTCTTCTACTCATTCACACTGAACAGATGGAATAAAACGTCCTCTTTGTAGAGGAAGCAACCGTCTCCGGCTCCTCCTCCTCATCATCATCATCAAATTTGCGCTAAGAAGACGTACTGAGAGTGGTCTGGCTATCACCCTGTGTATTGTCTTCCCCCATTTCCACCTCTTCCACATGCAAAGCGTCCACCTTAACTGTGAATAGCGAGCGTTTGAGTAACATAGTAACATAGTACATAAGGCCGAAAAAAGACATTTGTCCATCCAGTTCGGCCTGTTATCCTGCAAGTTGATCCAGAGGAAGGCAAAAAAAACCTGTGAGGTAGAAGCCAATTTTCCTCACTTTAGGGGAATAAAAAACTCCTTCCCGACTCCAATCAGGCAATCAGAATATCTCCCTGGATCAACGACCCCTCTCTAGTAACTATAGCCTGTAATATTATTACACTCCAGAAATACATCCAGGCCCCTCTTGAACTCTTTTAGTGAACTCCCCATCACCACCTCCTCAGGCAGAGAGTTCCATAGTCTCACTGCTCTTACCGTAAAGAATCCTCTTCTATGTTTGTGTACAAACCTTCTTTCCTCCAGACGCAGAGGATGTCCCCTCGTCACAGTTACAGTCCTGGGGATAAATAGATAATGGGAGAGATCTATGTACTGACCCCTGATATATTTATACATAGTTATTAGATCTCCCCTCAGTCGTCTTTTTTCTAACGTGAATAACCCTAATTTTGATAATCTTTCAGGGTACTGTAGTTGCCCTGTTATGGACTATTAATACAAAATGGATACTTGCTTGTTGAGGACTATGTTTAGCTAAGATGGCGGCCAGGCATTCAGCCAACACCTATAAACTAGAATCTTATTTTGTGTTTTATCATGTGTTTCTTTGTGGTTTCCGTTCAGCTCAAGCAAGCAGTTACAAAGAATAAGAAGTAACGGTATCTCCCACGAGCAAGGGGGGAGGGTGGAGGAATTTCTTCTTCTGGCCGTCAAGGTTACAGAGAAGCATAGAGAGTTCATAGCCAATAGAAAAGATATACTTTATCTTTCACCCCCCCCCTCCCTGTCGTAAAACCTATGTATTGTGTGTTGTTTTCAGGAAATAAACTAGAGATCCTGTTTAACTCCTTGCTGTGAGTTGTCTCAGTCTGATCTCTCCGTGCACGTACATTAATTAATTAATTTGGAGCAGTACATCAACCGAACTGGCAGCTTGGCCAGAACCAGAACAATTTTGGCGCCCAACGTGGGGCGCCAAAATTGTTCTGGTTCTGGCCAAGCTGCCAGTTCGGTTGATGTACTGCTCCAAATTAATTAATTAATGTTAATTAATGTACGTGCACGGAGAGATCCTGTTTAACTCCTTGCTGTGAGTTGTCTCAGTCTGATCTCTCCGTGCACGTACATTAATTAATTAATTTGGAGCAGTACATCAACCGGACTGGCAGCTTGGCCAGAACCAGAACAGCCCCATTCCAGTTATTACTTTAGTTGCCCTCCTCTGGACCCTCTCCAGCTCTGCTATGTCTGCCTTGTTTACTGGAGCCCAGAACAGTACACAGTACTCCATGTGTGGTCTGACTAATGATTTGTAAAGTAGTAGGAATATGTTCTCATCACGGGCATCTAGGCCCCTTTTGATGCAACCTATTATCTTATTGGCCTTGGCAGCAACTGCCTGACACAGTTTTTTGCAGCTTAGTTTGCTGTTTATTAAAATTCCTAGATCCTTTTCCATGTCAGTGTTACCGAGTGTTTTACCATTTAGTATGTACGGGTGACTTGCATTATTCCTTCCCATGTGCATAACTTTACATTTGTCAGTGTTAAATCTCATCTGCCACTTATCTGCCCAAGCCTGCAGAAGTGGGATGGTTACGCTGATAATAGCATTATCGCCACTTACCATCTGTGCTGATTCCTCAAAGTTGAGTAAAACCTCACAGAGGTCAGACATCAATGCCCACTTGTCGCTCGTGAAGGTCGGAAGCTGACTAGAAAGGGGACGACCATGTTGCAGCTGGTATTCCACTACTGCCCTCTGCTGCTCACAAAGCCTGGCCAACATGTGGAACGTGGAGTTCCAGCACGTGCTCACGTCGCACAACAGTCGGTGAGCTGGAAATTGCAAGCGCTGCTGCAGCGTTGCCAGACCGGCGCAAGCTGTCGATGGCTTGCGGAAATGGGCATGCACGCAGCGCAACTTCACCAGTAGCTCAGGCAAATTGGGGTAGGTTTTGAGAAAACACTGAACCACTAGGTTGAACACATAAACAAGGCATGGTATGTGTGTGAGCTTGCCGAGCTCCAAAGCCACCCCCAAGTTACAGCCATTATCAGACACAACCATGCCTGGTTCTAGGTTGAGTGGCAAGAGCCACAGCTTAGTCTGTTCCCTTATCCCCTGCCACAGCTCTGCGGCGGTGTGCTGTTTGTCACCTAAGCAGATCAGTTTAAGCACGGCCTGTTGCCGCTTCCCCACTGCAGTGCTACACTGCTTCCAGCTACTGACTGATGTCTGACTGGTGCTGCAAGATGATAATTCAGAGGTGGTGTTTGCAAAGATCCAGGTGCATGGCGGGAGTCATCCCGGCCTGCTTCTTGGACAGGGGATTGACCAGCAAGTAACACAGGGGAAGAGGAGGCAATGGTGTGACCCGCAGACACTGGTTGTGGACCCAGTCGTTCGGCCCACCTATTAGGGTGCTTTGATGCCATGTGGTGGATCATGCTTGTGGTGGTGAGGTTGCTAGTGTTTACGCCCCTGCTCATTTTAGTACGGCACAGGTTGCAAATGACAATTCTTTTATCGTCTGCACTTTCCTCAAAAAAGCGCCAGACTGCGGAACACCTACCCCTTGGCAACAGAGATTGCCAAAAGCTGGTGCATCGGGGAACAGTTGTGGGCCTGTTTGGTGTGGCCCACCATATCCCTTTTGCCACCCCACTGCCTCTTCCAGCCTGTTGCGGTGCTGCGGATCCCTCCACCTCTGTACTGCTGTCCTCGCTCAGCTTTCCACCTTCCCAGGTTGGGTCAGTGACTTCATCGTCCAGCACCTCCTCTTCAACTTCCTCATTCTGGTCATCCTCCTGAATTATTGACCTAACAACAACCTCAGTTATTGACAACTGTGTCTCATCCTCATCATAAACCTCTTGAAACACTAATTGCGGTTGACTTATTGGCAACTGTGTCTCATCATCATCATCCACCTCGTAAAACACTAATTGCCGTTCCCCAACGTCATCCTCTTTTGAGAGTTTGGGAATAAGGGCACAAGACCTCCTCATGTCCTTCTTCAAGCGGGCTTGGAGAGGGGCCCATATTAACGAATGGCGATGAAAATAGCTCCTCAGAATATCCGAGTGTGGGATCACTTGTTTGCAAAGACTCTCCATGGTGAGTGGAAGCAGTATCAGGGTGAGGATTCTGTTGACCAGATTATTGGCTACTGAGACTGGACTTTGTGAAAGACAGGGTGGTGCTTAACCGACTGGCATTATATGATGCAATCCAACCGACCACCTGGTCGCACTGGTCTGACTTCGAGAGTGGTGTCCTGTAGAGATGGCCTTGCGGTTTGCCAGGCGGTCGTTTCACAGCGAACTTTTCTCGTAAGCGATTCGTCGAACATGCGAACATATGGCAATATTCGCACGCGCCATATTTTTTTGCATAGCGCCAAACTTTGACCCATGACTCATACATCAGGTGGGATAGGACAGCCAATTGAGATGTTTTAGCACATGGACACACCCCCTACCCTATAAATAAACCCAATCTGGCCGCCATTTTACATTCAGTCTTTTGCCAGTGTAGGGAGAGGTTGCTGTGCGGAGCAGGGACAGACTGTTATAGAGTATAAAGACACCAACTGCTAGCTAATAGGGCCACAAAAGTCCTTTTAAGAACTGGTATAGGTGTGCTATCAATAGGTGTTACACACTGAGGGGTGTAATATACTTATAATATACTTTCTAACATAGAAAGTATATTATAGTGCATTTGTATTGTGCAGCAGTTGTGTGTGGTTCTGCTGCAATACTGCAGCTATACAGAGAGACAAACACCATTGGAACAACTAATTGCAACTGGTGTGATATACCAGTTGCCCCCCCCAAAAATCTGATTGAGACAGGGGTGTGATATACCTATAATATAATTTCTATATAGTGCAATTGTATTGTGCAGCATTTGTGTGCGGTTCTGCTGAGACACCGTAGCTATACAGAGGGACAAACAACATTGGAACAACTAATTGCAACTGGTGTGATATACCAGTTGCCCCCCAAAAAATCTGATTGAGGCAGGGGTGCGATATACCTGTAATATACCGTAATTTCTATATAGTGCATTTGTATTGTGCAGCATTTGTCTGCGGTTCTGCTGACATACCGTAGCTATACAGAGGGACAAATGACATTGGAGAAACTAATTGCAACTGGTGTGATATACCAGTTGCCCCCCAAAAAAATCAGATTTAGGCAGGGGTGCGATTAACCTAGAATATAATTTCTATATAGTGCATTTGTATTGTGCAGCATTTGTGTGCGGTTCTGCTGAGATACCGCAGCGATACAGAGGGACAAATGTCATTGGAACAACTAATTGAAACTGGTGTGATATACCAGTTGTCCCCCAAAAAATCTGATTGAGGCAGGGGTGTGATATAACTACAATATAATTTAAATCTAGTGCATTTATATTGTGCAGCAGTTGTGTGCAGTTCTGCTGAGATACCGTAGCTATACAGAGCGACAAACGACCCTGTTACAACTAATTGCAACTGGTGTAATATACCAGTTTTCCCCCCCAAAAAATCTGATTGAGGCTGGGGTGCGATATACCTAGAATATAATTTCTATATTGTACATTTGTATTGTGCAGCATTTGTGTGCGGTTCTGCTGAGATACCGCAGCTATACAGTGGGACAAACTACATTGGAACAACTAATTGCAACTGGTGTGATATACCAGTTGCCCCCAAAAAAATCTTATTGAGGCTGGGGTGCGATATACATAGAATATAATTTTTATATAGTGCATTTGTATTGTGCAGCATTTGTGTGCGGTTCTGCTGAGATATTGTAGCTATACAGAGCGACAAACGACATTGGAACAGCTAATTGCAACTGGTGTGATATACCAGTTGCCCCCAAAAAAATCTGATTGAGGCTGGGGTGCGATATACCTAGAATATAATTTATATATTGTACATTTGTATTGTGCAGCATTTGTGTGCGGTTCTGCTGAGATACCGCAGCTATACAGTGGGACAAACTACATTGGAACAACTAATTGCAACTGGTGTGATATACCAGTTGCCCCCAAAAAAATCTTATTGAGGCTGGGGTGCGATATACATAGAATATAATTTTTATATAGTACATTTGTATTGTGCAGCATTTGTGTGCGGGTCTGCTGAGATACCGCAGCTATACAGAGGGACAAATGACATTGGAACAACTAATTGCAACTAGTGTGATATACCAGTTGCCCTAAAAAACACTGATTGAGGCAGAGGTGCGATATACCTAGAAGATAATTTCTATATAGTGCATTTGTATTAAGCAGCATTTGTGTGCGTTTGTGCTGAGATACCGTAGCTATACAGAGGGACAAACGACATTGGAACAGCTAATTGCAACTGGTGTCATATACCAGTTACCCCCAAAAAAATCTGATTGAGGCAGGGGTTCGATATACCTAGAATATAATTTCTATATAGTGCATTTGTATTGTGCAGCATTTGTGTGCGGTTCTGCTGAGATACCGCAGCTATACAGAGGGACAAACGACATTGGAACAACTAATTGCAACTGGTGTGATATACCTGTTGCCCCCCAAAAAATCTGATTGAGTCAGGGGTGTAATATACCTATAATATAATTTCTATATAGTGCATTTGTATTGTACAGCATTTGTGTGCATTTCGGCTAAAATACTGTAGTTATACAGAGGAACATACGTCATTGAAAGATCTAAATGCAACTGGTGTGATATACCAGTTGCCCCCAAAAAAATCTGATTAAGGCAGCGATGCGATATACCTAGAATATAATTTCTATATAGTGCATTTGTATTGTGCAGCATTTGTGTGCGGTCCGGCTGAGATACCGCAGCTATACAGAGGGGCAAATATCAACGGGACAACTAATTGCAACTGTTGTGATATACCAGTCGCCCCTAAGAAAATCTGATTAAGGCAGCGATGCGATATACCTAGAATATAATTTCTATATAGTACATTTGTATTGTGCAGCATTTGTGTGCGGGTCTGCTGAGATACCGCAGCTATACAGAGGGACAAATGACATTGGAACAACTAATTGCAACTGGTGGGATATACCAGTTGCCCTAAAAAAAACTGATTGAGGCAGAGGTGCGATATACCTAGAAGATAATTTCTATATAGTGCATTTGTATTAAGCAGCATTTGTGTGCGTTTGTGCTGAGATACCGTAGCTATACAGAGGGACAAACGACATTGGAACAGCTAATTGCAACTGGTGTCATATACCAGTTACCCCCAAAAAAATCTGATTGAGGCAGGGGTTCGATATACTGTACCTAGAATATAATTTCTATATAGTGCATTGTATTGGGCAGCATTTGTGTACGGTTCTGCCGAGATACCGTAGCTATACAGAGGCACAAACATCATTGGAACAACTAATTGTAACTGGTGTGATATACCAGTTGCCCTAAAAAAAAATCTGATTGAGGCAGGGGTGCGATATACCTAGAATATAATTTCTATATAGTGCATTTGTATTGTGCAGCATTTGTGTGCGGTTCTGCTGAGATATTGTAGCTATACAGAGGGACAAACGACATTGGAACAAGTAATTGCAACTGGTGTGATATACCAGTTGCCCCCCAAAAAATCTGATTGAGTCAGGGGTGTAATATACCTATAATATAATTTCTATATAGTGCATTTGTATTGTACAGCATTTGTGTGCATTTCGGCTAAAATACCGTAGTTATACAGAGGGACATACGTCATTGAAAGATCTAATTGCAACTGGTGTGATATACCAGTTGTCGCCCCAAAAATCTGATTGAGGCAGGGGTGCGATATACCTAGAATATGATTTCTATACAGTGCATTTGTATTGTACAGCATTTGTGTGCGGTTCTGCTGAGATACTGTAGCTATACAGAGGGACAAACGACATTGGAACAACAAATTGCAACTGGTGTGATATACCAGTTGCCCCCAAAAAAATCTGATTAAGGCAGCGATGCGCTATACCTAGAATATAATTTCTATATAGTGCATTTGTATTGTGCAACATTTGTGTGCGGTCCGGCTGAGATACCGCAGCTATACAGAAGGGCAATATCAAGAGGGGACAACTAATTGCAACTGTTGTGATATACCAGTCGCCCCTAAGAAAATCTGATTGAGGGAGGGTTGCGATATACCTATAATTAGGGTTGAGCGAACCCGAACTGTAAAGTTCGGGTTCGTACCAAACTTTAGGATTTTTGGACCCCGGACCCGAACCCGAACTTTTTCGTAAAAGTTTGGGTTCGGTGTTCAGCGCTTTCTTGGCGCTTTTTGAAAGGCTGCACAGCAGCCAATCAACAAGCGGTTAACTGTCTGACCTTAGAAGCCATCACAGCCATGCCTACTAATGGCATGGCTGTGATGGGCCAGAGCAGCATGTGACCCGGGCTCTATATAAGCTTGAGTCACGTATCGCTGCACGTCACTCTGCTGTTACAAGTGTAGGGAGAGGATGTTGCTGGACTTGTGATTTCAGGGAGAGAATAGGAGCGATCTACAGAGAAATAGTTGTATGGTTGCAGGACACAATCGTTTTACCCTGCCCTGAGGCCATTGACCAAAAAATAAATAACTTTTACAATTCTGTTAGGTGGGTGGCGGCGGCGGCCATTTTATGCAAGCTCAGTGCACCAGCACTGCATCTAAGCTTTTGGGACATTGCAAATCACAATTTTTTGGGCAAACTACAACATCTTAAAGGGGTTATCCCACTTTGCGTTTTTATACTTACCTGCTGCCACCGCGCGTTCACTTCCTGGATTCTGGCTGGGGGCGGGCTTCATCTTGATTGAAGTCTTCTCCCGGCCGGGCCGCGCGCTGGACTGAACGCGCACGCTGCCGCGCATGCGCAATGTGACTTATTTCTGGCCAGTATAGTACAGAGCCGGCGTGCGCGTTCGCATCTCTGTACTATTCTGGCCGGGAAGAAGTCACCGTCGCGCATGCGCGGCAGCGTGCGCGTTCAGGACAGCGAGTGGCCCGGCCGGGAGAAAAGAAGAAGTCTTCTGGGCAAGCGCGACCATCGGGATTTTGCGGAAGAGCGGTGGTCGTAACCAGGGGAGAACGAGTCACAACAATAAGGTAAGTGGGGATGAATTTTCTCCTAATCGGTGGGAATTTGTTAATAAAGTATATTTACAAAAATGATCACTGTCAAATCATTAAGAGATTTAACAGTGATCATTATGATGGGATAACCCCTTTAATTAGTCAGTGTGCAATTTAAGGTAGAAATACACCCATCTTTTTCTGGGGTTTTAAAAACACACTTTTTTGACAAAAAACACTATTTTCAGGCCTTGCAGCATCAGCACGTGTGAAATTACAGGCTTATATACTGCTGTCAAATTCAGTTGTTAAACAAACACTCGTTTGGGCACAAAAAATTTAGATGGCAGCCTTTGATGCAGATGTCATTGTGAGATACACCCTTAATACATTTGGGTTACATTCAGAGATTATAAATACCGCCATTTGGTGCATCAATATTGAATTCAGGCCTACACTGGTTCAGGCCCTGTGAGATACACCCTCTACATACAGGGGTTTGATTCAGGGATTTGAAATACAGCCATTTAAAATGCAGCCATTTTGTGCAAAGAAATATTTACTTCAGGCCTACACTGGTTCAGACCGCGTGAGATACCCCCTCTACATACAGGGGTTTGAATCAGGCATTTGAAATACAGCCATTTTGTGCAAAGAAATATATTTACTTCAGGCCTACACTGGTTTAGGCCCTGTGAGAAACTCCCTCTACATACAGGGGTTTTATTCAGGGATTTGAAATACAGCCATTTGAAAAACAGCCATTTTGGGCAAAGAAATATTCAGTTCAGGCCTACACTGGTTCAGGCCCTGTGAGATACTTCCTCTACATACAGGGGTTTGATTCAGGGATTTGAAGTACAGCCATTTGAAATACAGCCATTTTGTGCAAAGAAATATTTAGTTCAGGCCTACGCTGGTTCAGGCCCTGTGAGATACTCCATCTACATACAGGGGTTTGATTCAGGGATTTGAAATACACCCATTTTGTGCAAAGAAATATTTACTTCAGTCCTACACTGGTTCAGACCGTGTGATATACCCCCTCTACATACAGGTGTTTGAATCAGGCATTTAAAATAAAGCCATTTTGTGCAAATAAATATTTACCTTAGGCCTACACTGGTTCAGGCCCTGTGAGATACACCCTCTACATACAGGGGTTTGATTCAGGGATTTGAAATACAGCCATTTTGTGCAAAGAAATATTTACTTCAGTCCTACACTGGTTCAGACCGTGTGATATACCCCCTCTACATACAGGTGTTTGAATCAGGCATTTAAAATACAGCCATTTTGTGCAAATAAATATTTACCTTAGGCCTACACTGGTTCAGGCCCTGTGAGATACACCCTCTACATACAGGGGTTTGATTCAGGGATTTGAAATACAGCCATTTTGGGCAAAGAAATATTTAGTTCAGGCCTACACTGATTCAGGCCCTGTGAGATACTCCCTCTACATAGGGGTTTAATTCAGGGATTAGAAATACAGCCATTTGAAATACAACCATTTTGTGCAAAGAAATATTTACTTCAGACCTACACTGGTTCAGATCGTGTGAGATACCCCCTCTACATACAGGGGTTTTAATCAGTCATTTGAAATACAGCCATTTGAAATATAGCCATTTTGGGCAAAGAAATATTTAGCTCAGGCCTACACTGGTTCAGGCCCTGTGAGATACTCCCTCTACATACAGGGGTTTGATTCAGGGATTTGAAGTACAGCCATTTGAAAAACAGCCATTTATTTAGGGCAAAGAAATATTTAGTTCAGGCCTACACTGGTTCAGGCCCTGTGAGATACTCCCTTTACATACAGGGGTTTGATTCAGGGATTTGAAATACAGCCATTTGAAATACAGCCATTTGAAATATAGCCATTTTGGGCAAAGAAATATTTAGCTCAGGCCTACACTGGTTCAGGCCCTGTGAGATACTCCCTCTACATACAGGGGTTTGATTCAGGGATTTGAAGTACAGCCATTTGAAAAACAGCCATTTATTTAGGGCAAAGAAATATTTAGTTCAGGCCTACACTGGTTCAGGCCCTGTGAGATACTCTCTCTACATACAGGGGTTTGATTCAGGGATTTGAAATACAGCCATTTTGTGCAAATAAATATTTACTTCAGGCCTACACTGGTTCAGACCGTGTGAGATACCCCCTCTACATACAGGGGTTTGAATCAGGCATTTGAAATACAGCCATTTAGGGCAAATAAATATTTAGTTCAGGCCTACACTGGTTCAGGCCCTGTGAGATACTCTCTCTACATACAGGGGTTTGATTCAGGGATTTGAAATACAGCCATTTGAAATACAGCCATTTGAAATATAGCCATTTTGGGCAAAGAAATATTTAGCTCAGGCCTACACTGGTTCAGGCCCTGTGAGATACCCCCTCTACATACAGGGGTTTGAATCAGGCATTTGAAATACAGCCATTTAGGGCAAATAAATATTTAGTTCAGGCCTACACTGGTTCAGGCCCTGTGAGATACTCTCTCTACATACAGGGGTTTGATTCAGGGATTTGAAATACAGCCATTTGAAATACAGCCATTTTGTGCAAAGAAAGATTTACTTAAGGCCTACACTGGTTCAGACCGTGTGAGATACCCCCTCTACATACAGGGGTTTGAATCAGGCATTTGAAATACAGCCATTTGAAATACAGCCATTTAGGGCAAAGAAATATTTAGTTCAGGCCTACACTGGTTCAGGCCCTGTGAGATACTGCCTCTACATACAGGGGTTTTAATCAGGCATTTGAAATACAGCTATTTGAAATACAGCCATTTTGTGCAAAGAAATATTTACTTCAGGCCTACACTGGTTCAGACCGTGTGAGATACCCCCTCTACATACAGGGGTTTGAATCAGGCATTTGAAATACAGCCATTTGAAATACAGCCATTTAGGGCAAAGAAATATTTAGTTCAGGCCTACACTGGTTCAGGCCCTGTGAGATACTGCCTCTACATACAGGGGTTTTAATCAGGCATTTGAAATACAGCTATTTGAAATACAGCCATTTTGTGCAAAGAAATATTTACTTCAGACCTACACTGGTTCAGGCCCTGTGAGAAACTCCCTCTACATAAAGGAGTTTGATTCAGAGATTTGAAATACAGCCATTTTTGGCAAAGAAATATTTTGTTCAGGCCTACACTTCTTCAGACCATGTGAGATACCCCCTCTACATACAGGGGTTTGAATCAGGCATTTGAAATACAGCCATTTGAAATACAGCCATTAAAGGGGTTATCCGAGTTAATAAAAAAAAATCTTAAAACCCATCTGGATATACATATAATTTGGTTAAGCTAGATTTCATCAAGTTAAAACCCATATGTACACCTTTTCATGGTTCTGTCATTGCTTTGTTTACATGCTGAAGTATATGCTGAGGGGGCGTATAACAACAAAGCCTGAGCTCTGCCTCATGAATATTTGTGGGCGTGAACAATCTGACCTTCCCCTCACCCTGCTCTGCACATCCTAACTTTGCATAAACCAGTCACATGATCATCTCCCAGCTCACACAGACAGATCATCCAGTCACATTGCAGAAACACAGGCTCTATGTATCTAAGCTCTATGGCAGCTCTGTGTATCTAAGCTCTATGGCAGCTCTGTGTATCTAAGCTCTATGGCAGCTATGTGTATCTAAGCTCTATGTATCTAAGCTATATGGCAGCTCTATGTATCTAAGCTATATGGCAGCTCTGTATCTAAGCTCTATGGCAGCTCTGTGTATCTAAGCTCTATGGCAGCTCTGTGTATCTAAGCTCTATGGCAGCTCTATGTATCTAAGCTCTATGGCAGCTCTGTGTATCTAAGCTCTATGTATCTAAGCTATATGGCAGTTCTGTGTATCTAAGCTCTATGGCAGCTCTGTGTATCTAAGCTCTATGGCAGCTCTGTGTATCTAAACTCTATGGCAGCTCTGTGTATCTAAACTCTATGGCAGCTCTGTGTATCTAAGCTCTATGGCATCTCTGTGTATCTAAGCTCTGAGGCAGCTCTGTGTATCTAAGCTCTGAGGCAGCTCTGTGTATGTATCAAATATAGCTTAGATAGATATAGGGGTCATATATGACACCTATATCTAAGCTATATTACAGCCATATCTATGTTGACTATATACTATGTAGTCACTGTCCCCCCTCCCCCCCATACACAATGCAGTGTCCCCCACCCCTCCATACACACACAATATACACAATGCAGTGTCCCCCACCCCTCCATACACACAATACACACAATGCAGTGTCCCCCTCCCCCACCCCATACACACAATACACACAATGCAGTGTCCCCCACCCCATACACACAATGCAGTGTCCCCCACCCCTCCATACACACAATGCAGTGTCCCCCACCCCTCCATACACACAATATACACAATGCAGTGTCCCCCATTCCTCCATACACACAATATACACAATGCAGTGTCCCCCACCCCTCCATACACACAATGCAGTGTCCCCCTCCCCACCCCATACACCCAATACACACAATGCAGTGTCCCCCACCCCTCCATACACACAATGCAGTGTCCCCCACCCCTCCATACACACAATGCAGTGTCCCCCTCCCCATACACCCAATACACCCAATGCAGTGTCCCCCAACCCTCCATACACACAATGCAGTCTCCCCCACCCCTCCATACACACAATATACACAATGCAGTGTCCCCCATTCCTCCATACACACAATATACACAATGCAGTGTCCCCCCACCCCTCCATACACACAATGCAGTGTCCCCCTCCCCACCCCATACACCCAATACACACAATGCAGTGTCCCCCACCCCTCCATACACACAATGCAGTGTCCCCCACCCCTCCATACACACAATGCAGTGTCCCCCTCCCCATACACCCAATACACCCAATGCAGTGTCCCCCAACCCTCCATACACACAATGCAGTCTCCCCCACCCCTCCATACACACAATATACACAATGCAGTGTCCCCCATTCCTCCATACACACAATACACACAATGCAGTCTCCCCCACCCCTCCATACACACAATACACACAATGCAGTGTCCCCCTCCCCCACCCCATACACACAATACACACAATGCAGTGTCCCCCACCCCATACACACAATGCAGTGTCCCCCACCCCTCCATACACACAATGCAGTGTCCCCCACCCCTCCATACACACAATATACACAATGCAGTGTCCCCCATTCCTCCATACACACAATATACACAATGCAGTGTCCCCCACCCCTCCATACACACAATGCAGTGTCCCCCTCCCCACCCCATACACCCAATACACACAATGCAGTGTCCCCCACCCCTCCATACACACAATGCAGTGTCCCCCACCCCTCCATACACACAATGCAGTGTCCCCCTCCCCATACACCCAATACACCCAATGCAGTGTCCCCCAACCCTCCATACACACAATGCAGTCTCCCCCACCCCTCCATACACACAATATACACAATGCAGTGTCCCCCATTCCTCCATACACACAATACACACAATGCAGTCTCCCCCACCCCATACACACAATGCAGTGTCCCCCACCCCTCCATACACACAATGCAGTGTCCCCCACCCCTCCATACACACAATATACACAATGCAGTGTCGCCATTCCTCCATACACACAATATACACAATGCAGTCTCCCCCACCCCTCCATACACACAATGCAGTGTCCCCCACCCCTCCATACACACAATGCAGTCTCCCCCACCCCTCCATACACACAATGCAGTGTCCCCACCCCTCCATACACACAATGCAGTCTCCCCCACCCCTCCATACACACAATGCAGTGTCCCCCACCCCTCCATACACACAATGCAGTCTCCCCCACCCCTCCATACACACAATGCAGTGTCCCCCACCCCTCCATACACACAATGCAGTCTCCCCCTCCCAATACACCCAATACACACAATGCAGTGTCCCCCACCCCTCCATACACACAATACACACAATGCAGTGTCCCCCACCCCTCCATACACACAATGCAGTCTCCCCCACCCCTCCATACACACAATGCAGTGTCCCCCACCCCTCCATACACACAATACACACAATGCAGTGTCCCCCACCTTCCTCTCCCGGGAAACCTAAGAGCCCAGGCAGAAGCACATGTCTTTACACTCCAGTGTAAACAGCAGGGAGGGCGGGTCTCTCATCTGATTGGCTGTCCTGACTTGCCTTCTCCCTTTTATTGGCTGAGCTGCTTGTCCTTCATTCCTGCTCCTGGATCACAGCAATACAGCAACTGGCAGCACCTAGATAACCCTTTCCTTATCAGAGCTCTCCTGTACACTCTTTCAGTGCAACACAGGAGCTTCTGTTTTGCACAGTACTATCAGCCCTGCTGCTCTATTGATATGCTAATGAGATTGCGGCAGCCAGAGTGAGAGGGGGCGGGCACCAAAGGCTCTGACGTCTCGTTTACAGAGCTGGGCCACTCCCTCAAGCAGGGAGAAGCTTGTAAACGAGACGTCAGCACCAGAGAAGGGTTGATGACGTTGGGGGTCACATGACCCAAATCAGCAGTGTGGAAACAGCGCAAAATCAATAAAGTGAGTACATTAGAAATGTATCTTTAATGATGTATAAAGCAGCCCTAACACATATTTTTTTAAGTCGGATAACCCCTTTAACGGCAAAGAAATATTTAGTTCAGGCCTATACTGGTTCAGGCCCTGTGAGATACACCTTCTACATACAGGGGTTTGATGCAGGGATTTGAAATACAGCCATTTAAAATACACCCATTTTGTGCAAAGAAATATTTACTTCAGGCCTACACTGGATCAGGCCCTGTGAGATACACCCTCTACATACAGGGGTTTGATTCAGGGATTTGAAATACAGCCATTTTGGGCAAAGAAATATTTAGTTCAGGCATACACTGTTTCAGGCCCTGTGAGATACTCCCTCTACATAGGGGTTTGATTCAGGGATTTGAAATACAGCCATTTGAAATACAGCCATTTAGGGCAAAGAAATATTTAGTTCAGGCCTACACTGGTTCAGGCCCTGTGAGATACTCTCTCTACATACAGGGGTTTGATTCAAGGATTTGAAATACAGCCATTTGAAATACAGCCATTTTGGGCAAAGAAATATTTAGTTCAGGCCTGCACTGGTTCAGGCCCTATGAGATACTACCTCTACATACAGGGGTTTGATTCAGGGATTTGAAATACAGCCATTTGAAATACAGCCATTTTGTGCAAAGAAAGATTTACTTAAGGCCTACACTGGTTCAGACCGTGTGAGATACCCCCTCTACATACAGGGGTTTGAATCAGGCATTTGAAATACAGCCATTTGAAATACAGCCATTTAGGGCAGAGAAATATTTAGTTCAGGCCTATACTGGTTCAGGCCCTGTGAGATACTGCCTCTACATACAGGGGTTTGATTCAGGGATTTGAAATACAGCCATTTGAAATACAGCCATTTTGGGCAAAGAAATATTTACTTCAGGCCTACACTGGTTCAAACCGTGTGAGATACCCCCTCTACATACAGGGGTTTTAATCAGGCATTTGAAATACAGCCATTTGAAATACAGCCATTTTGTGCAAAGAAATATTTTCTTCAGGCCTACACTGGTTCAGACCGTGTGAGAAACCCCCTCTACATACAGGGGTTTGAATCCGGCATTTGAAATACAGACATTTGAAATACAGACATTTTGGGTAAAGAAATATTTAGTTCAGACCTACACTGGTTCAGGCCCTGTGAGAAACTCCCTCTACATAAAGGGGTTTGATTCAGAGATTTGAAATACAGCCATTTGAAATACAGCCATTTTTGGCAAAGAAATATTTTGTTCAGGCCTACACTTCTTCAGACCATGTGAGATACCCCCTCTACATACAGGGGTTTGAATCAGGCATTTGAAATACAGCCATTTGAAATACAGCCATTAAAGGGGTTATCCGAGTTAATAAAAAAAAATAAAAAAAACTCTTAAAACCCATCTGGATATACATATAATTTGGTTAAGCTAGATTTCATCAAGTTAAAACCCATATGTACACCTTTTCATGGTTCTGTCATTGCTTTGTTTACATGCTGAAGTATATGCTGAGGGGGCGTATAACAACAAAGCCTGAGCTCTGCCTCATGAATATTTGTGGACGTGAACAATCTGACCTTCCCCTCACCGTGCTCTGCACATCCTAACTTTGCATAAACCAGTCACATGATCATCTGCCAGCTCACACAGACAGATCATCCTGTCACATTGCAGAAACACAGGCTCTATGTATCTAAGCTCTATGGCAGCTCTGTGTATCTAAGCTCTATGGCAGCTCTGTGTATCTAAGCTCTATGGCAGCTATGTGTATCTAAGCTCTATGTATCTAAGCTATATGGCAGCTCTATGTATCTAAGCTATATGGCAGCTCTGTATCTAAGCTCTATGGCAGCTCTGTGTATCTAAGCTCTATGGCAGCTATGTTTATCTAAGCTCTATGGCAGCTCTGTGTATCTAAGCTCTATGGCAGCTCTGTGTATCTAAGCTCTATGGCAGCTCTGTGTATCTAAGCTCTATGGCATCTCTGTGTATCTAAGCTCTATGGCAGCTCTGTGTATCTAAGCTCTATGTATCTAATCTATATGGCAGCTCTATGTATCTAAGCTATATGGCAGTTCTGTGTATCTAAGCTCTATGGCAGCTATGTGTATCTAAGCTCTATGGCAGCTCTGTGTATCTAAACTCTATGGCAGCTCTGTGTAGCTAAACTCTATGGCAGCTCTGTGTATCTAAGCTCTGGGGCAGCTCTGTGTATCTAAGCTCTGAGGCAGCTCTGTGTATCTAAGCTCTGAGGCAGCTCTGTGTATGTATCTAATATAGCTTAGATAGATATAGGGGTCATATATGTATGACACCTATATCTATCTAAGCTATATTACAGCCATATCTATGTTGACTATATACTATGTAGTCACTGTCCCCCTCCCCCCCATACACAATGCAGTGTCCCCCACCCCTCCATACACACACAATATACACAATGCAGTGTCCCCCACCCCTCCATACACACAATACACACAATGCAGTGTCCCCCTCCCCCACCCCATACACACAATACACACAATGCAGTGTCCCCCACCCCATACACACAATGCAGTGTCCCCCACCCCTCCATACACACAATGCAGTGTCCCCCACCCCTCCATACACACAATATACACAATGCAGTGTCTCCCATTCCTCCATACACACAATATACACAATGCAGTGTCCCCCGCCCCTCCAAACACAATGCAGTGTCCCCCTCCCCACCCCATACACCCAATACACACAATGCAGTGTCCCCCACCCCTCCATACACACAATGTAGTGTCCCCCTCCCCCATACACCCAATACACCCAATGCAGTGTCCCCCACCCCTCCATACACACAATGCAGTATCCCCCACCCCTCCATACACACAATGCAGTGTCCCCCACCCCTCCATACACACAATGCAGTCTCCCCACCCCTCCATACACACAATGCAGTGTCCCCCACCCCTCCATACACACAATGCAGTCTCCCCCTCCCCATACACCCAATACACACAATGCAGTGTTTCCCACCCCTCCATACACACAATGCAGTCTCCCCCTCCCCATACACCCAATACACACAATGCAGTGTCCCCCACCCCTCCATACACACAATGCAGTCTCCCCCACCCCTCCATACACACAATGCAGTCTCCCCCACCCCTCCATACACACAATGCAGTTTCCCCCACCCCTCCATACACACAATGCAGTGTCCCCCACCCCTCCATACACACAATGCAGTCTCCCCCACCCCTTAATACACACAATGCAGTGTCCCCCACCCCTCCATACACACAATGCAGTCTCCCCCACCCCTCCATACACACAATGCAGTGTCCCCCACCCCTCCATACACACAATGCAGTCTCCCCCTCCCAATACACCCAATACACACAATGCAGTGTCCCCCACCCCTCCATACACACAATGCAGTGTCCCCCACCCCTCCATACACACAATGCAGTCTCCCCCACCCCTCCATACACACAATGCAGTGTCCCCCACCCCTCCATACACACAATGCAGTGTCCCCCACCCCTCCATACACACAATACACACAATGCAGTGTCCCCCACCTTCCTCTCCCCGGGAAACCTAAGAGCCCAGGCAGAAGCACATGTCTTTACACTCCAGTGTAAACAGCAGGGAGGGCGGGTCTCTCATCTGATTGGCTGTCCTGACTTGCCTTCTCCCTTTTATTGGCTGAGCTGCTTGTCCTTCATTCCTGCTCCTGGATCACAGCAATACAGCAACTGGCAGCACCTAGGTAACCCTTTCCTTATCAGAGCTCTCCTGTACACTCTTTCAGTGCAACACAGGAGCTTCTGTTTTGCACAGTACTATCAGCCCTGCTGCTCTATTGATATGCTAATGAGATCGCGGCAGCCAGAGTGAGAGGGGGCGGGCACCAAAGGCTCTGACGTCTCGTTTACAGAGCTGGGCCACTCCCTCAAGCAGGGAGAAGCTTGTAAACGAGACGTCAGCACCAGAGAAGGGTTGATGACGTCGGGTGTCACATGACCCAAATCAGCAGTGTGGAAACAGCGCAAAATCAATAAAGTGAGTACATTAGAAATGTATCTTTAATGATGTATAAAGCAGCCCTAACACATATTTTTTTTAAGTCGGATAACCCCTTTAACGGCAAAGAAATATTTAGTTCAGGCCTACAATGGTTCAGGTCCTGTGAGATACTCCCTCTACATACAGGGGTTTGATTCCGGGATTTGAAATACAGCCATTTGAAATACAGCCATTAAGGGCAAAGAAATATTTAGTTCAGGCCTACGCTGGTTCAGGCCCAGTGAGATACTCCCTCTACATACAGGGGTTTGATTCAGAGATTTGAAATACAGGCATTTGAAATACAGCCATTTTGGGCAAAGAAATATTTAGTTCAGGCCTACACTGGTTCAGGTCCTGTGAGATACTCCCTCTACATACAGGGGTTTGATTCCGGGATTTGAAATACAGCCATTTGAAATACAGCCATTAAGGGCAAAGAAATATTTAGTTCAGGCCTATGCTGGTTCAGGCCCTGTGAGATACTCCCTCTACATACAGGGGTTTGATTCAGAGATTTGAAATACAGTCATTTGAAATACAGCCATTTTGTGCAAAGAAATATTTAGTTCAGGCCTACACTGGTTCAGGGCCTGTGAGATACTCCCTCTACATACAGGGGCTTGATTCAGGGATTTGAAATACAGCCATTTGACATACAGCCATTCATTTAGGGCAAATAAATATTTAGTTCAGGCCTACACTGGTTCAGACCGTGTGAGATACACCCTTTACATACTGTCGTTCTATTCTACTATTAATTAAACACCCATTTGGGGCAAGATCCTAAATTCAAAAAATATGAGGAGAGCGTCAAATAAGGGACGTGGCCCAGGTCGTGGTGCTGCTGGTGGAGCTCCTGTTGCAGGTAGAGGACGTGGTCGATCTGTGCCAGCTACACACACAAGTGAAACCCCTTCCTCAGGTGCGAGTAGGCGACAAAACCTGCAGCGGTATTTGGTCAGGCCTAATGCTCCTCTACGAATGGTGAAGCCTGAACAAGTACAGGCGATAGAAGATTGGGTAGCTGACAGTGGATCCAGTTCCTTCACATTGACTCCCACCCAGTCTCCTGCTGAAAGACCACAGTTGGCACCTGCAGCCGATGTCCATCAGTCTTACACCTCACCCCCTTGCAAATCAGCGAAGCAGTCTGAGCCCCAAGTCATGCAGCTGTCTCTTCTGCTTTTTGGTAACTCTGTTAGCAGGGTTTCCCAGGGCCATCCACCTAGCCCTGCCCCAGAAGTGGAGGAGATTGAGTGCACCGATGACCAACCACTTATCTTTCAAGATGAGTACACGGGAGGACCATCTCAGCACATCTCGGATGATGACGAAACACAGGTGCCAACTGCTGGGGCTTTCGAAAGTGTGCAGACCGACAAGGAAGGCAGGGGTGAAGACTGGATGGAAGATGATGTGGAGGACAATGAGGTCCTCGACCCCACATGGAATCAAGGTAATGCAAGTGACCGATGTAGTTCAGAGGAAGAGGCGGTGGTCGCACAGAGCCACCAGCACAGCAGAAGAGGGAGCAGGGTGCAAAAGCGGATCGGCCGTCCTCTAGACAGTACGCCTCCTACTGCCCACCGCAGCATGGGACCGAGCACACCAAAGCCAGCTCCAAGGAGTTCCCTGACGTGGCAGTTCTTCAGACAATGTGCTGATGACAAGACACGAGTGGTTTGCAAGCTTTGCAATCAGAGCCTGAAGCGAGGCATAAATGTTCTCAACCTGAGCACAACCTGCATGACCAGGCATTTAAGTGCAAAGAACGAGCTGCAGTGGAGTAGACACCTCAAAAACAAAGAAAGTTCTCTGGCTCCTCCTGCTTCCTCTTCTGCTGCAGTCTCGGCCTCTTCATCCACCTCTGGAGTGACAGTGCCACCTGGCACCCCACAAACAGACGATCTGCCAGCAACACCAACACCTGGGTCACCAAGCATCTCCACAATGTCCCACGGAAGCGTTCAGCTCTCCATATCCCAAACGCTGGAGAGGAAGAGGAAGTACCCCCCTACCCATTCGCGATCCCTAGCCCTGAATGCCAGCATTTCTAAATTGCTGGCCTTTGAAATGCTGTCATTCCATCTGGTGGAGACGGATAGTTTTAAAGGCCTTATGGCGGTGGCTGTCCCACAGTACGTCGTGCCCATCTGCCACTATTTTTCAAGGCGACAAACACAAAAGAGGGGGAGGGGTCAGCACATCCCAATGCGCAGGTGCACGTTGCTTGTGGCTGCAAATATACATCTGAAAAGCACATAGTGCAACAGCACTCTGCAAACCAAAAGTAGAGTACAAAAGTATATTACATTGCAAATGCTATGCTATGCTAATAACTTAGAGATGCTTAGCAAATACATTTTGTACAAAATCATTTCAGCCCGTTTGCAGCACGCCAAGGCGATCTCTATAAGACGGGTCCTAACACTAAAGCTCACCTGTTGGGTGCCATAACAGCGACCATGAAATCCAGGAAGTGCAGGTCCCACATGCATGCTGGGCCCCTTTTGATTTATATCTGTGTGGAGCCAAAATGGCCTTCATTGAATCCAGGGACTACAAATACCAGCATGCATGCTGAGCAGACTATATACTCATGCTAATAAAAAATCAGCCTGTGAGGCAGAAGAGGGGCTAAAGGAGTGCATGACCATAGGAGTCAGCCACAACTCCTATATATAATACTACAAACACAAAAGGGGGAAGGGTCAGCACATCCCAATGCGCAGGTGCACGTTGCTTGTGGCTGCAAATATACATCTGAAAAACACATAGTGCAACAGCACTCTGCAAACCAAATTTTTAATTAGCATGAGTATATAGTCTGCTCAGCATGCATGCTACTTTTGGTTTGCAGAGTGCTGTTGCACTATGTGTTTTTCAGACTTTTCAAGGCGAGCCATCCCTTTCCTTCACAACCAAGTAGGGGACAAAATCAGGTGTGCACTGCGCAATGCCATCTGTGGCAAGGTGCACCTGACTACGGATACGTGGACCAGTAAGCACGGTCAGGGATGCTATATCTCCATAACAGCAAACTGGGTAAATGCAGTGGTGGCTGGGCCTGAGGCGGATAGCAGTTTGGCGCATGTCCTTCCACCACCGAGGATTGCAGGGCGCTTCAGTTTGCCTCCTGTTGCTTCATACTCCTACTCTGCTTCCTCAAGTGCGGGCCGTCTGTGCGCGCTTTCGGCGTTCTCACCCTGCTGCTGCTCGCCTGTCAGCGCTGCAGCGTAACTTCTGCCTTCCCGCTCACCGCCTCATATGCGACGTGCCCACAAGGTGGAAATCCACCTTGCACATGCTGGCCAGACTGTGCGAGCAGCAGCAGGCGATAGTGGAGTTTCAGCTGCAGCACGCACGTGTGAGTCGCTTGGCGGAACAGCACCACTTCACCACCAATGACTGGGCCTCCATGCGAGACCTGTGTTCCTTGTTGCGTTGTTTCGAGTACTCCACCAACATGGCCAGTGCCGATAACGCTGTTCTCAGCGTTACTATCCCACTTCTATGCCTCCTTAAAAAAAAGGCTCCTGGCGATTATGGAAGAGGATGCGGAGGAGGAGATGGAGGAGGAGGAACCATGTTCACAGCAGGGTGGCACCCAGACCAGCTCATGGCCATCACTGGTGCGTGGATGGGGGGATACAGAGGACACAGACGATACACCTCCCACAGAGGACAGCTTTTCGTTGCCTCTGGGCAGCCTGGCACACATGAGCGATTACATGCTGCAGTGTCTCCGCAACGACTGCTGAGTTGCCCACATTCTAACTTGTGCTGATTACTGGGTGGCCACGCTGCTGGATCCCCGTTACAAGGACAACGTGCCGTCCTTAATTCCGTCACTGGAGCGTGATCGTAAGATGCGCGAGTACAAGCGCACGCTGGTAGACGCGCTGCTGGTGGCATTCCCACCTGACAGCGGGGGCACAGTGGAAGCACAAGGCGAAAGCAGAGGATGAGGAAGAGGTCGCCAACGCAGTTGGGGCACCGCCAGCACCTCAGAAGGCAGGGTTAGCATGGCCGAAATGTGGAAAAGCTTTGTCAGCACGCCACAACAACCAGCACCACCAGCTGATATGGAACGTCTTAGCAGGAGGCAGCATTTCACCAACATGGTGGGCAGTGCCATCTTAAGAGCATTATAGGCCCCCGGGCAATACAGTGCACTGGGGCCCTGTCTACACAATCACGCACTAGAATAAAAATGCAAATTATCAATAAGGCGATATTTATTGGTACTTTCAACAAAATCAGTGTTTAAACATTAAACACAACGTTTGAACAATATAACATGAGCTTGAAAAGCAAGAAATTGAAAAACAAGACATTACTGATTAAAATTGGACAGTACAAAAACACTAATCATTTATTAAATTTGCGACACTTTTTTGTACTGAATTCCTTTATAACTGGCTTGAAGTCAATGGTTTTTAGGATGTCATTTTCAATGCACATTAGTGAAAGCCAGTTCAAACGATGCTGCCCCATTGTGCTGCGAAGCTCATTTTTTATCAGTTTCAATCTTGAGAACGAACGCTCTCCTGCACAGTTGGTCACCATCATGCACATGAACACTCTGAGTGCAATTTCCACATTCGGAAAAACAGATTTCAAGTTGTCTGAAATTATTTTTCTGTACAATGCAGGAAGAGTCTCACAATTTTGATCAAGAATCATGTAGTGCTTGAGATGCTCACATTCATTTAGTAGGTCACCATAATCAAGATCTTTGTGATAAACATTAGCCAGGTATTCACACCTTTTTTTTAGGTCATCAGAACGAATTTTTTTTAATTCACAGAAGAATGAAAACATATTTCCAATCGATGAATAAGCTTCTGCACGTTTTGTCAGTGCAGGAATTAGAGAGTCCAGAACAGGAAGGAATGTTTCCACCTTAAACTTTTCACTTTTACTGAGAAGTACCTCTTCTTCTGATCCGTCATATCTAGTGAGGCGTACACTTCGCTTTCCTTCCCGTTTTTCCTTATATTCTGAATCTGGACACCTACTCCTGGCTTTCAATTCATATGCACTAAATCTGTCTCTAGTATCCTGAAGATAAGTTTTTAGAGACTCAAGAAGGTTCATGGCAACAAGTATATTCATATCCTCTGATTGCAGGACCTTGCTTGTTTTGTTGACTCTTTCAAGAACGTCATTCCAAAGAATTGTGAGGAAGATCGTTTCCAGGTTTTCCATTTTGTCACTCAATCCTTTTGCCTCTCGCCTTGTATTTACTTCCTGTTCAGTGTCAGCTGATACAGAATCTAGTGCATTTTTAATTTTCTCAAAACCCTCATGTAAAGCATGAACAGCATCAAAATGTGCCGACCATCTTGTGTCAGACAGACGCTTGACCACAATGTTTTTCCCAAGAGATGTTGCAAGAATATTCCATCGATGTGTGGAAGCAGAGAAGAATGAATAAAGACACTGAACAAAGTAGAAGAATTTTACACACTGTAGACAACACTCTGCTGCTTTTACTCCCACCAGGTTCAAGCTGTGTCCAGCACAGGGGACATACATGGCAAACTCATTCAACTGAAGAATCCGTGCTTGCAATCCAGTATAGCGTCCAGACATATTTGAGGCATTGTCATATGACTGACCACGGCAGTTGGATAGTGGAATTTTGTTCTCCTTAAGGAATCCCACAACAGTGTCGGCAAGATTCTTTGCTCCATGAGAAAAGATGGGGATGAACTTAAGAAAACGTTCCACGGGTTCACATCCTCGAATGTACCGGACAGTAAATGTCAGTTGATCGGTGTGTGAGATGTCTGGAGTGGAATCTACACTTATTGAATAATATTTTGATTCTTTTATTTCTTCAAGAATAGCAGAAAGAACATGTTGTCCCATTATTTCAATGAATTCCTCACAAATGTTTGCTGATAAATATGATGGGTTCCCCTTTCCTGGATTCCCATACAATTTGAGATGTTCTTCCAAAAAAGGGTCAAATTCACTTAACAGCTCAAGAATACCCAAATAGTTTCCATTTTTAGCAGACCCAATTATTTGGTTTTCTCCACGAAATGGCAAACCTCTGGAGGCAAGAAAGCGAATTACAGAAACCACTCGTGTCAACACTTTATGCCAATACTCCTGCTCTGAGCGAAGTTGTTGAAGTAATAGTGTATCAACATTTCCAGTTTCTTTATGGCGAATAAAATATGCCGTCATGCACTTGCGATGTTCTTCTCCATTTTCATGTTCACCAACAACATTGCTGTGTTTCCAGTCATTATATCCTGATGTAGCAAAGGGAGATTCTGTCTTGGAAAATAGGCGACATGCAAAGCAGTACAAACGACCTTGGGATGGCGAATAGAGTAGCCATTCACGCTTTACACACTCGCCATTCCGCAATTCACGTTTAAACAGATTCTTTGACAAATACCTTGTCTGTGTATTTTCTCTTCCAGTTCCCTTATACACTCTGCCTGAGTTTAAAAGGTTGCAGTCATGATTCTGGCATGCTGTCGGCCCACTACGAATCCAGTAATCCACTGTACTAGTATTGCTAATATCCCATAGCCCCGGATCTGTGTCTTGGGTTGCAAACTCCCTTACTGATACAGATGTGGGCATTTCCTCTTCTGGATTTTCCCCAGCAGTAGGATCAGGTAATGATACCATTGGTATTTCTGCTGGAATTGGAGTGCATGTAGATGTGGATGCTACATCTGGAGGAGCAGAACTACTGGCTGACGTTGCACCTGGATTGAGCCAAGATGTTAGTTTTGGAAGTTTGCACATTTTCTCTTTCTCCTCTGCAGCCTTTTTCCTCTTCTGTGCTCCACTCAAAACATTACGTTTCATTTCTGCACTAAAGGTTATTTTCACCAACACGTAATAAACTTTATTTTTCCTCACCTTTTTTACACTTCCTCGAACGAGTGGCAACTCTTAGAAGAAGCGCGGCTC
The DNA here is from genome assembly GCF_905171765.1 of Bufo bufo. NCBI lineage: Eukaryota > Metazoa > Chordata > Amphibia > Anura > Bufonidae > Bufo > Bufo bufo. The sequence goes on along the minus strand of NC_053398.1, from coordinate 55,705,048 downwards.
CTCTTCGTTGCAGCAGACAGGCAGCTCTCGTGAGTGACGTCACACCTCAGGGGGAGGGAAGTCGTGTCTCTCGTGCGCAGGCGCACTGTTATGGTGGATCTGTGGAAGACACACTGTTATGGGGGCATCTGTGGATGACAGTGTTATTATGCCTCTCATTAGCCCCCATATGCTGCCTCTCATCATTAGCCCCCATATGCTGCCTCTCATCATTAGCCCCCATATGCCTCATCATTAGCCCCCATATGCCTCATCATTAGCCCCCATATGCCTCTCCATTAGCCCCCATATGCCTCTCCATTAGCCCCCATATGCCTCTCCATTAGCCCCCATATGCCTCTCCATTAGCCCCCATATGCCTCTCCATTAGCCCCCATATGCCTCTCCATTAGCCCCCATATGCCTCTCCATTAGCCCCCATATGCCTCTCCATTAGCCCCCATATGCCTCATCATTAGCCCCCATATGCCTCTCCATTAGCCCCCATATGCCTCATCATTAGCCCCCATATGCCTCATCATTAGCCCCCATATGCCTCTCCATTAGCCCCCATATGCCTCTCCATTAGCCCCCATATGCCTCTCCATTAGCCCCCCATATGCCTCTCCATTAGCCCCCATATGCCTCTCCATTAGCCCCCATATGCCTCTCCATTAGCCCCCCATATGCCTCTCCATTAGCCCCCATATGCCTCTCCATTAGCCCCCATATGCCTCTCCATTAGCCCCCATATGCCTCTCCATTAGCCCCCCATATGCCTCTCTCCATTAGCCCCCCATATGCCTCTCTCCATTAGCCCCCCATATGCCTCTCCATTAGCCCCCCATATGCCTCTCCATTAGCCCCCCATATGCCTCTCCATTAGATTAGCCCCCATATGCCTCTCCATTAGCCCCCATATGCCTCATTAGCCCCCATATGCCTCTCCATTAGCCCCCATATGCCTCTCCATTAGCCCCCCATATGCCTCTCTCCATTAGCCCCCCATATGCCTCTCTCCATTAGCCCCCCATATGCCTCTCTCCATTAGCCCCCCATATGCCTCTCCATTAGCCCCCCATATGCCTCTCCATTAGCCCCCCATATGCCTCTCCATTAGATTAGCCCCCATATGCCTCTCCATTAGCCCCCATATGCCTCATTAGCCCCCATATGCCTCTCCATTAGCCCCCATATGCCTCTCCATTAGCCCCCCATATGCCTCTCCATTAGCCCCCCATATGCCTCTCCATTAGATTAGCCCCCATATGCCTCTCCATTAGCCCCCATATGCCTCATTAGCCCCCATATGCCTCTCCATTAGCCCCCATATGCCTCTCCATTAGCCCCCCATATGCCTCTCTCCATTAGCCCCCCATATGCCTCTCTCCATTAGCCCCCCATATGCCTCTCTCCATTAGCCCCCCATATGCCTCTCCATTAGCCCCCCATATGCCTCTCCATTAGCCCCCCATATGCCTCTCCATTAGATTAGCCCCCATATGCCTCTCCATTAGCCCCCATATGCCTCATTAGCCCCCATATGCCTCTCCATTAGCCCCCATATGCCTCTCCATTAGCCCCCCATATGCCTCTCTCCATTAGCCCCCCATATGCCTCTCTCCATTAGCCCCCCATATGCCTCTCCATTAGCCCCCCATATGCCTCTCCATTAGCCCCCCATATGCCTCTCCATTAGATTAGCCCCCATATGCCTCTCCATTAGCCCCCATATGCCTCATTAGCCCCCATATGCCTCTCCATTAGCCCCCATATGCCTCTCCATTAGCCCCCCATATGCCTCTCTCCATTAGCCCCCCATATGCCTCTCTCCATTAGCCCCCCATATGCCTCTCCATTAGCCCCCCATATGCCTCTCCATTAGCCCCCCATATGCCTCTCCATTAGCCCCCCATATGCCTCTCCATTAGATTAGCCCCCATATGCCTCTCCATTAGACCCCTTATGCCCCCAGCAGCCACATTTTCTTATAAAATAAAAAATCACTTACCTCTCCTGTTCCTGGACGCCGCCTGCCTCTCCTCAGTCGACTCTGTGCTCTGAACTGGCGCGCACAGCGTGAGGTCACAGAGCGCCCTCACGCTGTGCGCAGCCCTGCACAGCCGACAGCCGAGGACCAGGAAGTGGTGAGTACAGAGCGTTCACCACTTCCTGGTCTCTCGGTTCTAATGAGCGCTTCCATAATGGAAGCGCTCATTAGTATTCAACTGGGCCGTGGGCTGGTGGGTTCACTGGGCAGGCGGGCCCCCAGGCAAGTGGGGCCCCCGGGCAACTGCCCAGCGTGCCCATTCGGAAAGACGGCCCTGATGGTGGGGCAGTATGTGTGCACACGCCTGCACGTACTGAATGAGGGGTCTGCCCCCTTCAACTTCTGGGTCTCTAAATTGGGCACATGGTCTGAGCTTGCCCTTTACGTCTTGGAGGTGCTGGCCTGCCTGCCCTGCAGCCAGTGTATTATCTGAACCTGTGTTTAGCACGGCAGGGGGCGTCATCACAGACAAGCGCAGCCGCCTGTCCACAGCCAATGTGGACAAGCTCATGTTCATTAAAATGAACGAGGCATGGATCCCTCAGGACTTGTCTGTACCTTGTGCAGAATAGACATGTATACCGGCACTAAGCAGCCATTGTTATACTGCAGCGCAATTGCTCATGTTTGTATTTTGGATATTTCACACTCTTTTGGAGTGTGCCTTAATTTTACAAAATTAAATTAAAACCAAAAACCTGTGTTGGCTATCTCGTCCTCCTCCACCGCCGCTTCCACCTACTCCGGTAAGTCCACCGCCTCCTCAAACTCCTACTCCATATGGAACTCCACCTCATAAATCCATTTTTTTTTTTGTACGTGTTTTATTTTATATCATTTCACTACTTTGTCATTTACATTTTTGGGTGAAATTCACCAATTTTTGGGTGTATAGTACCACTGCTATACCTAGTAGACCGGTAAAAAAAAAATATTAAAATTGTCACTTACATTTTCTGGTGAAATAAACAAATTTTTGGGTGTATAGTACCACTGCTATACCTAGTAGACAGTTTAAACAAAAAAAAAATAATTGTCATTTACATTTTCGGGTGAAATTCACAAATTTTTGGGTGTATAGTACCACTGCTATACCTAGTAGGCCGGTTAAAAGAAAAAAAAAAATTTAATTAACATTTTCGGGTGAAATTCATCAATTCTTGGTGCTATACCTAATAGACCGGTAAAAAAAAATATTAAAATTGTCACTTACATTTTCTGGTGAAATAAACAAATTTTCTGGGTGTATAGTACCACTGCTATACCTAGTAGACAGGTTAAACAAAAAAAAAATTGTCATTTACATTTTAGGGTGAAATTCACCAATTTTGGTGTGTATAGTAAGTTCGGGTCAAGTTCGGGTCCCGAACTTGAACTTTTTTCCGAAGTTCGGCCGAACCCGTCGAACCCGAACATCCAGGTGTCCGCTCAACTCTACCTATAATATAATTTCTATATAGTGCATTTGTATTGTGAAGCATTTGTGTGCGGTTCTGCTGAGATATTGCAGCTATACATAGGGACAAACGTCAATGGAACAACTAATTGCAACTGGTGTGATATACCAGTTGCCCCCCAAAAAAACTGATTAAGGGGTTCTATGTACCTGCTTCCACAAATACTGCACTTTTATAGGTACTTTTTCACAGGGTCATTTTCAAAATGACAGGCAGATGAAGAGGCAGGCCATTCCGCAGGGGTGGTAGGGGTCGGGCAGGTGCACCAGGCCGGAGCCTAAGTGGGAAGTTGGAGAAGGTGCGTGCGATTACATCAAAGGGCGCCCCATAGTTGGTTGAGTGGCTCACTCAGCCTTCCACTTCTGCACCCTCCTCATCCTCTCTATCTGCACCCTCCCCACTCTCTGGTGTGTGCACCCCCAAAGACACCACCACCACCATAGTCCCTCCACTCGAGTCAGAGGAATTATTTTCCCATCAATTCCCAGACCTTACCAATGCTCAGCCATTTTTAGCATCGGATGAGGAAGAGGAGGTAGCAACGGCCGCCACCCAGCGGTCTGACGACAGTACCCAGATCAGCCCAAGGAGGGTGGTCACCGCTGTTGCTGCCTACTCCGAGATCTCTAATGTCAGTGGTGGTGAAGATATTGACGAGTCGATGGACGTCGCGTAGGTGCCCACAAGAGAGGAAGAGGAGGGGAGTTCAGAGGGAGAGACGGAGCAGCAGATAGTGAGGAGAAGCAGGCAGAACTCACAGTGCACAGGAGGCAAAAAGCAGACTGCAAATGTTTCTGGAGCAAGCCATCCACCATGCACAGTCACATCTTGCGCTCCCAGGATGGCGGCATATGGCTCCGCAGTGTGGGCTTTTTTTTAACTTGTCAGCTGCTGATAATAGTGTTGCCATCTGCAGCCTGTGCTGTCAACGAATAAGTCCCGGTAAGCCCAACACTCACCTATGGATGACCGCCTTAAGAAGGCACCTGGCCTCACCGAGCCCCGTGGGAGCAACGCTGTCAGAACCCACAAAGCCACACTCCTGGTGCTCCACGTCCTGCCTCTTCTCCTTCTCCTCTCTCCTCCCATTTATCCTCCACTCCCCTTCTCTTCTTCTCCAGCAGAAACGTGCTTCTCCAGCAGAAACGTGCCGTTAATGACTACCTGTACGAACTCTGCGGCAGGACACGTTCTGGGGAGCTTGTTTTTTTTTTCACCACGCCAGTGGCTGCTCATGCGCGACGCATGCAGACGTCTGCGGCCATTTGATGAGATCACCAAACTGGCCAGTCGCAGCCAGGACGCAATCAGTGGCATCGTACCTTACGCATTCTTTTGAAGCCTGCATTGTGTCGTGTCATTGATCAAGCCGTTGAGGAACAGGAAGATGAGGAAGTCACAATGCTGAATTAATTTCCTGGGGGGGCTACTCCATCTGAGACAAGTCAGCAGGAGTTTAAAGAGGAGTCAAAGGAAGATAGTGCCTAGGGGGAGGAGGGGGAGCAAGAAGAGCAGGCTTTAAACTTTTCTAAGATCCCTGGTGTTGTCCGTGGATAGGGTGAGGAGACCGAGGATGACATTATCCTGGGTGATGAGCAGGAGCGAGGCTGCTCCACCGCTTCCAATTTAGGGCAAATTGGGGCCTTCATGCTCCAGTATTTGAATAGGGACCCCCGTATAAAAAGCATAAAGGGAAAGGACCAGTACTGGGTGGCAACGTACTTAGACCCCTGGTGCAAACACAAAATGGTGGACATGTAATCAGCATCACAGAGGGCTGTCAGAATGCAGCATTTCCAGGCCTTGCTGCGAGAGATGCTGCATTCTGCTGTTGCGGGCGCTGGCAGATGAATTTCCACCCACAGAGTTGCGAGTACCAATCCTACAGCGCATGCAAGAAGAGAGTGGTTTGAAGATGTGTTGGTCACTTCGGATATGAGATCATTCTTTTAGCCAACCCATCGACAGCCGCACTCCGGTTCCAGCCTCAGGGAATGCCTAGACCGACAGGTGTCCGACTACATCGGGTTAACGGCCGATGAAGACGCTCTGAGAAGCGAGGAACTCCTGGACTACTGGGTGTGCAGGCTTGACCTGTGGCCAGAGCTGTCACAATTTGCCCTTGGAACTCTTGGCTTACCCCTCTTCGAGTGTCCTGTCCGAAAGGACGTTCAGCGCAGCAGGGGGGATCGTGAACGATAAGCGCACTCGCCTACCTCACGACAGTGTGGACTACCTCACATTTCTGAAAATGAATGAGGCATGGATCTCGGAGGAATTCAATACCTGTGACGACCACGTTTAATTGACTTTCCTCATGACAGCCCACAAATATCCGCCAGTACCCAGAACAAATAATGGTCCCTGTCGTAGGTAAATACAGCGGCAAAAAATGCCTTTTCTGTCCAGTTAAAGCCTAATGTTTGGGACCTCGGAGGAATTCAACACCTGTTACGACGACGTGTTATCGAATTTCAACTATTATCATTTGTTTGTTTTTTCAAGAGGAGGGATTTCGTTAGCCATGTTTTTAATCCAATTTTATATTTTTTGTTCTTTTAAACATATGTATTTGACATCTATTTGTACTGGCCTGCAGTAAAATTGATATCTAATGACCATCTAATATACAGTCAGGTCCATAAATATTGGGACATCGACACCATTGTAACATTTTTGGCTCTATACACCACCACAATGGATTTGAAATGAAACGAACAAGATGTGCTTTAACTGCAGACCGTCAGCTTTAATTTGAGGGTATTTACATCCAAATCAGGTGAACGGTGTAGGAATTACAACAGTTTGCATATCTGCCTCTCACTTGTTAAGGGACCAAAAGTAATGGGACAATTGGCTTCTCAGCTGTTCCATGGCCAGGTGTATGTTATTCCCTCATTATCCCAATTACAATGAGCAGATAACAGGTCCAGAGTTCATTTCATGTGTGCTATTTGCATTTGGAATCTGTTGCTGTCAATTCTCAAGATGAGATCCAAAGAGCTGTCACTATCAGTGAAGCAAGCCATCATTAGGCTGCAAAAACAAAACAAACCCATCAGAGAGATAGCAAAAACATTAGGCGTGGCTAAAACAACTGTTTGGAATATTCTTAAAAAGAAGGAACGTACCAGTGAGCTCAGTAACACCAAAAGACCCGGAAGACCACGGAACATAACTGTGGTGGATGACCGAAGAATTCTTTCCCTGGTGAATAAAACACCCTTCACAACAGTTGGCCAGATCAAGAACACTCTCCAGGAGGTAGGTGTATGTGTGTCAAAGTAAACAATCAAGAGAAGACTTCACCAGAGTGAATACAGAGGGTTCACCACAAGATGTAAACCATTGGTGAGCCTCAAAAACAGGAAGGCCAGATTAGAGTTTGCCAAACGACATCTAGAAAAGCCTTCACAGTTCTGGAACAACATCCCATGGACAGATGAGACCAAGATCAACTTGTACTAGAGTGATGGGAAGAGAAGAGTTTGGAGAAGGAAAGGAACTGCTCATGATCCTAAGCATACCACATCATCAGTGAAGCATGGTGGTGGTAGTGTCATGGCGTGGGCATGTATGGCTGCCATGGGAACTGGTTCTCTTGTATTTATTGATGATGTAACTGCTGACAAAAGCAGCAGGATGAATTCGGTTTCGGGCAATATTATCTGTTCATATTCAGCCAAATGCTTCAGAACTCATTGGACAGCGCTTCACAGTGCAGATGGACAATGACCCAAAGCATACTACAAAAGCAACCAAAGAGTTTTTTAATGGAAAGAAGTGGAATGTTATGCAATGGCCAAGTCAATCACCTGACCTGAATCCGATTGAGCATGCATTTCACTTGCTGAAGACAAAACTGAAGGGAAAATGCCCCTACAACAAGCAGGAACTGAAGACAGTTGCAGTAGAGGCCTGGCAGAGCATCACCAGGGATGAAACCTAGCAACTGGTGATGTCTATGCGTTCCAGACTTCAGGCTGTAATTTGTAACCAAGTATTAAAAAGTCAACGTTTGATATATGATTATTATTCTGTCCCATTACTTTTGGTTCCTTAACAATTGGGAGGCACATGTGCAAACTGTTGTAATTCCTACACCGTTCACCTGATTTGGATGTAAATACCCTGAAATTAAAGCTGACAGTCTGCAGTTAAAGCACATCTTGTTCGTTTCATTTCAAATCCATTGTGGTGGTGCATAGAGCCAAAAATGTTAGAATTGTGTAGATGACCCAATATTTATGGACCTGACTGTACCTCTGGCCACATCATTACTTGTTCATTTCTCTCTTGAAGGCCTAATGTTTGGGGCCTGTCCTACACTGGCCTGCAGTAAAATTCATATTGAACAAACCGCAATTTCGCGGCAGGCCCCATTCACTTTAATGGCAGGCAAACCTGAAAAACCTTCAGCTCATATTTGCAGCCACCAAATACTTAGTAGAAGTGCACAAATAGTCCCACAACATGGACAGTGACATGCTAGAGGGGAATCAATGACAAAAATTCCAACAAAAAATATGTAACTTAATCAGGGGACATTTTTATGCGTCTCAAAGGGAAATTCTCTGAAATATGCCCTGTTGGAGCCTAGAAATTTTTTATTTTAGGCCACGAGAGTTTGGGCCTTACAAATTAGGCATTCACCTGATATAAAAGAAATTGTGATTATGTGTCTCGAGGTACATTATGCGGTCAATGGATACAAATTTTACTGTAGGCCACTGGACTACAGGCCCCAAACATTAGTCATTCACCGGATAGAAAAGATCAAGTGATTATGTGGCCAGAGGTATATTACACGGTCAATGGATATTAATTTTACTGCAAGCCAGTACAAATACAGGTCAAATACATATGTTCAAAAGAACTAAAAATATGAAATTGGATTAAAAACATGGCTAACGAAATTCCCCCTCTTGAAAAAACCCATAATGATAATAGTTGAAATTCGATAACATGTGGTCGTCACTGGTGTTGAATTCCTTTGAGGCCCCTACAATTATTTATTCACTGTACAGAAAAGAACAAATAAGTATGTGGCAGGAGGTAGATTACACGGTCATTGGATATCAATTTTACAGCAGGCCAGTGGACTACAGGCCCCAAAAATTATGCATTCAGCACAAAGAAAAGAACAAGGTAGTATGTGGCTGGAGGTAGATTTCACGGTCATTGGATATCAATTTTATAGCAGCAGGCCAGTGGACTACAGGCCCCAAAAATTATGCATTCAGCGGACAGAAAAGAACAAGTAAGTATGTGGCTGGAGGTAGATTACACAGTCATTGGATATCAATTTTATAGCAGGCTAGTGGATTACAGGCCCCCAAAATTATGCATTCACTGTACAGAAAAAAACAAGTAAGTATGTGGCTGGAGGTAGATTACACGGTCATTGGATATCAATTTTACAGCAGGCCAGTGTACTGCAGGCCCCAAAAATTATGCATTCACCAGAAAGAAACTGACGCCTCTTCAGACTCCTGTTGACTTGTCTCAGCTCCCCCCTGGGAATTCATCCAGCATTGCGACTTTCTCATCTTCCTGCTCCTGCTTCTCGACGGCTTGATCAATGCACGCTCCAGAAAGAAGGCGTAAGGTATGATGTTACCAGTTCCAATAGCGTTTGTCACTCTGTGTAGCTGCTGTAACGCAGCAGAACCGCAAACACATGCTGCACTACCCAAATGCACTATATAGAAAGTATATTATTGGTATATCACACCCCTGCTTCAATTAGTTTTTTTTGGGGGGAAACTGGTATATCACACCAGTTGAAATTATTTGTTCCAATAGCGTTTGTCACTCTGTGTAGCTGCGGTAACGCAGCAGAACCGCAAACAAATGCTGCACTACTCAAATGCACTATATAGAGAGTATATTATTGGTATGTCACACCCCTGCTTCAATCAGTTTTTTTTGGGGGCAATTTATATATCACACCAGTGTAAATTATTTGTTCCAATAGCGTTTGTGACTCTGTGTAGCTGCAGTAACGCAGCAGAACCGCAAACAAATGCTGCACTACCCAAATACACTATATAGAAAGTATATTATTGGTATATCACACCCCTGCTTCAATCAGTTTTTTGGGGGGGCAACTGGTATATCACACCAGTTGAAATTATTTGTTCCAATAGAGTTGTCACTCTGTGTAGCTGCGGTAACACAGCAAAACCGCAAACAAATGCTGCACTATCCAAATGCACTTGTCACGGGGCGCCAAAGGCGCACTTGGTCTCCTATCACCCGCAGACCTGCTGCTTAGCTTCGGGAGCGAGGATCTGTGTTTGGCCTCGTTCCCAGGGCGGCTTTGCTAGCTGGAAGGCTCCCTGCTCTTAGGTCTGCCTTGAGCGCCGAGCTGATAACTCGGTGCTCGACTTGTCTGTCTGTCGGTCATGTGTTGCTGGCCACGTCACATGACCCTCAGACCCCACTATAAATACAGGCAGACTGCTGGCCACAGGTTGCCTGTTAATTCTAGGTTTCTGGCTATTTGTTGGACTACTGAATACTCACCTGATCCTGTTCCCTGACGATCCTTTGCCTGTTCCTCCTGTACTGCGCATCCCTCCTGGTATTGGGACCTCGGCTCCCACCTGACTACTCTTTGCGGACTCCTCTGGTACTTCTCTACTCTCCTGGTATTTGACCCCGGCTTCTCCTGACCATTCTTTGCTTAACCCTTTGTAGTGCGTAGCTCTCTTGGTTCTGACCCGGTCCGTTTACGTTCCGTATTTTGTCTTGTCTGTCTTCCCTGCACATATCCTAAGTAAGGGACTGTCGTCCAGTTGTCCCCTGTCATCAGGACTCGTGAGGCAAGTAGGCAGGGCCAGGGGTGAGGGTGTAGCGCAGTGGTCACTATCCTTCCCCCTGTGTGTGTGTGGACGTGACCGTTACAGATTAACAGGCCCAATAACCATTTGTGACAGATCCATCTGTATAGACCTATATTGCTGGTTGGTCTGTTTGCCTTAATTTCGCTGGATTTCCTGCCCGTATGCCCCTGTTCGTGTGTTTCCCCAAATACCGATTGGAACTACTGAACGGACGGCCACCCAGGAGAAGAGTGTGCTGCTAGTTAACCCAAATGGCCTCATTGTTCACAAAGGACTTAAACTAACTTGAACTCCTGGTCTAATGCGTGCCATTTTGGGATGTTAAATGTCTGTGTATTGAAAAGGGTTGTGACATTGTATGTTTAAATGGTGATGTCTGTGCTGTGTATTGTGGTTACCCTCTGTCTTGAGAGATAATGGGATTACTCCTCGGGTCTCCAGGGCAGAGAGGAGGAGACCATGATGCATTGTGGGGGATGTATTGTCTCTGTAGTGCTGCATGTCTGTCCTGTGTCAGTCTCCATTCTGGTCCCCTAGGGGCGTGTCCACCAGATGGAGACCTGCATAAATACGGGTGGGTAGCCCTCAATAAAATTGATTCCTGTTTGACTTTCAAGACGGAGCTTGGTCTCGTTTGTGGAGGGATTTATTATTGGGACAGCACTTTTGTATATTGCTAGCTGTGGAAGGAGTTCGACTGAATTGCTGATCGGGAGTTGCCACTTCGTATGCTACATTCGGGAGTTTGACGATCGGCTGGATTAAAAACTGCATTTCTGGAGAAAGGGGCTTATTCACTAAACGGCGGCTTCATCTACCTGGCGGTGAGTGTCGTAACACCATTGTATCATGAATCCTCTTGTGACCCTGACTGACCATGTCTCTAACCTGACACAGATGGTGCAGGAGCTAGGAGAGAAACTCAGTTCTTTTGAGTTAGGGCAAGGTTCTTCCACTCCTCAGTCCTCCAGTCTACATTTTGAGCCCCAGCTCAAGCTCCCAGAACCCTTTTCTGGAGACCGGAAGAGGTTTCTCTCCTTTTAAGGAGAGTTGCAAACTCTACTTCCGTTTGCGCCCCGTGTCCTCCGGTCCCGAGAGCCAACGCGTGAGTATTATCATTTCTTTACTACAGGGTGATCCCCAGGACTGGGCATTATCGTTACCTCCTGGGGCCAGTTGTCTAACTTCTGTGGAGGTTTTTTTTCAGGCCCTGGGTACCCTCTATGACGACGGCTCTTAGGGCACTGGTTGAGGGCCATATCCCTGCGGAGGAGTATTGCACCCAATTCAGACGGTGGTGTGTCCCCTCAGGATGGAATGAACCAGCCCTGAAGAGTCAGTTTAGGTCTGGTCTGTCTGATAATTTAAAAGATCTGTTAGTCAGTTATCAAATTCCAGAGACCTTAGAGGAGATGATGACCCTAGTTGTCCGACTTGACCGACGAGTTAGAGAGAAACGACAAGAACGACAGTTCTGTTCTCAGATGGTGGTCCAGGCAGAGGCCTTTTCCAGGGACAACACTGAGGTCTCCACCGAGGAACCCATGCAGGTTGGCATGACCCGGGATAATCTTCGTCGCAGACGCAGAGAGTGCTTCTACTGTGGAGATCCTGGCCATTGGATCAACAAGTGTCCTAAGAGGGTCCTTTCTGACAAGTCTCCTAAGGCAAGACAACCTAAAGACCAGGTACACCCTGATTTTTCGAAATGTAAGCTTTTGGTACCCATAACAATTTCTCTGGGGGTTAATAAGTGGCCGGATAAGGCCTTTATTGATTCCAGGTTCAGCGGCCAGCTTTATTGACTTTGAATATGCTAGTAAATTGGGTATTCCAATGTTTCCTTTACCTACACCTAGCTATGTCATGGCTATTGATGCTACTCCCCTGATTGGTGGTATGGTGAGGTCATGTACCTCTGAAATTTCCCTAACCGTGGGTGTGTGCCACTCTGAGAGATGTTCTCTTTTAGTCCTGGAGAAACTACCGGTTGAGGTGGTACTAGGGTTGCCTTGGCTCCGTTTACATAACCCCACAATAGATTGGTCCAAAGGAGAGTTGGTGAAATGGGGACCTAAGTGTGACTCATGCTTGTCCGTGGTCCAGGATGGGGTTTCAGTAAAGTCTATACATTACCCTCAGTTATTAAGGAATATTCTGATGTATTCTCATTCCCTACTCCAGAGGTTCTACCCCCCCATAGACCTTATGATTGCGCCATAGAGCTAATAGAGGGTGCCAAATTTCCTAAAGGGTGAATTTATAATCTTTCTAAGCCCGAACGCAAGGCTATGGAAGATTATATTAAGGAGAGCCTTGCTAAAGGGCATATTGGACCTTCAGTCTCTCCTATGGGAGCAGGGTTTTTCTTTGTTAAGAAGAAGGATGGTGGTCTTAGGCCTTGTATTGATTACCGGAGATTAAATAAAATCACTGTCCAAAATAGATACTCTCTCCCATTGATTCCGGATTTATTTAACCAGGTTCTGGGGGCAACCTGGTTTTCCAAGATTGACCTGAAAGGGGCATACAATCTAATCCAAATCAAGGAGGGAGACGAATGGAAGACAGCGTTCAATACTCCGATAGGACACTTTGAATATCAGGTGATGCCTTTTGGACTCAGCAATGCCCCAGCTGTGTTCCAAAACTTAATGAACGATATTCTTAGGGAGTTCTTAGGTAAATTTATTATTGTCTATCTTGACAACATTTTGATATTATCTCCTGATTTCGAATCTCATGTGTTTCATGTCAAACAAGTATTGTCTTTGGTGTACAGGAGATACTGTTTCTAGGGCATGTTCTGACTCCTCACGCCTTTAAGATGGATCCTGGTAAGGTTTTGGCAATTAAGGAATGGGTAAGGACTAGAGTTGAGCGAACACCTGGATGTTCGGGTTCGAGAAGTTCGGCCGAACTTCCCGGAAATGTTCGGTTCAGGATCCGAACCCGAATCGAACTTCATCCCGAACCCGAACCCCATTGAAGTCAATGGGGACCAAAACTTTTCGGCACTAAAAAGTCTGTAAAACAGCCCAGGAAAGGGCTAGAGGGCTGCAAAAGGCAGCAAAATGTAGTTAAATCCCCTGCAAACAAATGTGGATAGGGAAATGAATTAAAATTAAAATAAAATAAATAAAAATTAACCAATATCAATTGGAGAGAGGTCCCATAGCAGAGAATCAGGCTTAATGTCAGCAGAGAATCAGTCTTCATGTCATAGCAGAGAATCAGGCTTCACGTCACCTAAAACTGGAACAGTCCATTGTCAGATATTTAGGCCCCGGCACCCAGGCAGAGGAGAGAGGTCCCATAACATAGAATCTGGCTTCATGTCAGCAGAGAATCAGTCTTCATGTCATAGCAGAGAATCAGGCTTCATGTCATAGCAGAGAATCAGGCTTCACGTCACCCACCACTGGAACAGTCCATTGTCAGATATTTAGGCCCAGGCACCCAGGCAGAGGAGAGAGGTCCCATAGCAGAGAATCTGGCTTCATGTCAGCAGAGAATCAGTCTTCATGTCATAGCAGAGAATCAGGCTTTACGTCACCCACCACTGGAACAGTCCATTGTCAGATATTTAGGCCCAGGCACCCAGGCAGAGGAGAGAGGTCCCATAGCAGAGATTCAGGCTTCATGTCAGCAGAGAATCAGTGTTCATGTCATAGCAGAGAATCAGGCTTCACGTCACCCAACATTGGAACAGTCCATTGTCATATAATTTAGGCCCCGGTACCCAGACAGAGGTGAGAGGTCCCATAACATAGAATCTGGCTTCATGTCAGCAGAGAATCAGTCTTCATGTCATAGCAGAGAATCAGGCTTCATGTCACCCACCACTGGAACAGGCCACTGTCAGATATTTTTAGGCCCGGAACTCAGACAGAGGAGAGAGGTCCCATAACATAGAATCTGGCTTCATGTCAGCAGAGAATCAGTCTTCATGTCATAGCAGAGAATCATGCTTCACGTCACCCAACATTGGAACAGTCCATTGTCATATAATTTAGGCCCCGGCACCCAGACAGAGGAGAGAGGTCCCATAACATAGAATCTGGCTTCATGTCGGCGACTCAGCAGAGAATCAGTCTTCATGTCATAGCAGAGAATCAGGCTTCATGTCACCCACCACTGGAACAGGCCACTGTCAGATATTTTTAGGCCCCGGAACCCAGACAGAGGAGAGAGGTCCCATAACATAGAATCTGGCTTCATGTCAGCAGAGAATCAGTCTTCATGTCATAGCAGAGAATCATAATTCACGTCACCCAACATTGGAACAGTCCATTGTCATATAATTTAGGCCCCGGCACCCAGACAGAGGAGAGAGGTCCCGTAACAGAGATTCAGGCTTCATGTCAGCGACTCAGCAGAGAATCAGTCTTCATGTCATAGCAGAGAATCATGCTTCACGTCACCAAACATTGGAACAGTCCATTGTCATATAATTTAGGCCCCGGCACCCAGACAGAGGAGAGAGGTCCCATAACATAGAATCTGGCTTCATGTCAGCAGAGAATCAGTCTTCATGTCATAGTAGAGAATCATGCTTCACGTCACCCACCACTGGAACAGTCCATTGTCAGATATTTAGGCCCAGGCACCCAGGCAGAGGAGAGAGGTCCCATAGCAGAGAATCTGGTATCATGTCAGCAGAGAATCAGTCTTCATGTCATAGAAGAGAATCATGCTTCACGTCACCCAACATTGGAACAGTCCATTGTCATATAATTTAGGCCCCGGCACCCAGACAGAGGAGAGAGGTCCCATAGCAGAGAATCAGGCTTAATGTCAGCAGAGAATCAGTCTTCATGTCATAGCAGAGAATCAGGCTTCACGTCACCTAAAACTGGAACAGTCCATTGTCAGATATTTAGGCCCCGGCACCCAGGCAGAGGAGAGAGGTCCCATAACATAGAATCTGGCTTCATGTCAGCAGAGAATCAGTCTTCATGTCATAGCAGAGAATTAGGCTTCATGTCATAGCAGAGAATCAGGCTTCACGTCACCCACCACTGGAACAGTCCATTGTCAGATATTTAGGCCCAGGCACCCAGGCAGAGGAGAGAGGTCCCATAGCAGAGAATCTGGCTTCATGTCAGCAGAGAATCAGTCTTCATGTCATAGCAGAGAATCAGGCTTTACGTCACCCACCACTGGAACAGTCCATTGTCAGATATTTAGGCCCAGGCACCCAGGCAGAGGAGAGAGGTCCCATAGCAGAGATTCAGGCTTCATGTCAGCAGAGAATCAGTGTTCATGTCATAGCAGAGAATCAGGCTTCACGTCACCCAACATTGGAACAGTCCATTGTCATATAATTTAGGCCCCGGCACCCAGACAGAGGTGAGAGGTCCCATAACATAGAATCTGGCTTCATGTCAGCAGAGAATCAGTCTTCATGTCATAGCAGAGAATCAGGCTTCATGTCACCCACCACTGGAACAGGTCACTGTCAGATATTTTTAGGCCCCGGCACCCAGACAGAGGAGAGAGGTCCCATAACATAGAATCTGGCTTCATGTCAGCAGAGAATCAGTCTTCATGTCATAGCAGAGAATCATGCTTCACGTCACCCAACATTGGAACAGTCCATTGTCATATAATTTAGGCCCCGGCACCCAGACAGAGGAGAGAGGTCCCATAACATAGAATCTGGCTTCATGTCGGCGAATCAGCAGAGAATCAGTCTTCATGTCATAGCAGAGAATCAGGCTTCATGTCACCCACCACTGGAACAGGCCACTGTCAGATATTTTTAGGCCCCGGAACCCAGACAGAGGAGAGAGGTCCCATAACATAGAATCTGGCTTCATGTCAGCAGAGAATCAGTCTTCATGTCATAGCAGAGAATCATAATTCACGTCACCCAACATTGGAACAGTCCATTGTCATATAATTTAGGCCCCGGCACCCAGACAGAGGAGAGAGGTCCCGTAACAGAGATTCAGGCTTCATGTCAGCGACTCAGCAGAGAATCAGTCTTCATGTCATAGCAGAGAATCATGCTTCACGTCACCAAACATTGGAACAGTCCATTGTCATATAATTTAGGCACCGGCACCCAGACAGAGGAGAGAGGTCCCATAACATAGAATCTGGCTTCATGTCAGCAGAGAATCAGTCTTCATGTCATAGTAGAGAATCATGCTTCACGTCACCCACCACTGGAACAGTCCATTGTCAGATATTTAGGCCCAGGCACCCAGGCAGAGGAGAGAGGTCCCATAGCAGAGAATCTGGTATCATGTCAGCAGAGAATCAGTCTTCATGTCATAGCAGAGAATCATGCTTCACGTCACCCAACATTGGAACAGTCCATTGTCATATAATTTAGGCCCCGGCACCCAGACAGAGGTGAGAGGTCCCATAACATAGAATCTGGCTTCATGTCAGCAGAGAATCAGTCTTCATGTCATAGCAGAGAATCAGGCTTCATGTCACCCACCACTGGAACAGGCCACTGTCAGATATTTTTAGGCCCCGGCACCCAGACAGAGGAGAGAGGTCCCATAACATAGAATCTGGCTTCATGTCAGCAGAGAATCAGTCTTCATGTCATAGCAGAGAATCATGCTTCACGTCACCCAACATTGGAACAGTCCATTGTCATATAATTTAGGCCCCGGCACCCAGACAGAGGAGAGAGGTCCCATAACATAGAATCTGGCTTCATGTCGGCGAATCAGCAGAGAATCAGTCTTCATGTCATAGCAGAGAATCAGGCTTCATGTCACCCACCACTGGAACAGGCCACTGTCAGATATTTTTAGGCCCCGGAACCCAGACAGAGGAGAGAGGTCCCATAACATAGAATCTGGCTTCATGTCAGCAGAGAATCAGTCTTCATGTCATAGCAGAGAATCATAATTCACGTCACCCAACATTGGAACAGTCCATTGTCATATAATTTAGGCCACGGCACCCAGACAGAGGAGAGAGGTCCCGTAACAGAGATTCAGGCTTCATGTCAGCGACTCAGCAGAGAATCAGTCTTCATGTCATAGCAGAGAATCATGCTTCACGTCACCAAACATTGGAACAGTCCATTGTCATATAATTTAGGCACCGGCACCCAGACAGAGGAGAGAGGTCCCATAACATAGAATCTGGCTTCATGTCAGCAGAGAATCAGTCTTCATGTCATAGTAGAGAATCATGCTTCACGTCACCCACCACTGGAACAGTCCATTGTCAGATATTTAGGCCCAGGCACCCAGGCAGAGGAGAGAGGTCCCATAGCAGAGAATCTGGTATCATGTCAGCAGAGAATCAGTCTTCATGTCATAGCAGAGAATCAGGCTTTACGTCACCCACCACTGGAACAGTCCATTGTCAGATATTTAGGCCCAGGCACCCAGGCAGAGGAGAGAGGTCCCATAGCAGAGATTCAGGCTTCATGTCAGCAGAGAATCAGTGTTCATGTCATAGCAGAGAATCAGGCTTCACGTCACCCAACATTGGAACAGTCCATTGTCATATAATTTAGGCCCCGGCACCCAGACAGAGGTGAGAGGTCCCATAACATAGAATCTGGCTTCATGTCAGCAGAGAATCAGTCTTCATGTCATAGCAGAGAATCAGGCTTCATGTCACCCACCACTGGAACAGGCCACTGTCAGATATTTTTAGGCCCCGGCACCCAGACAGAGGAGAGAGGTCCCATAACATAGAATCTGGCTTCATGTCAGCAGAGAATCAGTCTTCATGTCATAGCAGAGAATCATGCTTCACGTCACCCAACATTGGAACACTCCATTGTCATATAATTTAGGCCCCGGCACCCAGACAGAGGAGAGAGGTCCCATAACATAGAATCTGGCTTCATGTCGGCGAATCAGCAGAGAATCAGTCTTCATGTCATAGCAGAGAATCAGGCTTCATGTCACCCACCACTGGAACAGGCCACTGTCAGATATTTTTAGGCCCCGGAACCCAGACAGAGGAGAGAGGTCCCATAACATAGAATCTGGCTTCATGTCAGCAGAGAATCAGTCTTCATGTCATAGCAGAGAATCATAATTCACGTCACCCAACATTGGAACAGTCCATTGTCATATAATTTAGGCCCCGGCACCCAGACAGAGGAGAGAGGTCCCGTAACAGAGATTCAGGCTTCATGTCAGCGACTCAGCAGAGAATCAGTCTTCATGTCATAGCAGAGAATCATGCTTCACGTCACCAAACATTGGAACAGTCCATTGTCATATAATTTAGGCACCGGCACCCAGACAGAGGAGAGAGGTCCCATAACATAGAATCTGGCTTCATGTCAGCAGAGAATCAGTCTTCATGTCATAGTAGAGAATCATGCTTCACGTCACCCACCACTGGAACAGTCCATTGTCAGATATTTAGGCCCAGGCACCCAGGCAGAGGAGAGAGGTCCCATAGCAGAGAATCTGGTATCATGTCAGCAGAGAATCAGTCTTCATGTCATAGCAGAGAATCATGCTTCACGTCACCCAACATTGGAACAGTCCATTGTCATATAATTTAGGCCCCGGCACCCAGACAGAGGAGAGAGGTCCCATAACATAGAATCTGGCTTCATGTCAGCAGAGAATCAGTCTTCATGTCATAGCAGAGAATCATGCTTCACGTCACCCACCACTGTAACAGTCCATTGTCAGATATTTAGGCCCAGGCACCCAGGCAGAGGAGAGAGGTCCCATAGCAGAGAATCTGGCTTCATGTCAGCAGAGAATCAGTCTTCATGTCATAGCAGAGAATCAGGCTTCACGTCACCCACCACTGGAACAGTCCATTGTCAGATATTTAGGCCCAGGCACCCAGGCAGAGGAGAGAAGTCACATAGCAGAGAATCAGGCTTAACGTCACCCACCACTGTAACAGTCCATTGTCAGATATTTAGGCCCAGGCACACAGGCAGAGGAGAGAGGTCCCATAGCAGAGAATCTGGCTTCATGTCAGCAGAGAATCAGTCTTCATGTCATAGCAGAGAATCAGGCTTCATGTCACCCACCACTGGAACAGGCCACTGTCAGATATTTTTAGGCTTCGGCACCCAGACAGAGGAGAGGTTCATTCAACTTTGGCTTGCCCCGCAATATAATGGTAAAATGAAAATAAAAATAGGATTGAATGAGGAAGTGCCCTGGAGTACAATAATATATGGTTAAGGGGAGGTAGTTAATGTCTAATCTGCACAAGGGATGGACAGGTCCTGTGGGATCCATGCCTGGTTCATTTTTATGAACGTCAGCTTGTCCACATTGGCTGTAGACAGGCGGCTGCGTTTGTCTGTAATGACGCCCCCTGCCGTGCTGAATACACGTTCAGACAAAACGCTGGCTGCCGGGCAGGCCAGCACCTCCAAGGCATAAAAGGCTAGCTCTGGCCACATGGACAATTTGGAGACCCAGAAGTTGAATGGGGCCGAACCATCAGTCAGTACGTGGAGGGGTGTGCACAGGTACTGTTCCACCATGTTAGTGAAATGTTGCCTCCTGCTAACACGTTCCGTATCAGGTGGTGGTGCAGTTAGCTGTGGCGTGGTGACAAAACTTTTCCACATCTCTGCCATGCTAACCCTGCCCTCAGAGGAGCTGGCTGTGACACAGCTGCGTTGGCGACCTCTTGCTCCTCCTCTGCCTTCGCCTTGAGCTTCCACTTGTTCCCCTGTGACATTTGGGAATGCTCTCAGTAGCACGTCTACCAACGTGCGCTTGTACTCGCGCATCTTCCTATCACGCTCCAGTGCAGGAAGTAAGGTGGGCACATTGTCTTTGTACCGGGGATCCAGCAGGGTGGCAACCCAGTAGTCCGCAGATGTTGGGCAACTCTGCTATCGTTGCGCAGGCACTGCAGCATGTAGTCGCTCAGACTGGCCATGTTGGTGGAGAACTCAAAACAGCGCAACAGGGCACACAGGTCTCGCATGGAGGCCCAGTCATTGGTGGTGAAGTGGTGCTGTTCCGCAATGCGACTGACCCGTGCGTGCTGCAGCTGAAACTCCACTATGGCCTGCTGCTGCTCGCACAGTCTGTCCAGCATGTGCAAGGTGGAGTTCCACCTGATGGGCACATCGCATATGAGGCGGTGAGCGGGAAGGCCGAAGTTACGCTTTAGCGCAGACAGACGAGCAGCGGCAGGATGTGAACGCCGGAAGCGCGAACAGACGGCCCACACTTTATGCAGCTGCTCTGACATGTCGGGGTAGTTGTGAATGAACTTCTGCACCACCAAATTCAGCACATGCGCCAGGCAAGGGATGTGCGTCAAACCGGCTAGTCCCAGAGCTGCAACGAGATTTCGCCCATTATCGCACACCACCAGGCCGGGCTTGAGGCTCACCGGCAGCAACCACTCGTCGGTCTGTTGTTCTATACCCCGCCACAAATCCTGTGCGGTGTGGGGCCTGTCCCCCAAACATATGAGTTTCAGAATGGCCTGCTGACGTTTACCCCGGGCTGTGCTGAAGTTGGTGGTGAAGGTGTGTGGCTGACTGGATGAGCAGGTGGAAGAAGAGGAGGAGGAAGCTGAGTAGGAGGAGGAGGCAACAGAAGGCAAAGAGTGTTTTCCTGCGATCCTTGGCGGCGGAAGGACGTGCGCCAAACAGCTCTCCGTCTGGGGCCCAGCCGCCACTACATTTACCCAGTGTGCAGTTAGGGAGATATAGCGTCCCTGGCCGTGCTTACTGGTCCACGTATCTGTGGTTAGGTGGACCTTGCCACAGATGGCGTTGCGCAGTGCACACTTGATTTTATCCGATACTTGGTTGTGCAGGGAAGTCACGGCTCTCTTGGAGAAGTAGTGCCGGCTGGGAACAACATACTGTGGGACAGCAAGCGACATGAGCTGTTTGAAACTGTCTGTGTCCACTAGCCTGAATGACAGCATTTCATAGGCCAGTAGTTTAGAAATGCTGGCATTCAGGGCCAAGGATCGAGGGTGGCTAGGTGGGAATTTAAGCTTTCTCTCAAATGTTTGTGAGATGGAGAGCTGAACGCTGCCGTGTGACATGGTTGAGATGCTTGGTGACGCAGGTGGTGGTGTTGGTGGTACATCCCATGTTTGCTGGGCGGCAGGTGCCAACGTTCCTCCAGAGGTGGAGGAAGAGGCCGAGGCAGCAGCAGAAGAGGCCGAGGCGGCAGCAGCAGAAGAGGTAGCAGGGGGAGCCTGAGTGACTTCCTTGTTTTTAAGGTGTTTACTCCACTGCAGTTCATGCTTTGCATGCAGGTTCCTGGTCATGCAGGTTGTGCTAAGGTTCAGAACGTTAATGCCTCGCTTCAGGCTCTGATGGCACAGCGTGCAAACCACTCGGGTCTTATCGTTAGCACATTGCTTGAAGAAGTGCCATGCCAGGGAACTCCTTGAAGCTGCCTTTGGGGTGCTCGGTCCCAGATGGTGGCGTTCAGTAGCAGGCGGAGTCTCTTGGCGGCGAGTGTTCTGCTTTTGCCCACTGCTCCCTCTTTGTCTTTTGCTACGCTGTTGGCTCGGTCTCACCACTGCCTCTTCCTCCGAACTGTGAAAGTCAGTGGCACAACCTTCATTCCATGTGGGGTCTAGGACCTCATCGTCCCCTGCATCGTCTTCATCCCTGACCTCCTGTTCAGTCTGCACACTGCAGAAAGACGCAGCAGTTGGAACCTGTGTTTCGTCATCATCAGAGACGTGCTGAGGTGGTATTCCTATGTCCTCATCATTAGGAAACATAAGTGGTTGTGCGTTAGTGCATTCTATGTCTTCCACCGCTGGGGAAGGGCTAGGTGGATGCCCTTGGGAAACCCTGCCAGCAGAGTCTTCAAACAGCATAAGAGACTGCTGCATAACTTGAGGCTCAGATAGTTTCCCTGATATGCATGGGGGTGATGTGACAGACTGATGGGCTTGGTTTTCATGCGCCATCTGTGTGCTTTCTGCAGAAGACTGGGTGGGAGATAATGTGAACGTGCTGGATCCACTGTCGGCCACCCAATTGACTAATGCCTGTACCTGCTCAGGCCTTACCATCCTTAGAACGGCATTGGGCCCCACCAAATATCCCTGTAAATTCTGACGGCTACTGGGACCTGAGGTAGTTGGTTCACTAGGACGTGTGGCTGTGGCAGAACGGCCACGTCCTCTCCTAGCACCAGAGGGTCCACTAACACCACCACGACCATGTCCGCGTCCTCGTCCCTTACTAGATGTTTTCCTCATTGTTACCGTTCACCACAATAAGAAAAATATTATTTGACCCAATGTATTGAATTCAAATTCAGGCCTTTTTTTTTTACAGATACCTAACACTATCTGGCTATCTATTTAGGTACCGTATTACACTAATACAGGCACAGCAGTAATGACAGATTTAGCTGAATATAAATTTGAGGCCTATTATTTAGGCGCTGGGTGACAGGTATACGTTTACGGACAGAATTAGACTTGGATATGCACAGTAGCGTGTGTGTGAAGTTATTGAGAATGACGCTATCAGCACCTTGAATCTAATATACCCTTTTAGGGATAGATTTAAAGTAGGTCTGATACAGCAGAAACCACTAATTTAGAAAATTTCTAGGTTGGGAATTGTATTTCAACCCAGAACAAAAACTGTGCTTTGACGGACACAAAATAACTTGAGCAGCTACAGCAATAGCCACAGATTTAGCTGAATATAAATTTGAGGCCTATTATTTAGGCGCTGGGTGACAGGTATACGTTTACGGACAGAATTAGACTTGGATATGCACAGTAGCGTGTGTGTGAAGTTATTGAGAATGACCCTATCAGCCCCTTGAATCTAATATACCCTTTTAGGGATAGATTTAAAGTAGGCCTGATACAGCAGAAACCACTAATTTAGAAAATTGCTAGGTTGGGAATTGTATTTCAACCCAGAACAAAAACGGTGCTTTGACGGACACAAAATAACTTGAGCAGCTACAGCAATAGCCACAGATTTAGCTGAATATAAATTTGAGGCCTATTATTTAGGCGCTGGGTGACAGGTATACGTTTACGGACAGAATTAGACTTGGATATGCACAGTAGCGTGTGTGTGAAGTTATTGAGAATGACCCTATCAGCACCTTGAATCTAATATACCCTTTTAGGGATAGATTTAAATAACCACACTATTGATGGTTAAATGGACTTGGTGGCAGCTTGCCCCTGATGTAGGATATAGCCAAAAAATAACCACACTATTGATGGTTAAATGGACTTGGTGGCAGCTTGCCCCTGATGTAGGATATAGCCAAAAAATAACCACACTATTGATGGTTAAATGGACTTGATGGCAGCTTGCCCTTGATGTAGGATATAGTCAAAAAATAACCACACTATTGATGGTTAAATGGACTTGGTGACAGCTTGCCCCTGATGTAGGATATAGCAAAAAATAACCACACTATTGATGGTTAAATGGACTTGGTGGCAGCTTGTGCTGGCGCACCACAAGCCACAAAATGGCCGCCGATCACCCCAGAAAAAAGTGACTGAAAAACACTCTGGGCAGCCTAAAAACAGTGAGCAATTGAATAGCAGCAGTTCAATGACCCACAGCTGTAGATCGATCACTGTCTTAAGTGTTTTGGAGGAGTTAATCACTGCCTAATCTCGCCCTAACATCGCAGCTGCAACCTCTCCCTACACTTGTAACAGCAGAGTGACGTGCAGCGCTACGTGACCCAAGCTTATATAGAGGCTGGGTCACATGCTGCACTGGCCAATCACAGCCATGCCAATAGTAGGCATGGCTGTGATGGCCTCTTGGGGCAAGTAGTATGACGCTTGTTGATTGGCTGCTTTGCAGCCTTTCAAAAAGCGCCAAGAAAGCGCCGAACACCGAACCCAAACCCGGACTTTTACGAAAATGTTCGGGTTCGGGTCCGTGTCACGGACACCCCAAAATTCGGTACGAACCCGAACTATACAGTTCGGGTTCGCTCATCCCTAGTAAGGACTTCATCCTTAAAAGCCTTACAACGGTTTTTGGGTTTCGCTAATTACTATCGTAAATTTATCATGAA
This sequence comes from Bufo bufo, assembly GCF_905171765.1. Taxonomy (NCBI): domain Eukaryota; kingdom Metazoa; phylum Chordata; class Amphibia; order Anura; family Bufonidae; genus Bufo; species Bufo bufo. The sequence goes on along the minus strand of NC_053398.1, from coordinate 55,680,729 downwards.
TTTTTCTTTAATTGCTAAACCATTGACTGACCTTACTAAGAAAGGGGCGGATTTGGAGAATTGGTCTACCAAGGCCATTTCTTCATTTGAAACATTAAAAAAGGCATTTAGTAACGCTCCCATTCTGATCCAGCCTGATCAGGAGAGACCATTTATTGTGGAGGTGGATGCGTCCGAGGACGGCGCAGGAGCAGTCCTTTCACAAGGTCCTGCTAGCCTCACTAACCTGAGACCGTGTGCCTTCTTCTCCAGGAAATTCTCTCCCACGAAGAGAAACTACGACATAGGGAATAGGGATCTGCTGGCTATTAAATGGGCATTTGAGGAGTGGAGGCATTTTTTAGAGGGGGCAAGGCATCGGGTAACTGTTGTCACTGACCATAAAAACCTAATGTTTCTCGAGTCTGCTAAGAGGTTGAATCCCCGGCAAGCCCGATGGGCTCTGTTTTTTTACCCGTTTTGATTTCTCCATTACGTTCAGGCCGGGAAGTAAAAATGTGAACGCAGACACATTATCTCGGAGCTTCCATGCTTTTCAACCCACTGAGGTACCTCCTGAATCCATCCTACCAGCAAACATCTTCTTAGCAGCTCTAACCCAGGATATCTCGGCTCGCATTAAGGCTGAACAACATCTGGCACCGGCATCCACCTTTAACCCCTTAAGGACATAGGACGTACCGGTACGCCCTATTTCCCGAGTCCTTAAGGACCAAGGACGTACTGGTACGTCCTAACTTTTAAATCGGGATTCCGGCGCCCGAGGGGTTAAACGGAACGGGATTTCGGCTGAAATCCTTCAGCCGGCATCCTGTGACAACGCCAGGGGGGGTGATGTGACCCCCCTGTGTCGGCGATCGCAGCAAACCGCAGGTCAATTCAGACCTGCGGTTTGCTGCGCTTTTTGCAGTTTCTGATGCCCGCGGTCCCTGACCGCGGGGATCAGAAACTTTAGAGTGGCTAAAATATATATTTTTCACCCCCCCCTGCACCCCTGCATGATTTGATGCCGGCGGGTGGTGCGGGGGGGGGTGTCGCAGGCGGTGGGGGCGTTGCGGGAGGCGGGCGGTGCGGCAGGCGGGATCGCGATCCCCCGCCCGCCTCCCCATGAATGATCGTTGGCTTCTAGTGGTTATACCAGGGTGCCAGCACATTGCTGGCACCCTGGTATAAACGGCTGACATCTGTGCAGATGTCAGCCGTTTAACCCTTTCCATACCGCGGTCCGTACGGACCGCTGTATGGAAAAAGTTAACTGTCATCGGTCAGGGAGCTCACTCCCTCTCCATCGGGGGGCTGCTGTGCCTTTGCAGCCCCCCGATGGAGAGGGAGAGAGCCCCCAGAGAGCCCCCCTCAGCCCCGTGCTTACCCTTCCCCGTCTGCGAAGTTCTGAGCAGACGGGGAGGGTTCCCATGGCAACAGGACGCCTGCTCAGGCGTCCTGCTGTCCATGGTGCTGAACAGATCTATGCTGAAAGCATAGATCTGTTCAGTGTAAGTAAAATACAGTACAGAACAATATATATTGTTCTGTACTGTATTATACAGACACCAGACCCACTGGATCTTCAAGAACCAAGCGGGTCTGGGTCAAAAAAATGTAAAAAAAAAGTGAAAAAAGTTAAGATAAAAAAAAAAAACATTTATCACTGAATAAAAATTAAAAAAATAAAATAAACTACACATATTAGGTATCGCCGCGTCCGTAACGACCTGATCTATAAAATGGTCATGTTACTTTCCCCGCACGGTGAACGCCATAAAAATAAAAAAATAAAAACTATGAGAAAATTGAAATTTTGCCCACCTTACTTCCCAAAAAAGGTAATAAAAGTGATCAAAAAAGTCGCATGTACGCCAAAATAGTACCAATCAAACCGTCATCTCATCCCGCAAAAAATGAGACCCTACTCAAGATAATCGCCCAAAAGCTGAAAAAACTATGGCTCTTAGACTATGGAAACACTAAAACATGATTTTTTTTTGTTTCAAAAATGAAATCATTGTGTAAAACTTACATAAATAAAAAAAAAGTATACATATTAGGTATCGCCGCGTCCGTATCGACCGGCTCTATAAAAATATCACATGACCTAACCCCTCAGATTACCACCGTAAAAAAATAAAAATAAAAACAGTGTAAAAAAAGCCATTTTTTGCCATTTTACGTCACAAAAAGTGTAATAGCAAGCGATCAAAAAGTCATATGCACCCCAAAATAGTGCCAATCAAACCGTCATCTCATCCCGCAAAAAATGAGACCCTACTCTAGATAATCGCCCAAAAACTGAAAAAACTATGGCTCTTAGACTATGGAGACACTAAAACATTTTTTTGGTTTTAAAAATGAAGTTATTGTATAAAACTTACATAAATAAAAAAAAATGTATACATATTAGGTATCGCCGCGTCCGTGACAACCTGCTCTATAAAATTACCCCATGATCTAACCTGTCAGATGAATGTTGTAAATAACAAAAAAAAAAACGTGCCAAAAAAGCTATTTCTTGTTACCTTGCTGCACAAAAAGTGTAATATAGAGCAACCAAAAATCATATGTACCCTAAACTAGTACCAACAAAACTGCCACCCTATCCTGTAGTTTCTAAAATGGAGTCACTTTTTTGGAGTTTCCACTCTAGGGGTGCATCAGGGGGGCTTCAAATGGGACATGGTGTCAAAAAACCAGTCCAGCAAAATCTGCCTTCCAAAAACCGTATGGCATTCCTTTCCTTCTGCGCCCTGCCGTGTGCCTGTACAGCTGTTTACGACCACATATGGGGTGTTTCTGTAAACTACAGAATCAGGGCCATAAATAATGAGTTTTGTTTGGCTGTTAACCCTTGCTTTGTAACTGGAAAAAAAATATTAAAATGGAAAATCTGCCAAAAATTTGAAATTTTGAAATTGTGTCTCTATTTTCCATTAAATCTTGTGCAACACCTAAAGGGTTAACAACGTTTGTAAAATCAGTTTTGAATACCTTGAAGGGTGTAGTTTCTTAGATGGGGTCACTTTTATGGAGTTTCTACTCTAGGGGTGCATCAGGGGGGCTTCAAATGGGACATGGTGTCAAAAAAACAGTCCAGCAAAATCAGCCTTCCAAAAACCAAACGGCGCACCTTTCACTCTACGCCCTACTGTGTGCCCGTACAGTAGTTTACGGCCACATATGGGGTGTTTCTGTAAACAGCAGAGTCAGGGCAATAAAGATACAGTCTTGTTTGGCTGTTAACCCTTGCTTTGTTAGTGGAAAAAATGGGTTAAAATTGAAAATTAGGCAAAAAAATGAAATTCTCAAATTTCATCCCCATTTGCCAATAACTCTTGTGCAACACCTAAAGGGTTAACGACGTATGTAAAATCAGTTTTGAATACCTTGAGGGGTGTAGTTTCTTAGATGGGGTCACTTTTAGGGAGTTTCTCCTCTAGGGGTGCATCAGGGGGCTTCAAATGGGACATGGTGTCAAAAAACCAGTCCATAAAAATCAGCCTTCCAAAAACCATCCGGCGCACCTTTCCCTCTACGCCCCGCTGTGTGGCCGTACAGTAGTTTACTGCCACATATTGGGTGTTTCTGTAAACGGCAGAGTCAGGGCAATAAAGATACAATCTTGTTTGGCTGTTAACCCTTGCTTTGTTAGTGGAAAAAATGGGTTAAAATGAAAAATTAGACAAAAAAATTAAATTCTCAAATTTCCTCCCCATTTGCCAATAACTCTTGTGCAACACCTAAAGGGTTAATAATGTATGCAAAATCAGTTTTGAATACCTTGAGGGGTGTCGTTTCTTAGATGGGGTCATTTTTGGGTGGTTTCTATTATGTAAGCCTCGCAAATTGACTTCAGACCTGAACTGGTCCCTAAAAATTTAGTTTTTGTAAATTTCTGAAATATTTCAAGATTTTCTTCTAAACTTCTAAGCCTTATAACATCCCCAAAAAATAAAATATCATTCCCAAAACAATTCACACATGAAGTAGACTTTTGGGGAATGTAAAGTCATCACAATTTTTTGGGGTATTACTATGTATTACAGAAGTAGAGAAACTGAAACTTTGAAATTTGCAAATTTTTCCAAATTTTTGGTAAATTAGGTATTTTTTTTGTGCAAAAAAAATAATTTTTTGGACTTCATTTTACCAGTGTCATGAAGTACAATATGTGACGAAAAAACAATCTCAGAATGGCCTGGATAAGACAAAGCGTTTTAAAGTTATTAGCACTTAAAATGACACTGGTCAGATTTCCAAAAAATGGCCTGGTCCTTAAGGTGAAAATGAGCCCGGTCCTTAAGGGGTTAAAGGGGTATTCCCATTTCATTAATTGCTGTTAATCAGTTTCCCCAAGTGTCCTTGAATAATCTTCTAAATAACTTCTATTTCCTAACTTGCACCGTTCTCCTGAAAAATCCCTTCATCTGCGCCTGTGTTGTCTACCTGTATCCTCTAGTTACGGCCAAATACTTGCGGGGCTTGTATGTGCCGCGCCTGCGCACAATGTCCTACCTTCTCCCCAGACGGCCGCTCGAGAACACGCACGCATGCCCAAAGAGATCACTTGTAAAACAGCCGTGTCTGACCCTGCATGCTGGAGATAGTGACGGGGAGAGAAACGGTCTGCCTGCCTGTAACGGGGTTCTGAAGGTGCACTCGGTCCCCCATTGCCCGCAGACCTGTTGCTTAGCTTTGGGAATGAGGATCTGTGTTTGACCTCATTCCCAGGGCGGCTTTACTAGCTGGGTGGCTCCCTGCTCCTAGTCTGCCTTGAGCGCCGAGCTGATCACTCGGTGCTCGACTGGTTGGTCTGTCGGTCATGTGACGCTGGCCACGTCACATGACCCTCACTCCCCACTATAAATACAGGCAGCCTGCTGGCCACAGGTTGCCTGTTAATTTAGGTTCCACCTGCGATTTTGTCTTTCCTGGCGTACTGACCCCCTGCTGAACTCCTGACGATCCTCTGCTGACTCCTTTGGTACTTCACGACTCTCCTGGTATTTATGACCCTGGCTTCTCCTGACTATTCTCTGCTTGCTCCATTTGTACTTTGTAGATTTCCTGGTATTGACTCGGTCCATTCCCGTTCTGTTGTTTGTCTGTCTGTCATCCCTGCACTTATTCCAAGCTAGGGATTGCCGTCCAGTTGTCCCCTGTCATTAGGAGTCGCGAGGCACGTAGGCAGGGCCAGGGGTGAGGGTGGAGCGCAGTGGTCACTTCCCTCCCCCTGTGTGTGTGTGTACGTGACCGTTACACTGCCACGCTGCTGTCCTGCAGATGCTAGAGGAGGAAGGAGGGCCCTGGAAGACCACAGTGGCAGAGTTTAGGGATTGATATGCTCCCCTATTAGTCCCAGGCCGACTTCTTCTGGGCGCCGGGGCACACGGCGTCCTCGGTTGCTATGACGCCGTGCGCTCCCACCGGAATACAGTGATACACTCTTAGATCATAGCAGAGTATTACTGTTTTCCGGCAGCAGGAGGGAGCGCACGGCGTCATAGCAACCGAGGACTCCGTGCTCTCTGGTGCCCAGAAGGAGTCCAGATGGCAATCCACAGATGCCCCCCCACCCCATAAGTGCCATCCACAGATGCCCCCCCACCCCATAAGTGCCATCCACAGATGCCCCCCCACCCCATAAGTGCCATCCACAGATGCCCCCACCCCATAAGTGCCATTCACAGATGCCGCCCGCCCCCCCCCCCCCATAAGCAGGGGGATGGGCTTTACATACTCTGCAGGCTGCCAGAAGGATGACTCATCCACATGAACGAGCACGCAATGACTGAACTCTCAGGGTGAGTCATGAGGAGTAGTGATGAGCGGGAGGTGCCATATTCGATTTCGCGATATTTCGCGAATATTCGCATGAATATTCGTGTTATATTCGTCGAAATCGAATATTCGCAATTATTCCAATTATCACGAAATTATTTTTTCGCATATTGCGAAAATTTATCTTGATAGTATAAGGCAACGTTCCTATGCTAATGACTTGACTATGGCTAGGCTAATATGTGTATTTTACGAAATTTCGTAATATTGCTCTAACTTCGTCTCTTAGAATATTACGAATATTCTAAAAGACGAAGTTAGAGCAATATTAAGAACATTTGCAAAAGTCGAAATTGCGATGCGAGTAATATAACACGAAATAGTTGCATGAAGATTTAAACTTAGCACTGCTATATTCCATATTCTAGCCTAATATGGAATATAGCTGTGCTAAGTTAGCACTGCTATATTCCATATTAGGCTAGAATATGGAATATAGCTGTGCTAAGTTGAAATCTTCATGCGACTATTTCGTGTTATATTACTCGCATCGCAATTTCGACTTTTGCAAATGTTCTTAATATTGCTCTAACTTCGTCTTTTAGAATATTCGTAATATTCTAAAAGACGAAGTTAGAGCAATATTACGAAATTTCGTAAAATACACATAGATTGTATTTAAGCTAATATACTGCTATAGTAATAATTTTTAATAGTGTACATATTTTACAAAACTTAAGTTCAGAAGAGGCAAAAAAAAATTACAGGAAAAAAAAGGGATTATAGCACTATATTAGCTAAATTACAATCTATATGTGTATTTTACGAAATTTCGTAATATTGCTCTAACTTCGTCTTTTAGAATATTCGTAATATTCTAAGAGACGAAGTTAGAGCAATATTACGAAATTTCTAAAAGACGAAGTTAGAGCAATATTAAGAACATTTGAAAAAGTCGAAATTGCGATGCGACTTATATAACACGAAATATTCGCATGAAGATTTCAACTTAGCACTGCTATACTCCATATTCTAGCCTAATATGGAATATAGCAGTGCTAACTAAGCACAGCTATATTCCATATCAGGCTAGAATATGGAGTATAGCAGTGCTAAGTTGAAATCTTCATGCGAATATTTCGTGTTATATTACTCGCATCGCAATTGCGACTATTGTAAAATTTCGTAAAATACACATATAGATTAGATTGTAATTTAGCTAATATGGAATATAGCAGTAAGTTGAAAACGCCACTGACTGGAGCAGCCAGGAAGCCAGGAATCCAATGGACAGGTAAGAACAACTTTAGGGAAGTGGGAAAGAAAAAAATATTATAAAAAAAAAAAGAAAAAAAAAGAATATTCGATTTCGCGAATATATAGAACGATATTCTAAATATTCGCGAAATCGCGAATATGCGATATTCGCGCGAAATATTCGCATCGCGAATATTCGCGCCCAACACTAATGAGGAGGCGTGGCCGGCCTTCACTCAGCTGCCTGAGCCAAACCAGGAAGTTAACAGGACTTCTACTGCTGGTAAGATTGAAAAAGCAAGATGGGACAACCCCTTTAACAGATAAGTTGTTTGTTTCCGTACAATTTCGTCTCCAACTGTTGGGTGAGTGTCACGATTCTGCCTTTTGTGGACATCCCGGTTTTGAGGGCACTAAGGATCTGGTTTCTAGATCTTATTGGTGGCCCACTCTGACCAGGGATGTCAAGTCCTACGTGTCAGCCTGTGAGGTTTTTGCCAGGTCTAAGACACCTAGGACTCGCCCTGCTGGTAACCTATGACCCTACCCATTCCCAGTAGACCCTGGTCCCATATCTCATTAGACTTTATAACTGACCTACCTCTGGCAGGGTTTGGGTAGTGGTCGATAGGTTTAGAAAGATGGTTCATTTCATTCCCCTGTCTAAACTTCCGAATGCAAAAACCCTGGCGTCTATTTTTGTGAGAGAGATTGTTTGTTTACATGGCATTCCGGAAAAAAATGTTTCTGACAGGGGTGTGCAGTTTCCAAATTCTGGAGGGCCTTCTGTCAAAGATGTAAAATTTCATTGTCTTTTTCTTCTGCCTACCATCCTGAGAGTAATGGGCAGACTGAACGCCTTGATAAGTCTGTGGAACAATTCTTGAGGTTGTATGTTGCTGATGACCAGCAATTATGGGTCAAATTCCTTCCGTTGGCTGAATTTGCTTTGAATAACCGTGTCAATTCTTCTGCTGGGGTCTCCCCTTTCTTTTGTAATCATGGTTTTCATCCCCGTTTTCATTCTGGGTCATCCGTCTCATCCTCTAACCCTGAGGCGGATAAACTCTCCTCCGAACTGTGCACAGTTTGGGCCCGGGTTCAATCGAACCTAGAAAAGGCTCAAAGTTCTCAAAAACTCAAGGCCGATAGGAGACGTTCCAATGGGGTGAACTTTCAGGTTGGGGATAAAGTATGGTTGTCCTCCAAGAATCTATCTCTCAAGTAGCTTCTAGAAAATTTGCTCCTCGTTTTATTACAATGTATAAGATCACGGAGGTGATTAATCCAGTATCATTTAAGTTGGAGCTGCCCGAGTCATTCCACATTCATAATGTATTTCATAAATCTCTACTTAAAAAGTATTTTGAACCTGTTGTACCGTTGAAAGCCTTGCCTCTGCCGGTTCTTGTTAGTTATGCTGTCGAGTATGTGGTGTCTAAGATAGTAGATGTCAGGAGAGTGCATAATTCCTTACAGTATCTGATTTACTGGAAGGGGTATGGACCCGAAGAGAGATCTTGGGTACCCGCCAGGGAGGTTCATGCTCCTAGACTTGTTCGAAATTTTCATTTAGAACACCCTGAAAGTCTGAAGTCTTGGGTCCGGTGGCCCCTCGTAAAAGGGGGAGTACTGTCACGGGGCGCCAAAGGCGCACTCGGTCTCCCATCAGCCGCAGACCTGCTGCTTAGCTTCGAGAGCGAGGATCTGTGTTTGTCCTCGTTCCCAGGACGGCTTTGCTAGCTGGGAGGCTCCCTGCTCCTAGGTCTGCCTTGAGCGCTGAGCTGATCACTCGGTGCTCGACTTGTCTGTCTGTCGATCATGTGACGCTGGCCACGTCACATGACCCTCAGACCCCTCCTGGTATTGTGACCTCGGCTCCCACCTGACTACTCTTTGCGCACTCCTCTGGTACTTCTCTACTCTCCTGGTATTTGACCCCGGCTTCTCCTGACCGTTCTTTGCTTAACCCTTTGTACTGCGTAGCTCTCTTAGTTCTGACCCGGTCCGTTCACATTCCGTATTTTGTCTTGTCTGTCTTCCCTGCAGATATCCTAAGTAAGGGACTGTCGTCCAGTTGTCCCCTGTCATCAGGACTCGTGAGGCAAGTAGGCAGGGCCAGGGGTGAGGGTGGAGCGCAGTGGTCACTATCCTTCCCCCTGTGTGTGTGTGTGTGTGGACGTGACCGTTACAGCACTATATAGAAAGTATATTATTGGTATATCACACCCCTGCCTCAATCAGTTTTTTGAGAGGCAACTGGTATATCCTTAAAGGACTTTTGTGGCCCTATTATCTAGAGTTTGGTGTCCCTAACAGTCTGTCCCTGCTCCACACAGCAACCTCTCCCTACACTGGCAAAAGACTTAATGTAAAACGGCGACCAGTTAGGGTTTATTTATATTTATTTATGTCCATGTGCTGAAACGTCTCCATTTTGCTGTACTGTACCACCTGATGGATGTGTCATGGGTCAAAGTTTTTCACAATGTAAAAGAATATGGCACCGCCAGACATTGCCTTATGTTCAACCAATAAACGTTTTCCCTTCTATGTGTATATATAACCCAATATCAAAACAATTGGAACCAATAATAGAGAATATATGGATCAAAGTTTAAATAAGGCTACTTTCACACTAGCGTTCGGGGCTCCGCTTGTGAGCTCCGTTTGAACACTCTCACAAGCGGCCCTGAACGGATCCGTACTGCCCCAATGCATTCTGAGTGGATGCGGATCCGCTCAGAATGCATCAGTTTGGCACCGTTTGGCCTCCGCTCCGCTCAGCAGACGGACACCCGAACGCAGCTTGCAGCGTTTTCGTGTCCGCCTGGCCGTGCGGACACGAAAACGGATCCGTCCTGAATTACAATGCAAGTCAATGGGGACGGATCCGTTTGACGTTGACACAATATGGTGCAATTTCAAACGGATCCGTCCCCCATTGACTTTCAATGTAAAGTCAGGAGTCCCTATTAATATACCATCAGATCGGAGTTTTCTCCAATCCGATGGTATATTTTAACTTGAAGCGTCCCCATCACCATGGAAACGCCTCTATGTTAGAATATACCATCAGATTTGAGTTACATCGTGAAACTCAGATCCGACAGTATATTCTAACACAGAGGCGTTCCCATGGTGATCGGGGCGCTTCAAGTTAGAATATACTGAGAACTGTGTACATGACTGCCTCCTGCTGCCTGGCAGATGCTGCCAGGCAGCAGGGGGCAGACCCCCCCCCTCCTGTATTTAACTTATTGGTGGCCAGTGCGGCCCCCTCTCCCTCCCCAGTATTAATTGTAACCAGTGCGGCCCCCCTCCCTCTATATTCATCGGTGGCCAGTGCGGATTCCCAGTATTAAATATGACCAGTGCGGCCTCCCCCTCCCTCCCTCCCTCCCTCCCTCCCCAGTATTAAATATGACCAGTGCGGCCTCCCCCTCCCTCCCTCCCTCCCTCCCTCCCCAGTATTAAATATGACCAGTGCGGCCTCCCCCTCCCTCTATATTCATTGGTGGCCAGTGCGGATTCCAAGTATTGTGACCAGTGCGGCCTCCCCCTCCCTCCCTCCCTCCCTCCCTCCCTCCCCAGTATTAAAAATGACCAGTGCGGCCTCCCCCTCCCTCCCTCCCCAGTATTAAATATGACCAGTGCGGCCTCCCCCTCCCTCTATATTCATTGGTGGCCAGTGCGGATTCCAAGTATTGTGACCAGTGCGGCCTCCCCTCTTCCCCCCCCCCCTAATTAAAATCACCCCCCCCCCATCATTGGTGGCAGCGGAGAGTACCGATCGGAGTCCCAGTTTCGCTGGGGCTCCGATCGGTTACCATGGCAGCCAAGACGCTATTAAGTGGTAAGTGACAGGTCTGTGCTATAGGCAATGCGCCGCACAGACCTTTCACTTACCAGTAGGAGGAGCTCCCGGCCGGACACAGACATCGCAGCTCGCAGGTAAGTATAATGCTTCTATTTATTGCTAAGTAACCATGGCAGCCAAGACTGCAATAGCGTCTTGGCTGCCATGGTAACTGATCGGAGCCCCAGCTATTAAACTGGGACTCCGATCGGTACTCTCCGCTGCCACCAATGATGGGGAAGGGGGGTGATTTTAATTAGGGGGGGGGAGAGGGGAGGCCGCACTGGTCACAATACTTGGAATCCGCACTGGCCACCAATGAATATAGAAGGAGGGGGAGGCCGCACTGGTCATATTTAATACTGGGGGGGGGGGGGGGGAGAGGCCGCACTGGTCATATTTAATACTGGGAATCCGCACTGGCCACCGATGAATATAGAGGGAGGGGGGCCGCACTGGTTACAATTAATACTGGGGAGGGAGGGGGGGCCGCACTGGCCACCAATAAGTTAAATACAGGAGGGGGGGGGTCTGCCCCCTGCTGCCTGGCAGCATCTGCCAGGCAGCAGGAGGCAGTCATGTACACAGTTCTCAGTATATTCTAACTTGAAGCGTCCCCATCACCATGGGAACGCTTCTGTGTTTAGAATATACTGTCGGATCTGAGTTTTCCGAAGTGAAAAATCAGATCTGAAATAAACAGTTATGCAGACGGATCCGTTCTGAACGGATGCAAGCGTTTGCATTATAGGAGCGGATCCGTCTGTGCAGACACCAGACGGATCCGCTCCTAACGCAAGTGTGAAAGTAGCCTAAACCGCAATTCCACCACTCAATATATATATTCAAATAATCATCATTTTTATTAAACATTTCATAATTGCAAAAATCTGGCTTCACATAATCAAGAACATTTAAAATCTCATGGGCTTCAGGTGTATGGTAATATTAGTTCATCTATATAAAGTGCAAGTGCAAAAATATATCCATAGGGTAGTATAAACAATGCATATATATGGTGTTGTTGCTGACCACAGTATAGAAATATCAAGATATCAATATTGCTGCTACTAGTGTTGTGCAACAAATAATACTACACGGTCAGAACATTATACCATGCTATACCAAAATACCAATTCAAAAGCTGACGGCGAAACGCATGTCGGGGTACGGTCTTGCATTGGTGTGATTTACATTTGAGTCAGTATGCACTGTATTATGCTAACTTTATATGGTATTTTGGTATAGCATTGTATAATGTTCTGACCGTGTAGTATTATTTGTTGCACAACACTAGTAGCAGCAATATTGATATCTTGATATTTTGTTCGCGAATCGTCCTGGTCGATGTTCGTCCATCACTAGTGTCCTGCGCAGCCCTGCAAACTGGGACATGAAGCTAGGTATCGTGGATGAGTGTGTTTCTTGTGCTCTGGCAGCAGGCACAGTTTTACCGCGCCCAGGGCCACGGCCTCTGTGTGCACCATCAGCAGCACGGCAACTTCCCCGTTCCTTACTGCTCGCCTTGCCCATATTAAATGTTATATATGCTTGCAAGTATGTCGCACGTACAGTAGCGCAGGTTTTGTACACTGAATGAATGTCACTGATATTTAGGATGCGCACACTTAAAACAGGAGGTATAACGCAAGTAATGTCGCTGTCACCACCAGCGGCTAATAAAAAATTACACTGAATTAATGTCACTAATATTTAGGATGGGCAAACGTTATTCAGGAGATGTAGCGCAGGTAATGTAACTGTCCGCAGCGGACACAATCTACAGAAAAAATACACTGGATGACACAGATATTTTTAGGCTGCCCACATGTTACACAGGAGATATAGCGCAGATAATGTCGCTGTCACCAGCGGCGAAAAAAATTACACTGAATGTCACTGATATTTCGGATGTGCTAACGTTATACTGGAGATGTAGCGCAGGTAATGTTGCTACCACCAGCAGCAAAAAAAGTACACTGGATATCACAGATTATTTTGGGCTGCGCACACTTTTGACAGGAGATGTAGCGCAGATAATGTCGCTGTCTGTGTTAGGAAAAATTTACTCTCTTGGCTAACGTGTGTCCCTGACACATGATTTCGGTGATCAGCTTGAATTAAGCCTTATCCGGTACCGGGAGAATGAATTAGATTGACCACATGAACACATGTCTATTTCCAATCCATTCTGGTTTATTCACAGCTGGCAAACAGTTATAATAGAGGGGGTTGAGCTTCCTTGACATCCAATCATATGCTAGCATTAGTATTTGACCTATAGTATGGTCACACATAAGCTCTGCATTAACATAATAGATGACTCCTAGTAACAGCATTTGACCAATCAGGTATATACACATATAGGCTAGCAGACAGTTGAGCCAGATGACCTTATATGGCTAGGACTGTTCATACTTACAAACTAAGGAATGTATGGATATCCTTGAAACAGCTAAGGGAGTTGCACACATTCCATAAAGGGGGTAGGGAGGTATTGGAAGTGCACTGACCAAATGTAATACACATGGCTGAATAAGACAAAATGGAGTCACATATATCCCATCAAATCCCCTCTTAGAACCTTATATATATATATATATATATATATATATATATATATATACTATATGGTTCTTTCTCTGCTCTTCCTTGGTTTGCTTATAAGCCTTTAGGTATTCCATATACCCTTCAGGAGTATAATCCTCAGGCTTTGTTGAGGTTGTGTTTGCCTCTTCTACCTCTACCGGAGTATAGAGGAATGTTGAGTGTACCCCTCTTTCGGCCACATTTTTGACATACGGCCAGAAGGGAGGGCACACACTGCAGACAACAGCAGAGACACACTATTGCAGCGACCACGGCGAGTACCACTCCTAAAACATATCTTATTTGACCAAAGTCAGGTATTCAGCCAAGAAGCCAGTCCCACCAACCTTGGTCAACATCCTGTTTTATATGTTTTCTCATCTCCTCTAATTGGCCTATTTTATCTTTTATTCCACGGGAGTGATCTGATAAATTGAAACAACACATCCCTGCGAACGCTGAGCATCCTATACCATGTTGGAGCAATAAATAGTCAATAGTTGCCCTATTCTGCAGGATAGCCTTTTCATATGATTGTATATCCAGCAGCATATCCTGCAGAATTGCACTAGTGACATTTATCTGTTTTACCATAAAACAGGCAAGTTTTGATATTGTCCTGTGGTTATATATGGCCAAACCTGGTACTCCTATCAAAGATACCCCTAAACTCATATATTCTGATCTAGAGAGGAGATTCACATTATAATCACAATTTTCTGGTAACTGTAGGGAAGTGTCTCTCGTGTGTCGTGTCTGCATTGCTGGGAATAGTGGTATCATTGTTAACGTCAGCCTAGCTATTGTACAGGGTCCCTCTGTAATATTGGCTGGTATGTATGTGTAACTAGTATTCCCACAAGCCAATACCCATCCTGTTGGTAGAGGTACATGTTTGTCTAGGGATGGTACTGTTTTTGTAATATTACATTGCATATTCTTTCCTGATATTATCTTTTTACAACTACCTAAATCTCTATCACAAATATTTGGCTTAGTCTTATTCTGCATTTTTGCTTGTATGCAGGGAGGCAATAGTGTCTCATCACAGGTAAAATTATAACATATTTCTGCTGCTGTGACAAGACCTGTAATTACTTCTATCATATTACTTTGCAGAGTCTCATATGTAGGACAGTCATAACAAGCATGATAAGGATTTACATATCCATATTTAACATCATGATCCTCCATATCTGCGTCATTCCATTGGGAACGTAGGAGCTCCGTCCATACATCTAGTGGGGTGGGGACCGCTACCAGACATGTCTCCAAAATGTTAGATGCCGATAAAGTGGTTTGGAGACAAAAGTCAGTTAAGTTCAGAGTTTTGGCCAGGTACAGCCATAAGTTCTCCTTTGTCTTGCATAGACTGTCTTCCCCTCTGAATTCTGTTTTCAAGTATATCTGTCTGTTCCACAGCCATGGGACAGTAAGTAGGAGACACAAAACTGCAATTATTAAGGCACTGCATCTCAGCCATCTCGAGGAATTTCCCGACTGCGTCATCTCGTTGGGGGTCAAGGCTGTCTGCCTCCGTTAGTACCCCTTCTGTATCTTCTTCGAGGTCAAGGCTGTCTGCCTCCATTAGTACCTCTGGGCCTTGTTGGAGGTCAGGGCTATCTGCCCCCGTTAGTACCTCTCTTTTCTTCACCAACTTAATCCTTGTGGCGTGGATCCATGTGGGCGACTGTTCAGTGAGGACTACTGTTCTGGTGATCGCGACTACCTCGGTGGGTTGTCCGTAGGGGAAGCTTCCTGGTTCCTTTCCCTTCTTTAAGATCTTGATCATCACCTGGTCGCCTATCCGGAATGAACGGGTTGGTTCCTGTGAAAGAGAAAGAGACTTACAAGCAACTTATTTATTCAGTTTTACTGAGGACCTTGATCAGATTATTACTCCTCTCTGATCAGGTCCAAGTCCCCTTCCTGCACTACCAGGGGGCGTCTTGCCCATGGTGTGGGGAAAGGCCTACCCATGAGTATCTCAATGCTGTTTATGTCCTACTCTGTGGAAATGTGCTATTAAGATGGAGGCACTGTGTTGGGGAATGCATAACTTCCCCTCTTCGCAGACTAATCCTATCTCAGGATTTTTCTGCAATACTGAATAACACCAGTCTTGCTGTTCCTGTTCAGTGGCATACCACTGAAGATCAGTAAGCATTTGCAACATCTCAGGGGTTGGAGGTGCCAAACATGGCATCTCCCAATGGTTATACAAACCTGTGAGGTTGCATTTGGCCACTCATTTCGCCACCTTAACTGCCAGCGCATTGCCCTGTGAGACATGATCCTTACCATCTGCTGCCGTGAATCCTCTCCTCTGCCAGATCATACCATGGTCCCACACTACCCCACATGCGTACCTACTCTCAGTATAAATGGTGACGGGTCTATCAGTATGTAGAATACATGCTCTAGTGAGATATCCCATCAGTCTGCAGCGGCCAAACAATTACAAGCTATTTAGCGCATGTTGCGCTAAATATATATATTTCTGCCAGATACAACTATAGTCCTTAAAAAGACTTTCGGGTCTCTAACAAGTTTTAGTAATTTGGTGCAGGTTGCATTAAAACTATATATGGCTGCCACACACAATAGTCCTTAATAGGACTTTTGAGTCTATAACAAGTATAAAAACTAAAATATTGCTATTTCAATCCCTACACTATCTCTCCCTTCTGCTCTCCAGCTCTTCCTGACTAATAGTGAGCCGAACACGTGTCATCGGGTGCTATATAGCACCCAATGACGCGTTCCGGCCAGCCAATTACTGTAATACCAGCAGCCACCATGGCTACGGCATTACAGTGAATGGCAGAACTTACCTGCACGTTTATTAGCTACGTAGCAGCCAACAAACGTGCGGGGAGGAGATTCGAGCATCGTGCTCGTGTACACGCAGAATTCGGCTCAACATGCTCGCCCAATTCTGGACTCAAGCAATTGCTGTCTTATGTGGCATGAATTCTAGTAATAAAACGCCTCCTGTGTCCCAATTTTTTTTTGCCATGGTCTTTCCAGCTGACTGCTGCACACAAACTTTCTTTGGAGTTGGTGACCCCTTGTGCTTCCATTGCATAAACTCTTGTTTGGTCTCAGGATCATGGTCGTGGCCCCATGTTCTATAACCTGCAATAATTTGACAACTGAAATGCCTAATTCTTGAGCTACAACACTGACTTTTACCCGACGATCTTCCATCTTATGGCCTCCACTTTACAGCATATTTCCTGTGAAGATGCTTCAACAGGTCACCCTGAACGGGGGTGATCCTCTATTAAATCCCTACCCCATTTAAACTGCTTGGCCCAAAACTTTACTTGGTAGTAGGAAGGTGCATGATTACCATATACAGCAATCATCCTTTAATGGATTTCAATAGGCTCAATCTAGGAATGAGGCTCCAAATTCCCCACTTTCTTTTCTTACCATATTGTCACTTCCAGTGCCTTCATTAGACTGAACTGCTACTGTGTATGTTGCATGTCCAGACATGTCTCAACCTGCACAGACAGGCTCAGCTTCTAACATTGACATTACATGCTGGGGTAGATAACTTATTGAACACTCCTCGTATTATACCACCTTAGTTGCTGAAGCATATGATAATCTGATGCTACAGAACACATAAGGCTTTGATCACATCTGTGTTAGTGGCCTCCATCATAGATCAGGTCATAAATGCTGGACAATATTTTGTAGCCTGCCAGGGTCAATGATGGAAACCCATCAGATCTCAGTTGAAATTACTTGGAGAAGGATATAACAGGACGGAACTACAAATCCGAGCTTTTTTAGAATGTTATTATGGGCTCTTCCAGGACACCACTAACCTCTCCTACATAGACAGCACAGGAGCTGCACCACCTCACGTAGGCATCCCACGTCTTTCACCATTTCGCTGCGCTGGTCATATGATGGCATCATCACAGGTCCATCAGACTTCTCCTCTGTCCTGCTATCCTCTGGCTTCCTGCACTAGTTACATGGTGATGACATCATCAAAGGTCCTTCTCCATAATCAGTCTTCTCCAGTGCACTGTTAGTGATACAGGTTTTTTCTCTGCTGCCAGGCCCCCTTCTCCCATAGGCCGGAGAGCAGCTGCCTCTATTGGAGGTACACAACTGCTTATTTTCACCAATTAGACACCAATTCTGGATCATCTTCATATGGAACTCTACATTGTGCAAATCTGTTGTTCCTCAGGGCTGGCAGATTCAGTGCAAAACCTTAAAATAACCGAAAGGTAGGGGGAAGAAGCACAAGATCAATACGAAGAACAGGCACAGGTCAGGTACACAGGCAGACAAACAGATAATAGTTCTTTTACAGAGAGAGCTAGCAAGAATATTGCACAGGTAAGAATTGAAGGAAACAGCCAGGTATATATAGGAGGAGCTGATTAGCAGACACAGCAATGCAGTAGTTCACAGAGCAGGAGAATATTACCCCTAGCAATGCTGAAGACAGAGTTACAAGTCCTAATTCACACACAGAAAACTGGCACCTGTGTGTACAGGACAGCGGAGGTCATGAACCGCCATTGTAACAGCTAGCAAATTGCAATACTGGCACTTACTAATTACCAGTATTTATCAACAGACAGCGGGATAGTGGTGCAAAATTTCACAAATGTATCTTTCTGGCCTCATACTGTACACACGGCAATTTGCTGTCCCCAATGCACTGCCAACATCTGAGCGGCGACCTGGATGGATCAAGAACCATTCAACTTGAATGGATCAGTGATCCGTCCGCACCGTAAAAAAATAGAACATGTTGGGTTTTTTTGCGGTGCGGAGGCACTGACAGAAAAACAGCGGAAGCCCTCCATAGGGCTTCCAGGGTGTTCTGTGCCTCCGTTCTGCACCACAGCTCCGGATTGCGGACCCATTTAAGTGAATGGGTCTGCATCCGTGATGTGGGGAGCACACGGCCGGTGCCCGCATATTGCAGACCTGCTGTTTGTGGGCCGTAATACGGCCACGGCCCAGCAACGGCCATATACATGAGGCCTCTGTCTGATGTAGAATGCTGATTTATATGAACAGACATGCCCAGGTGCACCAAAGTTCATCTCTTAATAAATTTAGCACATTTTACACTACTGTATTTATTATTAAACCTGGCTATGAAATTTTCTAATACATTCGCACCGCTATGTTACCATAGGTTGTAGGTTTAGGTCAGCTGATACTTTATTATTTTATACCCTATTTATGCTATGTTTGCATCTGCATTGGAGACTCTGTTAGGAGCCTCTGCCACTAAGTCTGTCAGAAATTGGAAACAGATTGTTGTAACTTTTAATAATGTTTTTTAAGTTTTCATTCATTTTGATTTAGTATACTGTATAGTTGGTTAAGAACAAGGAATTATAACAGTGTTCCTCAACTCCAGTCCTTAGTGCCCACCTGCCGGTCATGTTTTCAGGATATCCTTAGTATTCAGCAGGTGATATAGTTCATGTCAATGCCTCAGGACTAACCACAGGTGTTCATTCTGTGGGATATTCTCAAATCATGACCGGTAGGTGGGCCCTGAGGACTGGAGTTGAGGAACACTGAATTATAGGTACTAAAGGATCTATTGGTTGCAAGGGAAAGTATTCTGGGTATGGATGAGCGGACCCGTGGATGTTCTGCTTCACCGGGTTCGACAAAAGTTCGGGTCAAAGTTCGGATTTGGGACCCGAACTTGACCCAAACTCGAACCTGAACCTGAGCCCCATTGAAGTCAATGGCGACCCGAACTTTGGTGCACTAAAATGGCTGTACAATAGTCGTAGTAAGGGCTAGAGGGCTGCAAAAGGAAGCAAAATGGGGGAAAGGCAGGACAAATGCCCTGCAAACAAATGTGGATGAGGGAAAATAACATAGAATAAAAAAAAAAATAATGTTAATATTGAACTAGGAGGCGGAGGTCAAAGCGGAGTAGGAGGTGGTGGACGTGGCGGTGTAGGTGGAAGTGGCGGTGGAGGAGGAGGTAGCCAACATTTTTCCTTTATATGTTTATTTATTTATTTATTTTGTATAAATTTGGCAAGGCCCCAAAACATTGGGGAATGGAAAAGAGAACACAAGGAGAAAGTGTGCTGGAGTATAACAATGGCTTGGTGCAGCCGGTATACATGTCTACTCAGCACAAGGTACACACAAGTCCTGTGGAATCCATGCCTGGTTCATTTTAATGAATGTGAGCTTGTCCACGTTGGCTGTGGACAGGCGGCTGCGCATGTCTGTGATCACCCCCCCTGCCATGCTAAACACACGTTCGGACAATACACTGACCGCAGGGCAGGCCAGCACCTCCAAGGCGTAAAGGTCAAGCTCATGCCAGGTGCCTAATTTGAAGACCCAGAAGTTGAATGGGGCAGACCCGTCATTCAGTACGTGTAGGCGTGTGCACTCGTACTGTTCCACCATGTTGCTGAAATGCTGCCTCCTGCTAAGACGTTCCGTATCAGCTGGTGGTGCTGGTTGTTGTGGCGTGCTGACAAAGCTTTTCCACATTTCGACTATGCTTAACCCTCCCTTCTGAGGTGCGGGCAGTGCCCCAGCTGCATTAGCGACTTCTTCCTCCTCCTCCTCCAGCTACTAGCGTGCGCTTGTACTCGCGCATCTTCTGATCACGCTCCAGTGACAGAATTAAGGATAGCACGTTGTCCTTGTAGCAGGGATCTAGGTAGCCACCCAGTAATCAACACTGGTTAGAATGTGGGCAACTCCGCGGACGTTGTGCAGGCACTGCAGCATGTAGTCGCTCATGTGTGCCAGGCTGCCCAGAGGCAACGATAAGCTGTCCTCTGTGGGAGGTGTATCGACTGTCCTCTGTATCCCCTAGCCATGCTCTAATAATCCCCATGAGCTGCTTTGGGTGCCACCCTGCTGTAAACATGGTTCCTCCTCATCATCATCCTTTTCCTTCTCATCCGCCAGAACTGTTCCCTGGCTGAACAGTTGTGTACCTGGCCTCTGTTGGTGCAGGAACCCACCCTCCAAGCCACTTGTGAATGACTGGCCTGATAACTGTGGAAATGATCCCTCTTCCTCCTGTGCCACATCCCCTTCCATCATAGCCCGAAGCGTCTTTTCAAGGAGACATAGAAGTGGAATGGAAGTAAGACTGAGGATGGCATCATCGGCACTGGCCATGTAGGTGGAGTACTCGAAACAGTGCAACACGGCACACATGTACTGCATGGAGGCCCATTCGTTGGTGGTGAAGTGGAGCTGTTCTGCAGAGCGACTCAACCCGTGCATGCTGCAGCTGAAACTCCACTATCACCTGCTGCTGCTCGCACAGTCTCTCCAGCATGTGCAACGTGGAGTTCCGGAAGGCCGAAGTTACTTTGCACCGCAGACAGGCGAGCAGCAGCAGCGTGAGAACATCGAAAGTCCGCACTTTCTGCAGCAGCACTGACGTATCAGGGTAATTTTTCAGGAACCTCTGCACCACTAAATTCAGCACATGCGCCAGGCAAGGGATGTGCGTCAAACTGGCTAGTCCCAGAGCTGCTATGAGTTTCGCCCATTATTGCACATGACCAGGCCGGGCTTGAGGCTCAGCAGCACCAACCACTCATCGGTCTGTTGTTCCATGCCCGTCCAGAGCTCCTGCGCGATGTGGGTTTTTTCCCCCAAACAGATGTGGTTCAAAACAGCCTCCTGTCGTTTCCCCCTGGCTGTGCTGAAGTTGACAGTGTTATGCTGACTGGATGAGGAGGTGGAAGAGGAGGAAGCGAAGTAGGAGGAGGAGGCAACAGGAGGCAACGAGAAACGTCCTACAGTCCTGTGTGGCAGTAGGACATGCGCCAAACTGCTATCTGCCTCAGGCCCAGCAGGTGTGTACTCCACTGCAACTAGTGCTTCTCATTTTGGTGCCTGGTCATGCAGGTGGTGCTCAGGTTTAGAACATTTATGACTCGCTTCAGGCTCTGATTGAACACTGTGCAAACGACTCGCGTCTTGTCATCAGCACGTTGTCTGAAGAACTCCTTGGAGGTGGCTTTGGTGTGCTCAGTCCCTGGGTGCAGTGGGCAGTAGCAGGCGTACAGGCTAGGGGAAGACCACTCTGCTTTTGCGCCCTGCTCCCTCTTTTGCTGTGCGGCTGGCACTGTGTGATCACTACCTCTTCCTCCAAACTGCATACGTCACTTGTATGACCTTTATTCCATGTGGGGTCTAGGACCTCATCATCCTCCACATGATCTTCCACCCACTCTTTACCCCTGCCCTCCTTGCCGGTCTGCACACTGCAGAAAGCCCAGCAGTTGGCACCTGTGTTTTGTAATCATAATCAGAGACATGCTGTGGTGGTCCACCCATATCCACATCCTGAAACATTAGTGGATGTGCATCAGTGCACTCAATCTTCTCCACTTCTGGGGCAGGGCTAGGTGGATGGCCCACGGAAACCCCACCAGCAGTGATCCAAAAGTATAATAGACTGCTGCATGACTTTGGGCTCAGACTGCTTGGCTGATTTGCAAGGGGGTGAGGTGAAAGACAGATGCCCATGGGCTGAAGGTGCCAACTCTGCGCTTTAAGCAGGGGACAGGGTGGGGGACAATGTAAAGGAACTGGAGGCACTGTCAGCCATCCAATCTACTACCACCTCTACTTGTTCTGGAATTCTACGTGCACCTGAGGAAGTGTGTAGCTGGCACATATCGACCATGTCCTCTCCATGCAACAGGAGCTCCACCAACACCAGCAGTACCACAACCAGGTCCACGTCTCTTATTTGATGCTCTCCTCATTCTTTGAGGTCACCCACCGAACTAACAGACAGATTAACTATATTAATTTCTCTGTCACATATGCAGTGCAGGTGTACCTCACACCAAAATGAGTATATGTCACCCACCGAACTAACAGACAGATTAACAGGTTGCAGGTGTACCTCACACCAAAAATTGGTATATGTCACCCACTGAACTAACAGACAGATTAACTATATTAATCTCCCTGTCACGGATGCAGTGCAGGTGTATCTCACACCAAAAATGGGTATATGTCACCCACCGAACTAACAGACAGATTAACTATATTAATTTCCCTGTCACATATGCAGTATGTCTACCTCACACCAAAAATGGGTATATGTCACCCACTGAACTAACAGACCGATTAACTATATTAATTTCTCTGTCACGTCTGCAGTGCAGGTGTACCTCACACCAAAACGTGTATATGTCACCCAACGATCTAACAGACAAATTAACTACCGTATATTAATTTCCCTGGCACTAAGAAAATTGCTTTACGGCAGCCTCATGGGCCATAGACACAATGGGCCAGATGGGAACCTCATTGACTTCTATGGGAGAGTTTTATGGGCATGCTCTGTGCCTTGTGCAGATGTCATTTTACAAGGAAAGAATAGATAAGCTCTGACAATCAACTGTTGTGAATGGTGGCTCCTGCCTTGTCTATACACAGAGGTGATATCTCCTTATCATTACAGGCAGGATTAGAATAATATATAACGACTGTAAAGTGATCTGTACAGACCAAGAAGTGGCGCCTATTATTAGGCTTAGTGGCCAGTGCGAAAACTGCAGGAATTTATTTTTTTGTTTAAATATAGACAGTGGCATGGATAATTAAATATAATATTGTCAAAACTTCTTTAAAAATATGTTAAACATAAAAACGTGATTTAAGCAATAGGTCACTTTCTGATAACCAATTCCCTTTAATAACACCCACACATCCTATACCACACAGCGGTTCTTCATGCCTGATATTACTTATTCTTGTCAGTATCATTGAGCAATAATATAATCTATAACTAGGCTTAGAATGAAAAGAAGCATATGAATGAATTGCATCACATTGATTGGTCTTTATTGAACCAGTGGTTCAAAGTTAGTATTGCAAATATGACTATGTAATAAATGGAAAACAGAATTTCACCCATTGTTAGCCTACAATAATAGCAAACTGCATGCTGAAATAGAAATGATTCTTACCATATTCAGGAAGTTTGCAAGCTAATTTGTGGCAAATGAGCCTATAATATTTTATCATGTATAATTGTGTATATATGATATATACAGTGGATATAAAAAGTCTACACACCCCTGTTAAAATTTCAGGTTTCTGTGATGTAATTTTTTTTTGACAAAGATAAATCATTTAAGAACTTTTTCCACCTTTAATGTGACCTATAAACTGTACAACTCAATTAAGAAATAAACTGAAATCTTTTAGGTAGAGGGAAGAAAAAATATAGATATAAAATAATATGGTTGCATAAGTGTGCACACCCTTAAACTAATACTTTGTTGAAGCATCTTCTATGCTGACTCCTATTTAACAAGATTTTGAATGTGATTTCTTAATTCTGAACACAGCTACATCCCCAGTTATAAGCGGGTGTGCACACTTATGCAACCACATTATTTTAGTTTTTTTGTTTTCTTCCCTCCACCTAAAATATTTCAGTTTGTTTTTCAATTGAGTGGTGCAGTTTATAGGTCACATTAAAGGTAGACTTTTTATACCCACTGTATAGACAAAAGAAAAACATACAGCGCCTCATGTGCAATATCGCCTTGAAAGATGTGCAGGTATAGTAAGGTATATGCACTTACCAGATGCTGTTGTGAGTAATCACAACAGCTATGACGGCTTTGCTGTTTTTTAATCCTCACCAGCATAAGGTGATGCTGTACTGCTGACCAGGTTCCCTCCTGGCTCGAATGAATGAGCACCAGGGTGATTTTGTAGATAATGTGAAGAAAAGAATGGAACACACTGGTTGGCACTGCCAGCAACATGGATAGAGAAGTTTTGTTCTTTAAATGTTCTTCTTTATTTAAAAAATAATAATACTAGCTGATGACCCGGCGTTGCTCGGGTATTTATTTATTTATTGCAATGTTATATTAAATAACAGTGACTTTATATTAAATAACCGCCCCTTTAACGGTGACCGCCCCTTTAACAGTGACTTTCACAGTGGCCGCCCCTTTAACGGTGACCGCACCTTTAACAGTGACTTTCACGGTTGCCGCCACTTTAACGGTGACCACGACTTTAACCCCTTAAGGACCAGACAGATTTTTGCAAATCTGACGTGTCAGTTTATGTGGTTATAACTTTAAATAGCTTTTACTTATCCAGGCCAATCTGAGTTTGTTTTCTCATCACATATTAAACTTCATGACAGTGGTAAATTTGAATCAAAATATTTCATTTTTATTAATAAAAAAATACAACATTTACAAAAAAAAATTGAAAAATTAGCAACTTTCCAAATTTCTATTTCTCTGCTTTTAAAACAGATAGTGACCTCATATATTAGTTATTACTTTACATTTCCCATATGTCTACTTCATGTTTGGATCATTTTTTGAATGCCTTTTTATTTTTTGGGGACGTTAGAAGGCTTCTAAGTTTAGAAGCAAATCTTGAAATTTGTTCGAAAATTTCCAAAACCCACTTTTTAAGGACCAGTTCAGGTCTGAAGTCACTTTGTGAGGCTTACATAATAGAAACCACCCAAAAATGACCCCATTTTAGAAACTATACCCTTCAAGGTATTAAAAACAAATTTTAAAAATGTTGTTAACCCTTTAGGTGTTCCACAAGAATTAATGGAGAATGGAGATGAAGTTTCAGAATTTAACTTTTTTGGCAGATTTTCTATTTTAATCACTTTTTTCCGCTAACAAAGCAAAGGTTAACAGCCAAACAAAACTCAATATTTATTGCCCTGATTCTGTAGATTACAGAAACACCCCATATGTGGTCGTAAACTGCTGTATGGCCACACGGCAGGGCACAGAAGGAAAGGAGTGCCATATGGTTTTTGGGAGGCAGATTTTGATGGACTGGCTTTTTGACACCATGTCCCATTTGAAGCCCCCCTGATGCACCCCTAGAGTAGAAACTCCAAAAAGTGACCCCATTTTAGAAACTACACCCCTCAATGTATTCAAAACGGATTTTACAAACTTTGGTAACCCTTTAGGTGTTCCACAAGAATTAATTGAAAATAGATATGAAATTTCAGAATTTAATTTTTTTTGGCAGATTTTCCATTTTAATAATTTTTTTCCGCTAACAAAACCAGGATTAACAGAAAAACTAAACTCCATATTTATTGCCCTGATTCTGTAGTTTACAGAAACACCCCATATGTGATCGTAAACTGCTGTCTGGGCACACAGCAAGTCGCAGAAGGAAAGGAACGCCATATGGTTTTTGGAGGGCAGATTTCACTGGGATAATTTTAACTTGCCATGTCACATTTGCACCCCTAGAGTAGAAACTACTAAAAAGTGACCCCATTTTGGAAACTACGGGATAAGGTGGCAGTTTTTTTGGTACTATTTTAGGGTACAGATGATTTTTGGTTGCTCTATATTACACTTTTTTTGTGAGGCAAGGTAACAATAAAATAGCTGTTTTGGCACTGTTTTTATTTTTTGTTATTTACAACATTCATCTGACAAGTTAGATCATGAGCTATTTTTATAGAGCAGGTTTTTACGGACGCGACAATATCAAATATGATTGGTATATTTTTTGGGTGATTCTCTTATGTAGGGGCTCATTTTTTGAGATGACGGTTTGATTACTACTATTTTGGGGTGCGTATGACTGTTTGATTGCATGCTATTACACTTTTTGTTATGTAAAGTGACAAAATGGCTTTTTGATACCATTTTTATTAGATTTTTTTTTTACGATGTTCACCTGAGAGGTTAAATCATGTGATATTTTTATAGAGCAGGTTGATACGGATGCGGTGATACCTAATATGTATACTTTTTATTTATTTATTTAGGTTTTATACACTAATATTTTTGAAACAAAAAAAAAAATCATGTTTTAGTGTCACCATAGTCTGAGAGCCATAGTTTTTTTATTTTTTGGGCGATTCTCTTAGTTAGGGTATAATTTTTGCATATGGGTATAGGGCAGCGGTGGGGAACCATTTTGCTGCCAAGGGCCATTTGGATATTTGTAACATCATTCGGGGGCCATACAAAATTCTCAATAAAAAATTTTTACTGCTGTATTTGGTCAAACATATAATTGTCTTAGGGATAAGTTACAGAAATTGCACTTCAATTAAAATAATCTAGAGGGCTGTATTTTTGCAGCACAAAATAGCGCCTGCACTATATATATATACAGTATATTACATACAATACAGGCGCCATATTGACCACACATAGCAGTCTAATTTTTAAGTTCAGAATGTTACTTATTTGACATTAATGGCAGGAAGCTAAACCCAGGGGGTCCAGAGAGGGGTTCACCCAGCTTTCACTCTCCCTGCCTCTTTCTTCGCAACTGTCCCTGCCTTTGTCCCTTTCTCAGCAAAATATCTGCCCCCACCTCCATCAGCCTGAAATCAGCCTCCTATCAGACCCCCCAGGCCTACATCAGCCTCAGATCAGACTCCCATCAGACCTCTAAGCCTCAGATTAGACCCCAATCAGACCCTTCCTAGCTTCAGATCAGACTCCCATCAGACCCCCAGCCTCAGACCAGACCCGGATCAGACGCCCAGCCTCAGATCAGCCCCCATCAGACCCCCCCGGGTCAGATCAGCCCCTATAAGACCCCCCAGCCTCAGATCAGACCTTCATAATACCCTCCCTAGCCTCAGATCAGCCCCCATCAGACCATCCCCAGCCTCAGATCAGCCCCCATCAGCCCCCCTAGTCTCAGATCAGACCCCTATCAAACCCCAGCCTCAGATCAGACACCCCCAGCCTCAGATCAGACCCTCCCAAGCCTCAGATCAGACCCCCATCAGACCCTCCCCACCCTCCTTTAGCCTCAGATCAGCCCCAATCAGACATCAGATCAGATACTGTATTTAAGATAAACAAATAAACTTACCTCTCCAGCTCCGTACGGCGCTGCCTCTTGGCAGATTCACTTACCCTCCCTGTTCTTCTTCCTGCCGCACTATATTGTCACCTCACACCGCACAGCGTCAGGTCATAGTGCACGTCTACGTGCACTGCGTCCTGACGCTGGATGTGTCAGGACACAGTGTGGGGCTGAAAGAAGACCAGGGAAGGTGAGGACAGCCAGTGCAGTGCTGTTCTCACCTTCCTGTGCCTCCCGTATGCTAATGACCGCTTCCATAATGGAAGGGGTCATAAGCATTTTCACATTATGTTCTGGCAGGGGGCCGGGGGCCACATGAAATGATACCGTGGGCCGCATACGGCCCTCGGGCCGGAGGTTCCCCACCCCTGGTATAGGGTATAATTGTCACTACCAGAGCTTTGAGACGTTCTCACAGCTCTGTTTCTCCACCCCTGTGATGATGTCACTACTAGAGCTTGGAGGAGTTCTCACTGCTCTGTCTCTCCGCCCCTGTGATGAGGTCTTTACTTTCTGTTTCCTTCCTCCCAGCTGTTCCTCCTGCGTTTGATTTCCCTGCCTTTAAATCACCCCTCCTCCTTTGTAGGGTGTGGATTATATTTCTCATTTGAGTTGTAGCTCTTGCTTGAGTATCTTCACTTGTAAGCTATCATTTCACTGGACCTGTGTTCTGCTGCAGCAAGTACTCCGGATATTGCCAGCTGTCTTTGGCTCCGTCTTCTCTGCTGCTGCAGCTCCTTCAGCTAAGTGTGCAGACATTGTAGTGTATCTGTTTATTTTCTGACTGGATCTGAGGCGACCACGGTTCCCTCCATATACTGAGCAGGGCACCGGTGGCCGTGCCCCTTCCACTATTGTAGGGGTTACAGTGGTCATCAGTCTTAGGTACGCGGGCATGCCTCGTTCCACCATTTGGATCCGGGCATGTGCTTTAGCAGCATAGGGAGAGCTTTGAGGGTCTGACAGGGGTCACCCTTTATCCTCCCTAGTTTGGGTCCGGTCAGTAGCTCTATTTACTGTGTATGCTCTTGTTGCTCACATACAGTCGTGACATTATAATCCACCAAAACCGTCCTTTTTGACATGGATCCGCTTTCTGGCCTGGTTGACCGCATGCAGGGTCTTTCTTCGGAGGTAGCGGATCTCCATCAATCTATGACTCAGCTTCAAGCATTTGGCTCTGCTCCGGCCCATGGAGTCTGTTGCGAGCCAAAGGTCTCACTTCCGGAAACGTTCTCCGGGGGCAGTGAGAATTTTGTTCGCTTCAGAGAGGCATGCAAACTCCATTTTTGCTTGTGTCCCCACTCCTCTGGTAATGAGGAGCAGAGGGTGAGGATTGTCATCTCCCTGCTCAGGGGTAATGCTCAGACTTGGGCTTTTTCACTGCCATCAGGGGATCCCTCCCTTCGATCCATGGAAAGATTTTTTGTGGCCCTGGGGCAGATATATGATGACCCGGATCGTGTTGATATATGATGACTCTGGCCGAATCTAACTTACGTTTTTTATGCCAGAACAAACTGTCTGCGGAGCTTTATTGTTCTGAATTTCAGAGATGGGCAGCTGATTCAGGTTGGAATGATGCTGCACTCCGGAGTCAGTTCTGTCATGGTCTCTCAGAGAGATTGAAAGATGCGTTTGCTTTCCATGAGAGACCAACGTCCTTAGAGTCTGCCATGTCATTGGCGGTACGCCTTGACAGGCGTCTAAGAGAAAGAAACGAGACCTCTCTGTCCAGCCATTGTCAGTCTAGGAGCAGTGGTGCGGACTTATTCAGTGTGCAGGGGCCTCATCCTGTCTCGCTCCCCTCTGAGGAGGAGCCCATGCAGCTAGGTCGAATTGCCCCTGATAAAAGAGGATTTAGTCCTCAGAGTATGGTGTGTTTTTGTTGTGGGGGCATAGGTCATTTGGCAAATGTTTGTCCGTCTAGGAGATTCTTGAACTGTACTAAGAGCGATAATAAGAGAAAAACCTCAAAAGGTAAATCATCAAATTCTGCTTCATCTGCTACTTTGGGCAAAGTTGATGTAGGAATTGATGCTTTTCCTCTGACCTGCAGTTCCCGTTTTCTCCTATCTGCCAGGGTGGCGCTAGAGAGCAAAGTCATTTCTTGTGAGATTTTTGTCGATAGTGGAGCGGCCGTCAATCTTATTGACACTCAATTTGTAGCCATGCATGGTTTTCAGGTTTGCACATTAGAAAAGGATATACCTGTTTTTGCTATTGACTCTGCTCCACTCTCACAGAGATCTCTGAAGGGCATTGTTCACAATATCCGGCTAGCTGTAGGTGACACTCATGTGGAGGATATATCTTGTTTTGTCCTTAACGGATTGCCTTCTCTTCTAGTTTTGGGGTTACCCTGGCTCACTAGACATAACCCCACTATTGATTGGCAAGGAAGGCAAATAAATGAGTGGAGTGACTTTTGTAGAGAGAATTGTCTCACAGCGACTTTTGCAGAGGTGTCTACTAAAACTGTGCCATCATTTCTCTCTGATTTCTCGGACGTGTTTTCCGAGAGCGGTGTTCAGGAGCTACCTCCTCACCGGGAGTTTGACTGTCCCATTAACCTCATTCCCGGCGCCAAGCTGCCAAAAGCACGCCTCTACAATCTCTCACAACCGGAAAGAATCGCAATGCGAACCTATATCTCCGAGAGTCTCGATAAGGGGCATATTCGTCCCTCAAAATCACCTGTTGCCGCGGGTTTTTTTTTTGTTAAAAAAAAAAAGATGGCTCTCTGAGACCTTGCCTAGATTTTAGGGAGCTGAACCGTATCACGATTCGCGATCCCTATCCCCTTCCTCTGATCCTGGACCTCTTCAACCAAATTGTTGGGGCCAAGGTTTTTTCCAAATTGGATTTGAGAGGCGCGTACAACCTGGTCAGGGTCAGAGAGGGGGATGAATGGAAAACGGCCTTTAATACCCCTAACGGGCATTTCGAGAATCTTGTTATGCCTTTCGGCCTGATGAATGCTCCGGCCGTCTTTCAGCATTTTGTTAATAGTATTTTTTACCATTTAATGGGGAAATTTGTATTGGTGTATCTTGATGATATTTTGATTTTTTTCCCCTGATGTTCAGACCCATCAGGATCATCTTTTTCAGGTTCTGCAGATTCTGCGGGAAAATAAATTGTACGCCAAGGTGGAGAAATGTCTTTTTATGGTATCGGAGATTCAATTTCTGGGTTTTCTCCTCTCTGCTTCTGGTTTTCGCATGGATCCAGGGAAGGTCCGTGCTGTACTTGAGTGGGAGCTTCCTGAGAATCAGAAGGCATTGATGCGCTTTCTGGGTTTTGCGAACTATTACAGAAAGTTCATTTTGAATTATTCCTCTGTTGTCAAACCCCTCACTGACATGACAAAAAAGGGGGCTGGTTTTTCCTCTTGGTCGGAGGAGGCACTTGCAGCTTTTTCTAAGATTAAAGAGAGTTTTGCGTCTGCTCCCGTCTTGGTGCATCCCGATGTTTCCTTACCTTTTATTGTTGAGGTGGATGCTTCCGAGGTGGGTGTGGGTGCGGTTTTGTCCCAGGGCCCTTCTCTTGCCAAATGGCGACCCTGTGCCTTTTTCTCTAAAATACTCTCCCCGGCAGAGAGAAACTATGATGTGGGAGATAGGGAGTTGTTGGCCATCAAGTTGGCTTTCGAGGAATGGCGCCATTGGTTGGAGGGGGCCAGGCACCCTATCACCGTTTTTACCGACCATAAGAATCTGGCATACTTGGAGTCGGCCAGGCGTATGAATCCGAGACAGGCCAGATGGTCTCTGTTCTTCTCCAGATTCAATTTTGTCGTTACATTCCGCCCTGGGATCAAAAATGTGAAGGCTGATGCTCTCTATCGCTGTTTTCCGGGAGGAGGAAACTCTGAGGACCCGGGTCCCATTTTGGCGGAGGGGGTAGTTGTTTCTGCTCTATATTCTGATTTGGAGGCCGAGGTCCAAGCTGCCCAGACTGAGGCACCTGCCTGTTGTCCTTCTGGGAAGTTGTTTGTGCCTCCTGAGCTACGTCACAAACTCTTCAAGGAGCATCATGATACTGTTCTTGCTGGTCACCCCGGGAGTAGAGCCACGGTAGATCTCATTGCTCGGAGATTTTGGTGGCCGGCTCTTCGTAAGTCGGTGGAGGGTTTTGTGGCTGCTTGTGAGACGTGCGCTCGTGCTAAGGTCCCTCGTTCACGGCCTTCAGGTTCCCTTCTCCCGTTACCCATACCTTCCCGTCCTTGGACACACCTGTCCATGGACTTTATCACGATCTTCCTCGTTCCTCAGGGAAGTCGGTGATCCTGGTGGTGGTGGACCGTTTTAGCTAGATGGCTCATTTCGTACCTTTCCCTGGTTTACCCAATGATAAAACGTTGGCGCAAGCTTTTGTCGACCATATTGTTAAATTGCATGGCATTCCCTCTGATATTGTTTCCGATAGAGGCACGCAGTTTGTGTCCAGGTTCTGGAAGGCTTTCTGTTCTCGCCTGGGGGTTCGGCTGTCCTTCTCTTCTGCTTTTCACCCGCAGTCGAATGGTCAGACTGAGCGCCTCAATCAGAATCTGGAGACATATTTGCGCTGTTTTGTGGCAGAGAACCAGGAGGATTGGTGTTCATTTCTCCCTCTTGCTGAGTTTGCTCTGAACAACCGTCGTCAGGAATCTTCTGATAAGTCACCATTCTTTGGTGCATATGGGTTCCATCCGCAGTTTGGGACATTCTCGGGAGGGGCTCTTTCTGGTTTACCTGAGGAGGAGATTTTCCTCGTCTTTGTCTACCATTTGGCAAAAGATTCAGAGTAATCTTAGAAAGATGAGTGAGAAGTATAAGCGTGTGGCTGATAAGAGACGTGTGCCTGGTCCGGACCTGAATGTGGGTGATCTGGTGTGGTTGTCTACAAGAAATATTAAACTGAAGGTTCCCTCCTGGAAATTGGGTCCCAAGTTTATTGGGCCTTATAAAATCTTGTCAGTCATCAATCCTAATGCCTTCCGTCTTGATCTTCCACGGGTTTGGAAGATACATAACGTATTTCACAGATCTCTCTTAAAACCATATGTTCAGCCCACGGTACCCTCCTCTTTGCCTCCTCCTCCGATTTTGGTTGATGGCAATCTGGAGTTTGAGGTTTCCAGAATTGTGGACTCTCGCATTGTCCGCGGTTCTCTTCAGTACCTCGTTCATTGGAAGGGTTATGGTCCTGAGGAGAGGATGTGGGTTCCGGTGTCGGACATTAAAGCCACTCGCCTCATCAGGGCATTTCATAGGGCTCATCCTGAGAAGGTGGGTCCTGGGTGTCCGGAGTCCACCCGTAGAGGGGGGGGTACTGTCACTACCAGAGCTTTGAGACGTTCTCACCGCTCTGTTTCTCCACCCCTGTGATGATGTCACTACTAGAGCTTGGAGGAGTTCTCACTGCTTTGTCTCTCCGCCCCTGTGATGAGGTCTTTACTTTCTGTTTCCTTCCTCCCAGCTGTTCCTCCAGCGTTTGATTTCCCTGCCTTTAAATCAACCCTCCTCCTTTGTAGGGTGTGGATTATATTTCTCATTTGAGTTGTAGCTCTTGCTTGAGTATCTTCACTTGTAAGCTATCATTTCATTGGACCTGTGTTCTGCTGCAGCAAGTACTCCGGATATTGCCAGCTGTCTTTGCCTCCGTCTTCTCTGCTGCTGCAGCTCCTTCAGCTAAGTGTGCAGACATTGTAGTGTATCTGTTTATTTTCTGACTGGATCTGAGGCGACCACGGTTCCCTCCATATACTGAGCAGGGCACCGGTGGCCGTGCCCCTTCCACTATTGTAGGGATTACAGTGGTCATCAGTCTTAGGTACGCGGGCATGCCTCGTTCCACCATTTGGATCCGGGCATGTGCTTTAGCAGCATAGGGAGAGCTTTGAGGGTCTGACAGGGGTTACCCTTTATCCTCCCTAGTTTGGGTCCGGTCAGTAGCTCTATTTACTGTGTATGCTCTTGTTGCTCACATACAGTCGTGACAATAATTTTCAGGTGCATATGATCGCTTGCTATTACACATTTTGTGATGTAAAATGACCAAAAAATGGCCTTTTTGACAGTTTTTTTTTATGGTGTTCACCTGAGGGGTTAGGTCATGTGTTTTTTTTATATAGTAGGTTGTTATGGACGCGGCGATACCTAATATGTATACTTTTTTTTATTTTTTACATTTAACACAATAAAAGCATTTTTGAAACAAAAAAATCATGTTTTAGTGTCTCCATAGTCTGAGAGCCATAGTTTGTTTTATTTTTTGGGCGATTGTCCTATGTATGGACAAATTTTTTGAGGGATGAGGTGATAGTTAGATTGGTACTATTTTGGGGGCATACGGCTTTTTGATCGCTTGGTGTTGCACTTTTAGTGATGTAAAGTGACAAAAATAGCTTTTTTTTACACCGTTTTTTAAAAATTTTTTATGGTGTTTATCGGACGGGGTGGATCATGTGATATTTTTATAGAGCCGGTCGTTACGCACACGATGATACCTAATATGTGTTTTTTTTTCTTTTTTTTTCTATTTTTTATTATAAAATCAGGGGAAAACCCTTTTATTGAAAACACTTTTTTAACTTTTTTTTTTTTTACTTTATTTCTGTCCCACTCTGGGACTTCAACTTTTGGGGGTCTGATCCCCTCTGCAATGCATTACAATACATATGCATTAAGGGGATAACAGTGACTTTCACAGTGGCTGCCCCTTTAACGGTGACCGCCCCTTTAACAGTCTTCTTAATTGTAGTGACACCTCAGCACACGTCTGAATTAAACGGCTTTTGTGGGTGCTCGTCTCCTGTTAACCTCCTTCCACCCGCGGAGTGAGATTATGGCTTTAAATAAGTTTTTCAGAAACAGCACACCGATGTAACTTATTATTCAACCTTTATTTACCAGTGGTACATTCTCAAATTATTTTATGACATTTATTGCTGTCTGCAACGTTTCGGGCCCATTCGGTGCCCTTTGTCAAGCTATAAATGCAAAAATAAACACAGAACAATACAATTAAAAACGGAAAAAATTCATATACACATCAATAGGGATTCATATATATACATATATCTCAATTCACATGAAACATATCATATTATTGCTCCTTGATAGATGGGAATTTCATCCGTGATTCAACTATTGTTTCAATAAATCATTCAAAATTCATAACAGTGACTTTCACAGTGGCCGCCCTTTTAATGGTGACTGCCCCTTTAACAGTGACTTTCACAGTGGCCTCCCCTTTAACGGTGACCGCCTCTTTAAAAGTGACTTTCACAGTGGCTGCCCATTTAAGGGTGACCGCCCCTTTAACAGTGACTTTCACGGTGGCCGCCCCTTTAACGGTGACCGCCCTATTAACTGTGACTTTCACAGTGGCCACCCCTTTAATGGTGACTGCTGCTTTAACAGTGACTTTCACAGTGGCGCCCCTTTAACTGTGACCGCCCCTTTAACAGTGACTTTCACGGTGGCCGCCCCTTTAACAGTGACTTTCACAGTGGCCACCCCTTTAACGGTGACCGCCCCTTTAACAGTGACTTTCACAGTGGCCGCCCCTTTGATGGTGACCGCCCGTTTAACAGTGACTTTCATAGTCGACGCCCATTTAACAGTGACCGCCCCTTTAACAGTGACTGCCCCTTTAACGGTGACTTTCACGGTGACTGCCCTTTTAACAGTGACTTTCATAATGGGCGCCCCTTTAACGGTGACCGCCTTTTTAACAGTGACTTTCACAGTGGCTGCCCCTTTAAGGGGGACCACCCCTTTAACAGTGACTTTCACAATGGCCGCCCCTTTAACGGTGACCGCCCGTTTAACAGTGACTTTCACAGTGGCCACCCCTTTAACAATGACTGCCCCTTTAACAGTGACTTTCACGATGGCTGCCCCTTTAACTGTGACCGCCCCTTTAACAGTGACTTTCACGGTGGCCGTCCCTTTTACAGTGACTGCCTCTTTAACAGTGAGTTTCATGGTGACTGCCCATTTAACAGTGACTTTCACGGTGGCCGTCCCTTTAACCATGACTGCCCCTTTAACGGTGACTTTCACAGTGGCTGCCCCTTTAACAGTGACCGCCCCTTTAACGGTGACATTCACAGTGACCGCCCCTTCAACAATGACTTTAACAGTGACCGCCATTTTAACAGTGACCGCCCCTTCAACAATGACTTTAACAGTGACTGCCCTTTTAACAGTGACTTTTACAGTGGCTGCCCCTTTAACAGTGACCGCCCTTTTAACTCCTTAAGGACACAGCCTTATTTCACCTTAAGGATCAGGCCGTTTTTTGCAAATCTGACCAGTGTCACTTTAAGTGGTGATAACTTTAAAACGCTTTTACTTATTCAGGCCATTCTGAGACAGTTTTTTCGTCACATATTGTACTTCATGAAGTAAAAAAAAATCATTTTTATTTATAAAAAAATACAAAATGTTGAAATTTTTTTGACAAAATTGCAAATTTCCAAGTTTCAATTTCTCTACCTCTATAATACATAGTAATACCTGCAAAAATAGTTATTACTTAACATTTACCATATGTCTACTTCGTGTTTGGATCATTTTGGGAATGACATTTTAGTTTTTGGGGACCTTACAATGATTTTACAAACTTTGTTAACCGTTTAGGTGTTGCACAAGAGTTATTGGCAAATGGGAATGAAATTTGAGAATTTACATTTTTGGGCAAATTTTCCATTTTAATCAATTTTTTCCAGTTACAAAGCAAGGGTTAACAGCCAAACAAAATTCTATATTTATTGCCCCGATTCTGTAGTTTGCAGAAACACCCCATATGTGGCCATAAACTACTCTCTGGGCACACAGTAGGGCGTAGAGGGAAAGGTGTGCCGTATGGTTTTTGGAAGGCAGATTTTGCTGGACTGGTTTATTTACACCATGTCCCATTTGAAGCCCCCTTGATGCACCCCTAGAATAGAAACTCCATAAAAGTAACCCCATCTAAGAAACTACACCCCTCAAGGTATTCAAAACTGATTTTACAAACTTTGTTAACCCTTTAGGTGTTGCACAAGAGTTATTGGCAAATGGATATGAAATTTGAGAATTTCAATTTTTTGGCAAATTTTCCATTTTAATCCATTTTTTTTCCAGTAACAAAGCGAGGGTTAACAGCCAAACAAAATGCTATATTTATTGCCCCGATTCTGTAGTTTGCAGAAACACCCCATATGTGGCCGTAAACTACTGTACGGGCACACAGTAGGGCGTAGAGGGAAAGGTGCGCCGTGTGGATTTTGGAAGGCAGATTTTGCTGGACTGGTTTATTTACACCATGTCCCATTTGAAGCCCCCCTGATGCATCCCTAGAGTAGAAACTCCATAAAAGTGACCCCATTTTGGAAACTACGGGATAAGGTGGCAGTTTTGTTGGGACTATTTTTAGGGTACATATGATTTTTGGTTTATCTATATTAAATTTTTGTGAGAAATAGAAATTCAGAAATTTCAGCTCCATTTGCCAATAACTCTTGAGGAACACCTAAAGGGTTAACAATGTTTGTAAAATCAGTTTTGAATGCCTTGAGGGGTGTAGTTTCTTAGATGGGGTCGTTTTATAAAGTTTTTACTCTAGGGTTGCATCAGGGGGCTTCAAATGGGAAATGGTGCCAAAAAAAAAGCCCATCAAAATCTGCCTTCCAGAAACCATACGGCGTTCCTTTCCTTCTGCGCCCTTCCGTTTGGTCATACAGCAGTTTACGACCACATATGGGGTGTTTCTGTAAACTGCAGAATGAGGGTAACAAATATTAAGTTTTGTTTGGCTGTTAACCCTTACTTTGTTATTAGAAAAAAACGGATTAAAATGGAAGATTTGCCTAAAAATTGCTTTTTTGGCACTTTTTTTTATTTTTACCGTGTGAGGGGTTAGGGCAGTATTTTTATAGAGCAGATTCTTACGGACGCGGCGATACCTAATATGTCTACTTCTTTAAATTTATTTATGTTTTACACTATATTATCTCATTTTTATTTTTTGTTTTTAGACGATTGTCTCATTTTATGAGGGATGAGAGGCCGGTTTTATTGGCACTATTTTGGGGGCATATGACATTTTGATCGCTTGCTATTACAATTTTTCTGATGTAAGGCGACAAAACTACTTTTTTTTCACCTTTTTTTTTTTTTTTACCGTGTTCATCTGAGGGGTTAGGGGGGGTATTTTTATAGAGCAGATTCTTACGGACGCGGCGATACAAATATGTCTACTATTTTTATTTTTTATGTTTTACACTATATTATCTTTTTATAACCTAAGTCTGGGTAATTTTTTTTTTTTTTTTTTAGCCGATTATCTTAGATAGGGGCTCATTTTTTGCGGGATGAGAGGACTGTTTTATTGGCACTATTTTGGGGGGCATATGACTTTTTGATCGCTTGCTATTACAAATTTTGTGATGTAAAGTGACCGTTTTTTTTGACCGTGTTCATCTGAGGGGTTAGGGGGGGTATTTTTATAGAGCCGATTCTTACGGACGCGGCGAAAAAATCAGGAATCATGGGCTCAAAAACGCTCTGGGGTACACCAGACAATTAACCCCTTAAGGACTCAGCCCTATTTCACCTTAAGGACTTGGCAATTTTTTGCAAATCTGACCAGTGTCACTTTAAGTGCTGATAACTTTAAAACACTTTGACTTAACCAGGCCATTCTGAGATTGTTTTTTCATCACATATTGTACTTCATGACACTGGTACAATGAAGTAAAAAAAAATAATTTTTTTGCATAAAAAAATACCTAATTTACCAAAAATTTTGAAAAATTTGCAAATTTCAAAGTTTCAGTTTCTCTACTTCTGCAATACATAGTAATACCCCCAAAAATGTTGATGACTTTACATTCCCCATATGTCTACTTCATGTTTGAATTATTTTGGGAATGATATTTTTTTTTGAAGATGTTACAAGGCTTAGAAGTTTAGAAGCAAATCTTGAAATTTTTCAGAAATTTTCAAAAACCCAATTTTTAGTGACCAGTTCAGTTCTGAAGTCACTTTGCGAGGCCTTAATAGAAACCGCCCAAAAATGACCCCATTCTATAAACTACACCCCTCAAGGTATTCAAAACTGATTTTACAAACTTCGTTAACCCTTTAGGTGTTGCACAAGAGTTATTGGCAAATTGGGATGAAATTTGAGAATTTCATTTTTTTGCCTAATTTTCCATTTTAACCCATTTTTTTCCACTAACAAAGCAAGGGTTAACAGCCAAACAAGACTGTATCTTTATTGCCCTGACTCTGCCGTTTACAGAAACACCCCATATGTGGTCGTAAACTGCTGTACGGGCACACGGCAGGGCGCAGAAAGAAAGGAATGCCATACGGTTTTTGGAAGGCAGATTTTGCTGGACTTGTTTTTTTAACACCATGTCCCATTTGACGCCCCCCTGATGTACCCCTAGAGTAGAAACTCCAAAAAAGTGACCCCATTTTAGAATCTACGGGATAGGGTGGCAGTTTTGTTGGTACTAATTTAGGGTACATATGATTTTTGGTTGCTCTATATTACACTTTTTTGTGCGGCAAGGTAACAAGAAATAGCTTTTTTGGCACATTTTTATTTATTTTTGTTATTTACAACATTCATCTGACAGGTTAGATCATGTGGTAATTTTATAGAGCAGGTTGTCACGGACGCGGCGATACCTAATATGTATACATATGTTTTTTTATTTATGTAAGTTTTACACATAGTCCATAGTCTAAGAGCCATAGTTTTTTCAGTTTTTGGGCGATTAAGTAGGGTCTCATTTTTTGCGGGATGAGATGATGGTTTGATTGGCTATTTTGGGGTGCATATGACTTTTTGATCGCTTGCTATTACACTTTTTGTGAAATTGCTTTTTTTACTCCGTTTTTATTTTTATTTTTTTTACGGTGGTCACCTGATGGGTTAGGTCATGTGATATTTTTATAGAGTCGGTCGATTACGGACGCGGCGATACCTAATATGTATACTTTTTTTTTATTTATTTAACTTTTACACAATGATTTCATTTTTTAAACAAAAAAAAATCATGTTTTAGTGTTTCCATAGTCTAAGAGCCATAGTTTTTTTCAGTTTTTGGGCGATTATCTTGGGTAGGGTATGATTTTTGCGGGATGAGATGACGGTTTGATTGGAATTATTTTGGCGTACATGCGACTTTTTTGATCACTTTTATTACCTTTTTTGGGAAGTAAGGTGGACAAAAT
This sequence comes from Bufo bufo, assembly GCF_905171765.1. Taxonomy (NCBI): domain Eukaryota; kingdom Metazoa; phylum Chordata; class Amphibia; order Anura; family Bufonidae; genus Bufo; species Bufo bufo. Next base: position 55,641,156 of record NC_053398.1, on the reverse strand, counting down.
TTCAATTTCCTCATAGTTTTTATTTTTTTTATTTTTATGGCGTTCACCGTGCGGGTAAAGTAACATGACAGTTTTATATATCAGGTCGTTACGGACGCGGCGATACCAAACATGTGTAGGGAATTTTATTTTTTTCATTTTTAATCAGTGATAAATGTGTTTTGATTTTTACATTTTTTTTCACTTTTTTTTTGACCCAGACCCACTTGGTTCTTGAAGATCCAGTGGGTCTGATGTCTGCATAATACAGTACAGTACACTATATAGTGTTTTGTACTGTATTTTACTTACACTTTGTCTGAACAGATCTATGCCTTTAGCACAGATCTGTTCAGCACCATGGACAGCAGGATGCCTGAGAAGGTGTCCTGTTGCCATGGCAACCTTCCCCGTCTGCTCAGTTGTGGCCACAACTTCGCAGGCGGGGAAGGGTAAGGAGGGGGGCTGTCTGGGGGCTCTCTCCCTCTCCATCGGGGGGCTGCAAAGGCACAGCAGCCCCCCGATGGGAGAGGGAGGGAGTTCCCTCTTACTGTTAACTTTTTCCATACAGCGGTCCGTACGGACCGCGGTATGGAAAGGGTTAAACGGCTGACATCTGCACAGATGTCAGCCGTTTTACCCACTGGCCACCAACGAATTTTCAAGAGGAGGCGGTCGGGGGATCGCGATCCCGCCTGCCACACCGCCCGCCTTCCACACCGCCCCCACCGCCCACAACCCCCCCTGCACCACCCGCCGGCAAAAAATCATGCAGGGGTGCAGAGGGGGTGCAAAATCGATATTTTAGGCACACTAAAGTTTCTGATCTCAGAAACTGCAGAAAGCGCAGCATACCGCAGGTCGAAATTGACCTGCGGTTTGCGGCGATCACCAAAACGGGGGGTCACATGACCCCCCTGGCATTGTGACAGGATGCCGGCTGAATGATTTCAGCCGGCATCCTGTTCGGATTAACCCCCGCAGCTCCGCAATATCAATTTAAACTTAGGACGTACCGGTACGCCCTGAGTCCTTAAGGATTCGGGAAATAGGGAGTTCCGGTACGCCCTAAGTCCTTAAGGGGTTAAAATCATTGGTGTCCAGTGCGGCCTCCCTCCCCCCCACCCCTAATTAAAATCATTGGTGGCAGTGGCCACAGGTTAACAACCCCCCCTCCCCCCCATCATTGGTGGCAGCTGAGCGGCAGTTCCGATCGGAGTCCCAGTTTAATCGCCAAATACAGCGCATGTAAGTATAATGCTGCTAAAAGTGCTAAGTAACCATGGCAGCCAGGACTGCAGTAGCGTCCTGGCTGCCATGGTAACAGATCGGAGCCCCATCGATTAAACTGGGACTGCGATCGGAACTGCAGCTCCGCTACCTCCAATGATGGGGGGGGGTTGTTGTTAACCAATGATTTTAATTAGGGGGGGGGGAGAGGGGAGGCCGCACTGGACACCAATGATTTTAATGGGGGGGGGGGCGTACTAACCACCAATGATTTTAATAGGGGGGGTGGGGGGGCCGCACTGGCCACCAATGATTTTAATACTGGGGAGGGAGGGGGGTCTGGCCCCTGCTCCCTGGCAGCACCCGATCTCTTACAGGGGGCTGAGATCCGCTAAATTAACCCCTCTGGTGTGGCACCTGAGGGGTTAATTGTGCGGATTACAGCCCCCTGTAAGAGATTAGGTGCTGCCAGGCAGCAGGGGGCCATTATGTCCACAGTTCTCAGTATATTCTAACTTGAAGCATCCCCATCACTATGGGAACGCCTCTGTGTTAGAATATACTGTTGGATCTGAGTTTTCACGATCTAACTCAAATCCGATAGTATATTCTAACATAGAGGTGTTTCCATGGTGATGGGGATGCTTTAAGTTAAAATATACCATCGGATTGGAGAAAACTCAGATCCGATGGTATATTAATATTTCCCAAACACCGAACCCGAACTTTTACTGAAATGTTCGGGTTCGGGTGCCGAACACCGTAAAGTTCAGTACGAACCCGAACTTTACAGTTCGGGTTCGCTTAACCCCAGTCACTAGGACTCTCGGAGTCGGAGTCAAGCTGAGCGTATGCCTCCTCGGCCGAGAACATCCGGCGGGCCATAGGGGAGTGTGTGTGCGTGTAAATCTTTATTCAGTGTGCGTGTGTGGGGGCACGGGTGTTCGTGAACTCACCCTAAACCTAACAGACAAAAAAAATAAAATACTAACTAAAAAAGGGCAAAAAAATAAAAAAATTTGATCAACCGTCCTCTCAGGATCACAGGATGGTGATTGGTGGTGTATTATCACACCACCTCTCACCATCCTGTTCCGGGTTATCGGGTCCCCAGAGACCCGAGTAACCCGGAAACGCAGCAAACCGCAGGTCTGAATTGACCTGCGGTTTGCTGCGATCGCCTACACGGGGGGGTCACAGGACCCCTCGGCGCATTGTCCCCAGGTGCCTGCTCAATGATTTGAGCAGGCATTGGGTTCCGATCACTGCCCGCCGTGTGGCGGTGATCGGAAATACACAGGGCGTACAGGTATGCCCTGTGTCCTTAAATACCAGGACATCAGGGCGTACCTGTACGCCCTGTGTTCGTAACATGTTAACAGTGACTTTCACAGTGACCGCCCCTTTAACAGTGAACTCCACAGCGCCCGCCCCTTTAACAGTGAACTCCACAGCGCCCGTCCATTCAATAGTGGCCCTAGCCCTTCATGCATGTAGCAGTGTAGTTGTGGGGGCATACGGTGCGTCATATGACTGAATATTTAAGGACCTACGAACTGCTAAAACCTGTGATCAGTTGTTATGGCAACCTGGAGTAGGACCTGCGAGCTTCTAATGGCTGATAAGGGACATGTGACCGTCTATATGGCCTGTACTGTATATATATATACCGGTACCTAACTGTTACTTGATTAGGGAAAGGTACTGTATGTGCAGTGGAAGTGATGGAATATCCTTCGTTCCTCAGTGTGGATAGTCAGACGGTTCACTATGTAGCAGGGTGGAACGGCTATCAGGTTATCAAGTAACAGTTTGTTAATGTCCTGATGAAGGGGATGCTCCGTTCCAGAAACGCGTAGACAGTTTATTATATTTAAAAATAATAATAAAGAAGAACATTTAAAGAACACTGCTTTTCCATCCATATTGCTGGCAGTGCCGACTAGTGGGTACCATTCTTTTCTTCACATTATCTGTGTATATATGATAGAAGAACACTGGAAGAAATGTACTAATACTTTATATATCCCCCATGCAGAGTACGGCAGCTTTGTCAAGAGGTTGTATGCCGGTTTATGAATCTGACATTGGCTAAAAACAACACTCTAAGGTCTTGGCACTTTTTTACTATACATTCTTATAAAAACAGTTGTTAAAGTTTTTTTTTTCCAGGTTCAGAGCTGAACCAGGACATAAGCTCCCCTTTACTCATTTACCATGTATGAAAGCATTAAAGCATTTCTAGCTCTGATGTTTCCCCTTGCTCTGTGCTGCAGAGTTTGTTTACTGCCCCAGCTTTTACAATGATCCAGGTGATGTAAAACAGCCAAGAGCAGCGCTAAAGACCACCCATTTGTGCTGGTGATGTCACGGGGCTCACTGATAAGCAGAAGTCTCTGCCTAACATACTCATGTGAAGCCTGGTACATCACCGGTAGTGACATTAAAAGCCCTTACCCTGTGAGATGCAGCACAGGGCAAGCGGGAGCATCAGAGCAAGAAATGCTCCAATGCTCCACTCATACATGGTAAATGACTGAAGGGGATCTTATGTTCGGGTTCACCTCTGAATCTGGACAACCTCTTTAATAAATTAATATAGCCAACATTGTTCTTTATGTTATTATATTTTGCCCGCAATTTTTTTTTATCTTTACAGTTGTAGAATGGGTACCAACCAAACATCGCACCATCACTGGCACCTTGGCTGGATATTCATACACAGTTGGGCAGCTGGTCTTGGCAGGTTTAGCCTACTGCATACGAGATTGGCGATGGCTACAGTTCTCTGTCACGGTTCCATTTTTTATATACTTCCTCTATTCCTGGTGAGTAGTATGTGGGATATAAGAATATTTACATATATGGAAAAGATACATAGTAACATAGTTTATACGGCTGAAAAAAAAAACATCTGTCCATCCAGTTCAGCCTGTTATCCTGCAAGTTGATCCAGAGGAAGGCAAAAAACTCCTGTGAGGTAGAAGCCAATTTTACTCACTTTAGGGGAAAAAATTCCTTCCCGACTCCAATCAGGCAATCAGAATAACTCCCTGGATCAACAACCCCTCTCTGTAGATATAGCCTGTACTATTATTACACTCCAGAAATACATCCAGGCCCCTCTTGAACTCTTTTAGTGAACTCACCATCACCACCTCCTCAGGCAGACAGTTCCATACTCTCACTGCTCTTGCCATAAAGAATCCTCTTCTATGTTTGTGTACAAACCTTCTTTCCTCCAGATGCAGAGGATGTCCCCTCATCACAGTCACAGTCCTGGTGTCACGGATGTGGTGTGGATGGAAAATTCCACACCGAGCATAGGAGGAAAGGGGACAGGAACTAGGCCTGGAAACTAGGGAAAAGGAGAAGGTCACCTCCTAGAACAACCCTAATCCAAGTCCTGACTAACTATCAGTATGTCTTTGGATATTGGACAAATCTAAATTCCCCTCAAATGAATGAGGGGAATAGAGAATAAAAGAGAAAGGGGCGCACAATAGGATAGTATGTATGTACAGTTAAAATGATGTAGTGAGGATTGTGAAGGCTCACTTTTTGGGGTTGTGCTAGAATAGGCACAACCCTATTGAAGGCTTGCATTAATGAGACCTTTCTGCCAGTACTGCAGCCGCAGACTATGTGTTCTTTCGGATGGGATGTCCAGTCTCCCAAAAAGAAAAGTTGCAATAAAAGAAAGGAGGTTCTGCTTCGGCGCAAGTCCACGATGGAGACAGTCTCAATGGAATAAGTTCTTCTTTTTTATTGGAAACAACGCGTTTCGGGCATTAGAACTTCCCCCTTCATCAGGTTTCATAATATTACAATTAGTGCAATACACAAGTGAATATTCATAGGTAAAAAAAAACAAAAAAAACGCCAAAGGATGCACGTGGGAGCCGCCCCCTGGAGGCGGAGCTGCCTCCAGGTGTCACCCAAATAGCAGACTAATTTATTCGAATCAAATCCTTATTTTGGATGTACAGTCAGTTCTGTGATTTGAGCATACATGATTGTGTGTAAATTTATAAAAAAAACGAGCATCGTGGGTAAGTATCCGGCATAAAACCTTTTCGTATGTATGTAGACATATCCGTCATGTGACCACAAGTGTAAGCGGTCACATGATCGGAAGAGCCGGAAACAGAAGCGTCCTCTGGTGATCGGCCCTCTCTCATATGAAAATACAGGGGGAGAGAGAGGCTGATCACTGCAGGCTCCTGCCTGTAAGAGGACGCATCCTCGGCTGTACGATAGACGCCGGCAACCGTAGTGAAGGGGTGTGTCTAAGTATGACGTCCGGACCATGTAACATAGTAACATAGTAACATAGTACATAAGGCCGAAAAAAGACATTTGTCCATCCAGTTCGGCCTGTTATCCTGCAAGTTGATCCAGAGGAAGGCAAAAAAAAACTGTGATGTAGAAGCCAATTTTCCTCCCTTTAGGGGAATAAAAAATTCTTTCCCGACTCCAATCAGGCAATCAGAATATCTCCCTGGATCAACGACCCTTCTCTAGTAGCTATATCCTGTAATATTATTACACTCCAGAAATACATCCAGGCCCCTCTTGAATTCCTTTATTGTACTCACCATCATCACCTCCTCAGGCAGAGAGTTCCATAGTCTCACTGCTCTTACCGTAAAGAATCCTTTTCTATGTTTGTGTACAAACCTTCTTTCCTCCAAACGCAGAGGATGTCCCCTCGTCACAGTCACAGTCCTGGGGATAAATAGATGATGGGATAGATCTCTGTACTGACCCCTGATATATTTATACATAGTAATTAGATCTCCCCTCAGTCGTCTTTTTTCTAACGTGAATAACCCTAATTTTGATAATCTTTCAGGGTACTGTAGTTGCCCCATTCCAGTTACTACTTTAGTTGCCCTCCTCTGGACCCTCTCCAGCTCTGCTATGTCTGCCTTGTTCACTGGAGCCCAGAACTGTACACAGTACTCCATGTGTGGTCTGACTAATGATTTGTAAAGTAGTAGGAATATGTTCTCATCACGGGCATCTATGCCCCTTTTCATGCAACCCATTATCTTATTGGCCTTGGCAGCAGCTGCCTGACACTGTTTTTTGCAGCTTAGTTTGCTGTTTATTAAAATTCCTATATCCTTTTCCATGTCAGTGTTACCGATTGTTTTACCATTTAGTATGTACGGGTGACTTGCATTATTCCTTCCCATGTGCATAACTTTACATTTGTCAGTGTTAAACCTCATCTGCCACTTATCTGCCCAAGCCTGCAATCTATCCAGATCCCTCTGTAGTAGTATACTGTCCTCTTCAGTGTTAATTACTTTACACAGTTTAGTGTCATCTGCGAAAATTGATATTTTACTGTGCAAGCCTTCTACAAGATCATTAATAAATATATTGAAGAGAATAGGGCCCAATACTGACCCCTGAGGTACTCCACTAGTGACAGTGACCCAATCTGAGTATGTACCGTTAATAACCACCCTCTGTTTTCTATCATTGAGCCAGTTACTTAACCACTTACAGACGTTTTCTCCCAGTCCGAGCATTCTCATTTTATATACTAACCTTTTATGTGGTACAGCGTCAAATGCTTTGGAGAAGTCCAGATACACGACATCCATTGATTGGCCGCTGTCAAGTCTAGAACTTACCTCCTCATAGAAACTGATTAAATTAGTTTGACATGACCGATCCCTCACAAAGCCATGCTGATATGGCGTTATTTGCTTATTTCCGTTAAGATGCTCTAAGATAGCATCTCTCAGAAAACCTTCAAACAGTTTACCCACAACAGATGTTAAACTTACCGACCTATAGTTTCCAGGCTCTGTTTTTGGACCCTTTTTGAATATTGGCACCACATTTGCCATGCGCCAATCCTGTGGGACATTCCCTGTCAGTATAGAGTCCGCAAATATCAGAAATAAGGGTCTGGGTATGACATTACTTAATTCCCTTAGGATACTGGGGTGTATGCCATCCGGTCCTGGCGATTTGTCTATTTTGATCTTTTTAAGTCGCTGTTGTACTTCTTCCTGGGTCAGACAGGACACTTTTAATGGGGAATATATTTCAACATTCAGCATTTCATCTGACAGTTTATTTTCCTCAGTGAATACAGTGGAGAAAAAAAATATTTAACAGCTTTGCTTTCTCCTCGTCGCTCTCTGCAACTCCCCCCTCATTACTCTTTAAAGGGCCGACACCTTCAGATTTATACTTTTTAACATTTATATAATTGAAGAACATTTTAGGGTTAGTTTTACTCTCTTTGGCAATTAATCTCTCGGTCTCTAGTTTGGCCGCTTTTATTTGTTTTTTACATGTTCTATTTTTTTCCTTATAGTTTTTCAGTGCTTCCGTGCTACCCTCCTGTTTTAGTGTTTTATATGCTTTCTTTTTGTCATTTATTGCTTTCTTTACAGTTCTCTTTATCCACATGGGTTTCTTTTTGTTCCTTAACCTTTTATTCCCATACGGTATGTACCTCTCACAATGAGCTTTTAGGATGCTTTTAAAGATATCCCATTTTGTGGCTGTATTTTTATTTGTTAGGACTTTATCCCATTTAGTTAGGCCTATGGCCTCTCTTAGTTGGCTAAATTTAGCTTTTTTGAAGTTTGGTATTTTTGTTCCTCCCTGTAGAAATGCTCTTTTGAATGATAATTGGAAGGTTATTACTTTATGGTCACTATTTCCCAGGTGTCCCCCAACCTGCACGTCTGTTGTTCTGTCAGGTCTATTGGTTAATACTAAGTCCAGTATGGCCGTTTCTGTAGTCGGGTCCTGAACCAGTTGGGAGAGGTAATTGTCTTTGGTTATTGCCAAGAATCTGTTTCCTTTATGAGATATACAAGTTTCGGTTTCCCAGTCTATATCTGGGTAGTTGAAGTCCCCCATAATAACCACCTCATTATGATTTGCCGCCTTGTCTATCTCGTTATATGGTCCGTTGGCAGGGAAACGAAGATGCCAATGGTCATAAGCCACAGTAGGAAAAAGTGGATTGCATAGATAACTTAATCGAGTGTATCTGCAAGTTTGTTCAAGCAAGTATACAACTCAATATATTTGTATTACTAGTTCAGAATGACACTTCAAATTGTGTATTACATACTCTAAAATGAAATACAAAATTATAGTAAAATAATGATAAGTATTAAGGCAATTGCCTGGATTTGTGGGAGGGGCTGAGTTCCACCTCCAGCCTATTTAAGGCACTCCCCTTACCTGGCACCGGTACCGTCTGAGGTCTGAACTGCTTGAGAGAGTCACTTGAGAAGTCACTGGAGAGTTACTTGCGAGTTGCTGAATTTCTGGAAGTTCGTCGCCATCGGTGTCCTGGATTTTGAGCATACCTGTTCCATTCTTCCTGCTCCTACCCGGTTTCACCGTGGATCGCGTCTGCCCGTAAAAACTGCGGTCGAACTTAGAGATATTTTGCTCTACACGTGTGTTCTGTGAATTCTTACCACCAGATACGTACACCTGCTCATACGGTTCTCCTCCATACATTTCAGATGATCCCGTCAGGGTTAGTGTGCTGGCATTAGGGTCACAGGCATCCCACTAGGTTACCCCGTCTTGGCTTCGCCATCAGTTAGTGGTCCCGCTAGGCCAACACCCCGCCTCAAACGTTCAGAGGCATCCGCCCATCGAGCCACACGTTAGCAAGCCGCCTCGCAAGTTGCATAGAGAGGGCCTCACCTGTCACTCCCTTCCCCCATTTTCTGTCTTACAGTCACCGAGAGGCCTTAAACTCCTGCCACTACGACGAGTGGCCTCATTAACCCCTCGCGCCAACGCATAGATATAGCCTCTCAAGCCGCTTGGCAATTAGCAGGGCCTCATCTGTCACCAAACAAGTATAAACTTTCGCCGTCCGGCCTAGCTAGCCTGCCAGCACAGTCCATGGTTTTTCCAACACTAATCAACTGTTTTGTTTTAGTATGTCTCTGGAAGGGGTAGAGGACTTCTCCCTACCTGGCACCCCGGCTAGATCGGTCACTCCCACTCAGGGAGACGACCTAGCCAGTCCAGCATCTATCAGATCCTGGACGATCCCGCGCATAACAACGGAGCTGAGGAGACGGCAAATCCCCTACCCCGCTACGGCAAGGAAAGCGAAGCTTTTCAGGCTACTACGCGGATCCACAAATAACTTGGATGCCGGGGAGGGATCTAGCCAGTCCATTGCAGGGGACGTACATGCCATGCTATCCTCTCTCATGGCGTCCATGAGTAAGGTCAACTCCAGGCTGGAGAGACTGGAGTCAGTCACCACGACCCTTTCCTTGGCAGGGCCTCCGCCGGCAGTTTCACAGGCACCACCCGGCTTGCCAGTGATCGCACCAACCACCAACCTGGATGTCCAGGAAGTTAGCCCGGCGCATATGATACCAGAGCATATCAAAAGAGATATCCTGGAAGGTAAGGACATCAACCTGGCTTCCCTGCTGATTGCCTCCCAGGATGTTGTCGAAAACAAGACGTACGCATACGACGATGTTTCGGTTGTGGTCAAATCCAGGGATGCCCGCCTAAACAGGAAACTGACTATCCCCAAATTTGTCCTGGCCTTTGGCATCTACAGGGATGTCATCTGTGCGGTCTACCCCAACAGAAGAGAGGAGTTCGATCTCTATATGCACAAGCTGGTAGACCTGGGCAACAAATATGGGGGCTCAGCCTTTTATGATTACCATAGGTCTTTTTCTGCGAAAGTGTCTGGAGCCTTCTCCCAGTACGGAGTCCGCTCCAACTGGGCCAGGATCGATACTGTCATTTTTTGCAGACACTTTGCGGGTCTAAGAACACCGGCCTGTGCATACTGCTCCTCCACAGCCCACACCACGAATTTCTGTCCCAACACGGCAGACAGACATGCCCTCACGCAAGGAGCCGGTCCCTCTGGGGTTCCGGACAAGTCATCTCGGGACAAACTGGGACGCCCAATCAAGTATCTGGGCAAATCCCAGATATGCAACAATTTCAATGTGGGGTCCTGAAACTACAGCGGGTGTAGACTACTGCATATATGTACAAAATGTTTCAGGGCACATGCCAAGACCATGTGTCCAAATAAAATGTATTCAAAGCCTTATCTAACGACCATCAATATGCCAGCTTTCACTGCAGTCATGTCCCAGCACCCATCCAGACATCTTAGATTTTCTCATCTCTGGTCTAACAGAAGGCTTCCATACAGGTATCCTGCACATACCAATCGGCACCCTGGAATGCCCCAATCTTCAATCCGCCCAACACAACCCCACAGCGGTCGACACCCTCATAGCCCAAGAAGTAACTGAGGGCTTTGTTTTAGGGCCTTTCAAAACTCCCCCATTCACCGCATGGCGCACCAACCCCATTGGTATTGTCACAGGGAACTCTTCCCAGAAACAAAGACTCATCATCGACTTGTCGGCACCCCACTCTTCGGCCAACCCCAGTCTCAACTCCCTCATTCCCTCTGAGGAGTTCTCCCTGCAGTACACCACCATAGACCACGCCATTACCGCCATCATACAAGCAGGGGTTGGAGCTTGGCTCAGTAAGACCGACATCACCAACGCCTTCAAATTACTACCGATACACCCGACACTATGGCACCTACATGGCATTAAGTGGTCCGGGAACTACTATTTTTTCTCCCGGTTAACCTTTGGATCCAAGAGTAGCCCGGCCATTTTCGACACATTTTCTGAAGCATTATGCTGGTTGCTTTTAAACGTAGCAAGGTGCCCTACGGTATTACATTACCTTGATGATTTTCTACTGGTAAAGAGAACACTCCTCCCCCCCCCACCAGTCTCAGAGCCACCATCAAGCTGTTTAAGGAACTAGGCGTACCCATCTCCCCCAAGAAAACAGAGGGGCCAGACACGGTCATCACCTTTTTGGGTATCCAATTAGATTCAGCCACAATGCAAGCCAGTTTGCCACGCGACAAAATTCTGAACATTCTCACTTACATTGACAACTACCTTCGACTCGGCACCTGCAACCGCAAAGAACTACAGTCCCTGCTGGGCTCCCTGAATTTTGCCATGCGTATCATACCTCAGGGTCGCTCATTCATATCACGACTTTTGCACCTCTTCCCACTTTTCCTACACGACACGCACAGGTTGTCCCTGGATGCCCACGCTACGGCAGATCTAAACATGTGGAAGAGATTTTTATCCACCTGGAATGGTAGAAGCATGTTCCTCCCTCAGCTGACGGACTCATCCCCCTCCATTTGGTCAGATGAGGCATCTACCACAGGCTTTGCGGCAATTTTTGGGAACAATTGGCTTTGGGGCAGCAGGCCTTCTGCAGTCCAGGATCTTGAGGGGTTTTCCACTACCTCAGCTCTTTTTGAGATCTATCCCATCGTGGCGGCTGCCGTAGCGTGGGGTCATTTATGGGCAAACATGCCAGTCCGTTGCTATTCAGACAACCAGGCGACCTGTCAAATCATCAACAAAGGTCATTCCAAATCTCTCACAATCATGAGGTTCCTGCGAAAACTCACTTGGTTGGCAGCTTGCAATAATTTTTCCTTACATTGCTCCCATGTCCCAGGGGTGTGTAACACAGCTGCTGATAATCTGTCTCGCTTTAAATTTCAGGCGTTTCACCAGGCTCTCCCGTCAGCGACGCCCACAGCCACCATCGCTCCAACCTTTCAACAGCTCATACTGGACTAAAAACCATCATGCAGCATAGCAGGACATTGTCCCAATTAGCACTGTCAGATAATACACACAGAACATACAGCAGAGCTTTTTAAAAGATTCCTTCTGGAACATAACATCACGCACCCTTTTGTCATGACTTCTCTTTTGGGGTTTGCTTCTTTCTGCCACCTTAAACTCAAAATGTCATAAAACACCATCAAACTCTCTCTCACTGGCATTCAACACCATATGCTAACTTAAACCCTAATAACATCAGTTTCATGGCCTCTCACCAAATCAAAACCATACTCAGGGGTATTCAGAAAGCGGAACCCGCACGCACAGCCCAGAGGCTACCCATAGACAATCATATCTTCAAGGCGTTATCCAACCTACTAGACGCAAAGCCTTTTGACACAGATACAAACTCCATCATCAAAACAGCCATATACTTGGCTTTCTATGGATTCCTAAGGCCGGGAGAATTCACTACAACCTCCACGACCCAAACCACGCCTTTTCTCCTACTTGTCAAAACACATGGATCATTACATCCTGACCTTACCTCACTCCAAGAACAGTCAGCACATACCCATCAACATTCCGTACTACCCCACGCACAACAGATGGTGTCCAGTCAGGGTTCTTGATGCCTACATGCAGCGTCATAATTTTCTACCTTAACAGCCATTACTACAGCTGCAAGGTTCTGTACTCACCACCACCACCTTCATGGCTTATGTCAGGTCTTCCCTCACACAACTAGGCATCAACGCAGCCAACTACTCAGGGCACTCCTTTGCCATAGGAGCCGCATCTTCAGCCTCCAGTGCCAACATCCCAACTCATGTTATCAAAACATTGGGGCGCTGGAAATCATCCGCTTACTCTCGATACATACCCAACCCAGTTCAGGAGTTAAGGGATGCTTTCAAAAACATGTCTGGTTGAGAAATGCGTGTATTGATTGTCTGCAAATAAACTTGTTCACTTCAATTTTTGCCCTCTTCTTTCTCAGGCCTACCTCATCCTCGGTTTCGGCACACCACAACCGACTGCGTTTATTTCCCTGTTTCCTAGGGTTCCTCACTGTACTATTGTAAGCACCTAACACAAGTATTAAGGCAATTGCCTGGATTTGTGGGAGGGGCTGAGTTCCACCTCCAGCCTATTTAAGGCACTCCCCTTACCTGGCACCGGTACCGTCTGAGGTCTGAACTGCTTGACCCTCCCACCACTCCACTTATTCACACTCATTCCTTTTCATATCTTTTCCTTGGGTAGGCCCTCTTCTTTCTCAGGCCTACCTCATCCTCGGTTTCGGCACACCACAACCGACTGCGTTTATTTCCCTGTTTCCTAGGGTTCCTCACTGTACTATTGTAAGCGCCTAACACAATTATGAAAAGATGAATAAAAGATCAGGGATTGTATAAATGAGTGGTTATATACATATAGGGATGGTAGAAAATTCCTGTAAGAGCATTCTTATATACATGTATGGAAATAAATATATATCTCTATTTTAGTAAAAGTTAATATAAAATCTCTCAATACTACTCAATAGTTGGTAAATAAATAAAAAAATATATATATATATATTGGGGAAAAAATATATTTCATATTTTTTTTTAAATAAAATATTTAATAAGAGTATTGGAGTATTAGAGAATGTGTGACTTATCTAGTTCTGGTCATTTCTTATAGACTAAAAAGAGATAGTTGGTAGGGGCAAAAATATGTATATTATTTATTTATTATTTTTTTATATTTTTAGTTTTTTATTATTTATTTTTTATGGGGCGTTGAATAGTTAAACTTTACAAATTGATTTTGAAGGCTTCATTAAGACCATAGGGATTAAGGCTATTTAGTTTAAAAATTCAGTACATCTCTCGGCGTCTGATGTACTGGATGTCTTTTTGAAGATGGATCGGGATCTGTTCATGTTCAATAGGTGTTACTGAAAATCCGACTGAATTGCCCTCATGGTGTTCAGTTGCGTGTCTGGACATGCTATGTTTCATGTATTTCTTTTTGATATTTGATCTATGTTTATTAAATCTGTTACGCAGGGTCTGAATGGTGCAGCCTACGTATTGTAGATGGCAAGGACACTCGAGCAAGTATATTACATAGTTAGAGTTACAGGTTAGATGATGTGGAATTGGGAAAGATTCCCCAGTGGTTCAACTTTGGAAGGATGATCTTTGGTGGATGCTAAAACAGCATAAACATCTCTGGTGACCACAGTTGAAACTGCCTTTAGGGGCCCTGGTATCCTGATCGTGGGCAGGATAAGTGATTGATCTTAATTTACTGGGTGCCAGAATATTTTTTAGGGTTTTTGCTCTTCTATAAGTGAAGCAGGGGATCTCTGGAATAATTTGGCTCAATATATGATCTCTTTTTAAAATATGCCAGTGTTTCTCCATAGCAACTTTTATAGCCTTGTGATTCTGGTTGTATGTTGTTACAAAATTATAACAATAGGAACTGATGTCAGTATTTCCCTTTTCTTTCTGCACTGGAGCTAGACATTCTAATTAAGTAAGTCCGGCTGCTTTTTTTCTGGCGCCCATGATAATATTTCTTGGGTACCCTTTTTGATTAAACCTGGATGTGAGGGTATCGCATTGTAACGTGAAGTCTGTATCCAGTGTGCAGTTTCGCCGGAGGCGTTTGAATTGGCTAAATGGAACATTTGACTTCCATTTCCTATAGTGTGTGTGCTGCTGAAATCAAGATAGCTATTGCTATCTACCTTTTTGAAAAAGGTACGGGTCTTTATTTCCTTATTTTGAATAAAAATCTCTAGATCCAGAAAGTAAATTTTTTTGGTGTCATACGTCCCTATGAGTGATATACCCCAGTTATTTGTATTAAGGTGAAAAACAAAATTTTCGATTGTTGTCTGATCACCATCCCAAATAAAAATGAGATCATCGATATATCTTTTAAAAAAAATAATATTTTTCGACCAGAATTTTGTTTGATAAATAAAGGTTTCTTCAAATGCTCCCATGAACAGATTAGCATAGCAAATTTATCTGATTATAAATTTGATCTTGAAATGTAAAGACATTATTGGTTAGGATAAATTCCATCCCTTTGGTGATAAACGATCTTTGTTGTATGGGCATTTCTTGGTCATTATTCAAAAAAGTGGATGCACATTTCAATCCCAAGTCATGGGATATATTAGTGTAGAGTGCTGACACATCTAGGGTGAGCAGGAGATAGCTGTCTTTCCATTTGATATTTTTTAGGGATGTTAGCAGGGACGTAGAATCTCTCAAATATGATTTTAAATTCAAGACAAATTTTTGGAGATGTATATCAATATATTGGGAGAGATTCCTGGTGAGAGAAAACACCCCAGAGATAATGGGTCTGCCGGGGGGATTTTTTATGTCTTTATGAATTCTAGGGAGATAGTAGAAGGTAGCAAGAGTTGCCTCTTGGACGAGGATATATTCTTTCTCTTTTTTGTTTAGGACGGTTTCTGCTGACTTAATTAGTTTACCAAAATCTTCTCTGTCCTGTATTGAAGGGTCATTTTGAAGGGGTGAATAGTAATTTCTGTCAGATAGTATGTTGAGAGCTTCTTTTATGTATTCCTCTCTATTTTGGATCACAATTCCACCTTCTTTGTCTGCATTTTTAATTGTAATGTTTGTATTTGACTGTAGACTTTTGAGGGCCGCTACTTCAAATGGTTTGAGATTACGTTTCCTTGGAGGGGGAATGGGGTGGCCTCTCGGTTAATTTGTCTGAATTCATTTGAGACCAAGGAATAGAATGTGTCTAAAAAGTTACCCTTATGGTGGATGGGGTAAAAGTTAGATGGTGGTTTTAGACCTGAAGGGAGGGCTCTAAAGTCTTCCTCCTTGGATGGTGAAATGGCAATAGGTTCTGTATTCTGGCTTTTTTGCAGAATTCTCTGTAATTTTAAAGTGCCGTTTTAAAGTAAGTTTTTTAATGAACCGATTAAGGTCTAAAAATAAATCAAATTCATTAATTTTGCTGGTGGGGCAAAAAGATAGACCTTTAGACAGTACAGCAATTTCCACTTTTTTCAGGGTATATGAAGATAAATTGTAAATGCCACAAGATTTCTCCATATCTTTAATGTTTTCTGGATTTTTATCACAGACTGAATTTAGATTTTTCTTTTTACTTTGGCCTGCTCTACATCCTCTTCTTGATTTTTTCTTCTCATGGGTTTTTGGCCTAGTGGATGAAAAAAATTATTGATGGTAGTGGTTTTGGGGCTCTTAAGGATGGGGTAGGCTACCGTGGGGTGAATGAGAGGAGGGAGAGCTATAAAGGAGAGAGATGTGGAGGGACCTGCTACAGAGTGGTCCTGAGTCAGGTTAGGATCTGATTGGGTGGTATTGGGGTGCTTGTGGTTGGTGTTGGATGAACAGTTGGGTTGGTTCAGAGTAGGTACTACACAATCTGGATCAAAGGAAATGGTTGGGGGTGTGCAGATGTGTACAGTGAGGAGCGAATCGGCTTCCACATCTGAGGAATTCGAGGGGGTGGAGAGCCTAGATGGGGGCAGCGAAAAAGAGTGAGAGTGGGTGGAGAACCGGGTTGGTGGTAAATTGAGTGGCCCACATTCTGCCCTTATATTTTCCGGAAAGACGATGGAGGGAGAGGTGGTGAGTGTTGTATTTTTGAGGGTGAAGAATGAATCTGGTTTATTTGGAGTGAGTAATGGAGTATGAAACTCCAAATTGGATACATCTGGTTGTAAAATTGAGGTGAGTTCTTTTTGAGTGTTTATCCCATTTTTTGGGGAATCTATGGGTCTTCTGATGTTGGAAATGTTATTCTGAGGTGTAAATTCTATCCTACTCATGAGTGGTGGGTGTATTGGGACTTTAGATCCCCTTGGTTGGGGTCTGTAATGTGAACGCAAACTATGATGGTTAGTGGGCCTATTCCTGTTGGAGTAGATATTCCGTGACTTTTGGTGTTGTATGTGTTTCTGGTTCTGCGTATGTCTAGAAGATGGTATTAGGGCAGTGGTGTTGGTCTGCTCATAGTTAGTGCGTGTCCTCTCGGTGTCACTCAGTCTTACATGTTTTTCTGTGGTTGTTATTTGATTGGTAGTTGATTGCTGGGGGAGTTTGAGCCCAAATTTTATATTAATTGTGGCAAAATCAGAGCGATCTCTGGCTAACTATCAGTATGAACTGACCTTGATGGTAGGAAAGTTCATACACAGGAACCTAGAGCCCTAATACTCCCTGTAGGCCCTGGTATAGTGACAGGACTTGAGACAACCTATTCCTCCGCCAGAAGGATGAACAGGAGTCTCCCTCAGGCTTAGATACAAAAGACAGGGAAATACAACAAACAAAATACAAATAGGGAAGACGACACTTAACTTCACATGGAGCAAAGGCAGTGCCAGGAGCTCAACCGAGATCAAACAACCAGCTAGCCCAGAGTCCAGAAACTGAAGCTATAAACCGCACCCCCAGAAGGGGTAAGCAGTAATAAATAGGGGAAGTAAAATGAACAAACCAACAACACCTGCAAGAGGTGTGGTCATGATCAAAACAACACAGACACAAACGATCCACAAGGAACCAGTCAGATTAACCCACATGTTGCCAGTCTCTGATCTCCTGGCACCTGTCACAGAAGTGTTCGTGACAGTACCCCCCTTCTACGGGTGACCTCCGGGCACCCAGGACCGACCTTATCCATGTGAGACTTGCGAAATGCTTTCACCATACGACTGGCATTCACGTCGGATACCGGTACCCACATCCTCTCTTCTGGTCCATAACCCTTCCAGTGGAAAAGATAGTGAAGAGATCCACGGAGAACTCGAGAGTCGATTATCTTGATCTGAAATTCCAAACTACCGTCCACCATGACAGGAGCAGGTGGCAAGTAAGACGGCACAAAAATTTCAACATATCTCTTCAACAAAGATTTGTGAAACACATTATGAATTTTCAAGGCCTTAGGAAGTTCAAGATGAAAAGCTACAGGATTAATGATGGCAGTGATCTTATATGGACCAATAAATCTTGGACCCAACTTCCAAGAAGGTACCTTCAACTTAATGTTTCTTGTGGACAGCCACACAGAATCAGCCACACTTAGGTCCGGACCATTCATACGTTTCCTTTCAGCCACACGTTTATACTTGTTCTTATTCTATTCATATTCTTCAAATTATTTAGAATTTTTCGCCATAGCGATGACAATGATGACGAAAAACATTCTTCCTCAGGGATACCAGAAGTATCAGAACTAGAATATGTGCCAAACTGCGGGTGAAACCCATATGCCCCAAAAAACAGACACTTACCAGTTGATCCTGACTACGATTGTTTATGCCAAACTCTGCCAAAGACAAAAAGGAAGACCACTCCTCCTGGTTCTCAGATACAAAACATCTCAAGTAAGTCTCCAGACTCTGATTAGTGCGCTCCCTCTGTCCGTTCAACTGAGGATGAAAAGCTGAAGAAAAGGACAGTTGTATCCCTAGTCGAGTACAGAACGCTTTTCAGAATCTGGAAACAAACTGAGTCCCACGATCTGAGACCACGTCAGAGGGAATGCCATGGAGTTTCACAATGTTGTCAACAAATACTAGTGCAAGTGTTTTAGCATTTGGTAGGCCCAGTAAAGCAATAAAGTGCACCATTTTACTAAAGCGATCAACTACCACCAGAATAACTGTCTTTCCTGAAGAGTTAGGTAGATCAGTGATAAAATCCATGGATACATGAGTCCATGGTCTGGACGGGATAGGTAATGGAAGTAAAGATCTGGAAGGCCGAGTATGTATGTGTCACCTTAACATGTGCACAGGTGGTACAGGCTGACACATAGTCCTTAACACACTTACGCCACCCCGGCCACCAGAATCTACGAGATATGAGGTTGGCAGTGGATCTGCTTCCAGGGTGTCCCGTAAGAACCGTACAATGATCTTTCTCAAACACCTTGTGACTCAATTCCGGTGGCACAAATAGTTTCCCAGAGGGACACGAATCTGGTGCATCTCCATGAGCCTCTAACACCTTCACCTCAAGGTCAAGGTAAAAAGCGGATATCACCACCCATTTAGACAGTATGGGATTCGTATTTTCAAAATCACCACCTCCAGGAAAACTACGTGACAAGGCATCCGCCTTGACATTCTTAACCCCAGAACGATAGGTGACAGTGAAATTGAATCTGGTGAAAAACAATGACCATCTGGCTTGTCTCGGGTTCAGTCGTTTGGCCGACTCCAGGTAGGCCAGATTTTTGTGATCGGTGAACAATGTGATCGGATGAATCGCCCCTTCCAACCAATGAGGCCACTCCTCAAAAGCCAACTTAATGGCCAGTAACTCTCTGTTACCCACATCATAATTTCTCTCAGTGGGAGAGTTTTTTTAGAGAAAAATGCACATGGTCACCATTTACTAGGTGACGGGCCTTGCGATAAAATTGCTCCAACCCCCACCTCAGACGCGTCCATTTCCACAATGAAAGGTTGTGATACATTCGGCTGCACCAATATAGGGGCAGAAGAGAAGCATTCCTTAATCACAGAAAAGGCTCGCAACTCCGAATCAGATCACACTGAGACATCCGTCCCTTTCTTAGTCATGTCAGTTAAGGGTTTTACTATTGTCAAATAATTCCGAATACATTTTCGGTAATAGTTGTTGAATCCTAAAAACCACATAAGAGCCTTCATATTTTTGGGTCGATCCCAGTCCATAGCACAAACTTTCTCTGGATCCATTTGAAAACCCAAAGATGACAGCAGGTAACCCAAAAACTACACCTTGTGTACAGCAAAAACACATTACTCTAATTTTGCGTACAATTTATTGTCCTTTAAGATCTGTAAAACCTGTCTCACATGATTCTGATGTGTTTCCATGTCTGGAGACTAAATTAGAATGTCATCTAAATACACGACTACAAACCTTCCCACCAGGTGATGAAAAATGTCATTCACAAAGTGTTGGAACACCGCGGGAGCATCGAAGTTCTCAAAGTGCCCCTCAGGAGTATTAAAAGTCATCTTCCATTCATCCCCTTCCTTGATCCTAACCAGATTATGTGCCCCCCTTAGGTCCAACTTGAACACCTTGGCGCCAATAATCTGGTTAAACAAATCTGGAATCAAAGGAAGAGGGTAAGGATCACGGACAGCAATCCGATTAAGCTCACGGAAATCCAGACATGGCCGAAGATCTCCATCTTTTTATTTATTTTTAACAAAAAAGAACCCTGCTGCCACTGGAGACTTGGAAGGTCTTATATGTCCTTTGGCCAAACTCTCGGTAATATACTCTCTCATTGCCTGTCTTTCAGGTTCACAAAGGTTATACAACCTAGATTTAGGTCAATTTTGTTCCCGGAATAAGATTGATAGGACAATGATATTCCCGATGTGGACGTAACTCCTGGCATCCACTCTCAGAGAACACATTAGCAAACTCAGATATAAAAGAGGGTAAATTCTTGGTAATTACAACATAAAAATATGTTTTAAGACAATTATCAATGCAATAATCACCGCAATCCAGAATCTGCCTAGCTTGCCAATCAATAGTTGGATTATGCTTGCTAAGCCATGGTAAAAACCCAGAACCACTGGTGCAGGGAGACCCTCCAACACAAAACACAAGATAAATTTTTCATGAAAGTCACCCACTCTTAATCTGATATCATGCACCACTTGAGACAAACACTTCTAAGCAAGAGGTGCAGAATCAATAGCATATACAGGAATGTTTTTTTTCTAATACACTTGGTAAAAACCCGTGCATACGGACAAACTGGGAATCAATCAGGTTCACTCCTGCCCCACTGTTGATAAACACCTCAATCCCCACAGTCTTGGATTCTAGCACCAGCAGTCAGGAGAAATCAGGTTATACCAATGAAAAACAAATGCACATTTTCTGACTCTCCTCTCACTCCTCCAAGAGTCAAATGAGAATTAAATGTCTTTTTTCTCTCATTTTGCCGTTGCATGTCTGGACATACATTGATAAAATGTTACCTTTTTCCGCAGAAAAAACACACTCCCTTTCTATTACCAGTGGATCCATGGGTAGCTCCCCCTAACTGCATGGGTTCATCTCCTGACCCAAACCCAGGAGTAGCTTCACCCACAGTGTCAGAGGAAGACGATACGTTATGTAATAGAATGTCCTGAGAGATCTCTCTCTCTCAAGTGTCTATCAATACATACAGCAAGAGACTCAGGATTCTCATGAAAGGCCAAAGCGTCCTTCAGCCTCTCAGATAATCCCTGACAGAACTGACTACGGAGAGCTGGATCATTCCACTCAGTATCCGAGCCCACCTCCTAAACTCAGAGCAATAGATCTCCGATGAACGCTCTCCCTGACGCAAGCCACGTAACTTGGTCTCAGCCAGGGAAGTCCGATCTGGGTCATCATAGATGAGACCTAAAGCTCTGAAAAATGCATCCACTGATCGGAGAGACTGTGATCCGGTTGGCAGAGAAAAAGTCCAAGACTGGGCGCCCCCTTTAAGCAACAAAATAATCACACCCACCTTCTGACTCTCATCCCCAGATGAGTGTGGACGTAGCTTAAAGTGCAATTTGCACGCTTCCCTGAACCAAATAAAATTATCACTTACCCCCGAGAATTTATCCGGGCAACTTTAGGTTCAGGACAGGCCTGGCAACCACCACTCGGATCAGTCACCTGTGGTCTCTGAATCTGTGAGATGGTCATGTGGAGGTCATCTACCTCCAAAGACAGCCCCTGCAGCAAATTGCGGTCCCCAATGCATGGAATGGCCGCACAACGGCCATGTGCATGAGGCCTAAAGCTTTACCTTCAGTGCACTTGCAGGAGCAGAACCTGGCAGAATAAAAGTTTGTATTTACACTACTCCTCATAATAAAAGCTCTACAAAAGTTCCTGCATGCCCTAGTTCCAACGTAGCCATCAGGAGTTTTGATTGGTCAAAACAGCTTCCAGATTTCCTTTAACCCTTTCCTGATATCCACTGTACATGTACGGTGCTGCGCTGACAGGGACCCGATGGTTGACATGGCAGCCCAATGCCTTCCACAGGCATCAGAGTCTGCCAGTTATGGATGCCTAATTTGCAGAAAAAGGGTCCGCGCACTGCACATATCAGGGATGTATAGTCGTGGCCAAAAGTTTTGAGAATTACATATATATTGGAAATTGGAAAAGTTGCTGCTTAAGTTTTTATAATAGCAATTTGCATATACTCCAGAATGTTATGAAGAGTGATCAGATGAATTGCATAGTCCTTCTTTGCCATGAAAATTAACTTAATCCCCAAAAAACAATAAAGGACCTGCTGAGATCATTTCAGTAATCGTCTTGTTAACTCAGGTGAGAATGTTGACGAGCACAAGGCTGGAGATCATTAAGTCAGGCTGATTGGGTTAAAATAGCAGACTTGACATGTTAAAAGGAGGGTGATGCTTGAAATCATTGTTCTTCCATTGTTAACCATGGTAACCTGCAAAGAAACGCGTGCAGCCATCATTGCGTTGCATAAAAATGGCTTCACAGGCAAGGATATTGTGGCTACTAAGATTGCACCCCAATTAACAATTTATAGGATCATCAAGAACTTCAAGGAAAGAGGTTCAATTTTTGTTAAGAAGGCTTCAGGGCGTCCAAGAAAGTCCAGCAAGTGCCAGGATCGTCTCCTAAAGAGGATTCAGCTGCGGGATCGGAGTGCCACTAGTGCAGAGCTTGCTCAGGAATGGCAGCAGGCAGGTGTGAGCGCATCTGCACGCATAGTGAGGCGAAGACTTTTGGAAGATGGCCTGGTGTCAAGAAGGGCAGCAAAGAAGCCACTTCTCTCCAAAAAAACATCAGGGACAGATTGATCTTCTGCAGAAAGTATGGTGAATGGACTGCTGAGGACTGGGGCAAAGTCATATTCTCCATTGAAGCCTCTTTCCGATTGTTTGGGGCATCTGGAAAAAGGCTTGTCCAGAGAAGAAAAGCGCTACCATCAGTCCTGTGTCATGCCAACAATAAAGCATCCTGAGACCATTCATGTGTGGGGTTGCTTCTCATCCAAGGGAGTGGGCTCACTCACAATTTTGCCCAAAAACACAGCCATGAATAAAGAATGGTACCAAAACACCCTCCAACAGCAACTTGTTCCAACAATCCAGCAACAGTTTGGTGAAGAACAAGGCATTTTCCAGCACGATGGAGCACCGTGCCATAAGGCAAAAGTGATAACTAAGTGGCTCAGGGACCAAAACGTTGACATTTTGGGTCCATGGCCTGGAAACTCCCTAGATCTTAATCCCATTGAGAACTTGTGGTCAATCCTCAAGAGGCGGGTGGACAAACAAAAACCCACTAATTCTGACAAACTCCAAGAAGTGATTATGAAAGAATGGGTTGCTATTAGGGATGAGCGAACCCGAACTGTATAGTTCGGGTTCGTACCGAATTTTGGGGTGTCCGTGACACGGACCCGAACCCGAACATTTTCGTAAAAGTCCGGGTTCGGGTTCGGTGTTCGGCGCTTTCTTGGCGCTTTTTGAAAGGCTGCAAAGCAGCCAATCAACAAGCATCATACTACTTGCCCCAAGAGGCCCTCACAGCCATGCCTACTATTGGCATGGCTGTGATTGGCCAGTGCAGCATGTGACCCAGCCTCTATATAAGCTTGGGTCACGTAGCGCTGCACGTCACTCTGCTGATACAAGTGTAGGGAGAGGTTGCAGCTGCGACGTTAGGGCGAGATTAGGCAGATTAACTCCTCCAAAAGACTTCATTCAGTGATCGATCTACAGCTGTGGATCATTGAACTGCTGCTATTCAATTGCTCACTGTTTTTAGGCTGCCCAGAGCGTTTTTCAGTCACTTTTTTCTGGGGTGATCGGCGGCCATTTTGTGGCTTGTGGTGCGCCAGCACAAGCTGCCACCAAGTACATTTAACCATCAATAGTGTGGTTATATTTTGCTATATCCTACATCAGGGTCAAGCTGTCATCAAGTGCATTTAACCATCAATAGTGTGGTTATTTTTTGGCTATATCCTACATCAGGGTCAAGCTGAGCCTGTCACCAAGTTATTCTCAATAACTTCACACACACGCTACAGTGCAGATCCAAGTCTAATTATGTGATTAAACGTATACCTGTCACCCAGCGCCTAAAAAATAGGCCTCACATTTATATTCATCCAAATCTGTCATTACTGCTTTAGCTGGTCAAGTTATTTAGTGTCCGTCAAAGCACAGTTTTTGTTCTGGGTTGAAATACAATTCCCAATTTTGCAATTCTCTAAATTAGTGGTTTCTGCTGTATCAGGCCTACTTTAAATCTATCCCTAAAAGGGTATATTAGATTCAAGGTGCTGATAGGGTAATTCTCAATAACTTCACACACACGCTACAGTGCAGATCCAAGTCTAATTCTGTGATTAAACGTATACCTGTCACCCAGCGCCTAAAAAATAGGCCTCACATTTATATTCATCCAAATCTGTCATTACTACTTTAGCTGGTCAAGTTATTTAGTGTCCGTCAAAGCACAGTTTTTGTTCTGGGTTGAAATACAATTCCCAATTTTGCAATTCTCTAAATTAGTGGTTTCTGCTGTATCAGGCCTACTTTAAATCTATCCCTAAAAGGGTATATTAGATTCAAGGTGCTGATAGGGTAATTCTCAATAACTTCACACACACGCTACTGTGCAGATCCAAGTCTAATTCTGTCCGTAAACGTATACCTGTCACCCAGCGCCCAAATAATAGGCCTCAAATTTATATTCAGCTAAATCTGTCATTACTGGTGTGCCTGTATTAGTGTAATACGGTACCTAAATAGATAGCCAGATAGTGTTAGGTGTCTGTAAAAAAAGGCCTGAATTTAAATTCAATACATTGGCCCGAATAATATTTTTCTTATTGTGGTGAACGGTAACAATGAGGAAAACATCTAGTAAGGGACGCGGACGCGGACATGGTCGTGGTGGTGTTAGTGGACCCTCTGGTGATGGGAGAGGACGTGGCCGTTCTGCCACAGCCACACGTCCTAGTGTACCAACTACCTCAGGTCCCAGTAGCCGCCAGAATTTACAGGGATATTTGGTGGGGCCCAATGCCGTTCTAAGGATGGTAAGGCCTGAGCAGGTACAGGCATTAGTCAATTGGGTGGCCGACAGTGGATCCAGCACGTTCACATTATCTCCCACCCAGTCTTCTGCAGAAAGCGCACAGATGGAGCATGAATTCCAAGCCCATCAGTCTGTCACATCACCCCCATGCATATCAGGGAAACTGTCTGAGCCTCAAGTTATGCAGCAGTCTCTTATGCTGTTTGAAGACTCTGCTGGCAGGGTTTCCCAAGGGCATCCACCTAGCCCTTCCCCAGGGGTGGAAGAGATAGAATGCACTAACGCACAACCACTTATGTTTCCTGATGATGAGGACATGGGAATACCACCTCAGCATGTCTCTGATGATGACGAAACACAGGTGCCAACTGCTGCATCTTTCTGCAGTGTGCAGACTGAACAGGAGGTCAGGGATCAAGACTGGGAGGAAGACGATTCAGGGGACGATGAGGTCCTAGACCCCACATGGAATGAAGGTCGTGCCACTGACTTTCACAGTTCGGAGGAAGAGGCAGTGGTGAGACCGAGCCAACAGCGTAGCAAAAGACAAAGAGGGAGCAGTGGGCAAAAGCAGAACACCCGCCGCCAAGAGACTCCGCCTGCTACTGACCGCCGCCATCTGGGACCGAGCACCCCAAAGGCAGCTTCAAGGAGTTCCCTGGCATGGCACTTCTTCAAACAATGTGCTGACGACAAGACCCGAGTGGTTTGCACGCTGTGCCATCAGAGCCTGAAGCGAGGCATTAACGTTCTGAACCTTAGCACAACCTGCATGACCAGGCACCTGCATGCAAAGCATGAACTGCAGTTGAGTAAACACCTTAAAAACAAAGAAGTCACTCAGGCTCCCCCTGCTACCTCTTCTGCTGCTGCCGCCGCTTCGGCCTCTTCTGCTGCTGCCGCCGCCTCGGCCTCTTCCTCCGCCTCTGGAGGAACGTTGGCACCTGCCGCCCAGCAAACATGGGATGTACCACCAACACCACCACCTGCATCACCAAGCATCTCAACCATGTCACACGGCAGCGTTCAGCTCTCCATCTCACAAACATTTGAGAGAAAACGTAAATTCCCACCTAGCCACCCTCGATCCCTGGCCCTGAATGCCAGCATTTCTAAACTACTGGCCTATGAAATGCTGTCATTTAGGCTGGTGGACACAGACAGCTTCAAACAGCTCATGTCGCTTGCTGTCCCACAGTATGTTGTTCCCAGCCGGCACTACTTCTCCAAGAGAGCCGTGCCTTCCCTGCACAACCAAGTATCCGATAATCTGTGGCAAGGTCCACCTAACCACAGATACGTGGACCAGTAAGCACGGCCAGGGACGCTATATCTCCCTAACTGCACACTGGGTAAATGTAGTGGCGGCTGGGCCCCAGGCGGAGAGCTGTTTGGTGCACGTCCTTCCGCCGCCAAGGATCGCAGGGCAACATTCTTTGCCTCCTGTCTCCTCCTCCTACTCAGCTTCCTCCTTCTCTTCTTCCACCTGCTCATCCAGTCAGCCACACACCTTCACCACCAACATCAGCACAGTCCGGGGTAAACGTCAGCAGGCCGTTCTGAAACTCATATGTTTGGGGGACAGACCCCACACCGCACAGGAGTTGTGGCGGGGTATAGAACAACAGACCGACGAGTGGTTGCTGCAGGTGAGCCTCAAGCCCGGCCTGGTAGTGTGCGATAATGGGCGAAATCTCGTTGCAGCTCTGGGACTAGCCGATTTGACGCACATCCCTTGCCTGGCGCATGTGCTGAATTTGGTGGTGCAGAAGTTCATTCGCAACTACCCCGACATGTCAGAGCTGCTGCATAAAGTGCGGACCGTCTGTTCGCGCTTCTGGCGTTCACATCCTGCCGCTGCTCGCCTGTCTGCGCTACAGCGTAACTTCGGCCTTCCCGCTCACCGCCTCATATGCGATGTGCCCACCAGGTGGAACTCCACCTTGCACATGCTGGACAGACTGTGCGAGCAGCAGCAGGCCATAGTGGAGCTGCAGCACGCACGGGTCAGTCGCACTGCGGAACAGCACCACTTCACCACCAATGACTGGGCCTCCATGCGAGACCTGTGTGCCCTGTTGCGCTGTTTCGAGTACTCCACCAACATGGCCAGTGGCGATGACGCCGTTATCAGCGTTACAATACCATGTACTATGTCTCCTTGAGAAAACACTTGATGATGGAAGAGGAGGTGGCTCAGGAGGAGGAGGAGGAAGAGGGGTCATTTTTAGCACTTTCAGGCCAGTCTCTTCGAAGTGACTCAGAGGGAGGTTTTTTGCAACAGCAGAGGCCAGGTACAAATGTGGCCAGACAGGGCCCACTACTGGAGGACGAGGAGGACGAGGATGAGGAGGAGGTGGAGGAGGATGAGGATGAAGCATGTTCACAGTGGGGTGGCACCCAACGCAGCTCGGGCCCATCACTGGTGCGTGGCTGGGGGGAAACGCAGGACGATGACGATACGCCTCCCACAGAGGACAGCTTGTCCTTACCTCTGGGCAGCCTGGCACACATGAGCGACTACATGCTGCAGTGCCTGCGCAACGACAGCAGAGTTGCCCACATTTTAACGTGTGCGGCCTACTGGGTTGCCACCCTGCTGGATCCACTGTACAAAGACAATGTGCCCACCTTACTTCCTGCACTGGAGCGTGATAGGAAGATGCGCGAGTACAAGCGCACGTTGGTAGACGCGCTACTGAGAGCATTCCCAAATGTCAAAGGGGAACAAGTGGAAGCCCAAGGCGAAGGCAGAGGAGGAGCAAGAGGTCGCCAACGCAGCTGTGTCACGGCCAGCTCCTCTGAGGGCAGGGTTAGCATGGCAGAGATGTGGAAAAGCTTTGTCACCACGCCACAGCTAACTGCACCACCACCTGATACGGAACGTGTTAGCAGGAGGCAACATTTCACTAACATGGTGGAACAGTACCTGTGCACACCCCTCCACGTACTGACTGATGGTTCGGCCCCATTCAACTTCTGGGTCTCCAAATTGTCCACGTGGCCAGAGCTAGCCTTTTATGCCTTGGAGGTGCTGGCCTGCCCGGCGGCCAGCGTTTTGTCTGAACGTGTATTCAGCACGGCAGGGGGCGTCATTACAGACAAACGCAGCCGCCTGTCTACAGCCAATGTGGACAAGCTGACGTTCATAAAAATGAACCAGGCATGGATCCCACAGGACCTGTCCATCCCTTGTGCAGATTAGACATTAACTACCTCCCCTTAACCATATATTATTGTACTCCAGGGCACTTCCTCATTCAATCCTATTTTTTTTTTCATTTTACCATTATATTGCGGGGCAACCCAAAGTTGAATGAACCTCTCCTCTGTCTGGGTGCCGGGGCCTAAAAATATCTGACAGTGACCTGTTCCAGTGGTGGGTGACATGAAGCCTGATTCTCTGCTATGACATGAAGACTGATTCTCTGCTGACATGAAGCCAGATTCTCTGCTATGGGACCTCTCTCCTCTGCCTGGGTGCCTGGGCCTAAATATGTGACAATGGACTGTTCCAGTGGTGGGTGACGTGTAGCCTGATTCTCTGCTATGACATGAAGACTGATTCTCTGCTGACATGAAGCCTGAATCTCTGTTATGGGACCTCTCTCCTCTGTCTGGGTGCCGGGGCCTAAAAATATCTGACAGTGGCCTGTTCCAGTGGTGGGTGGCATGAAGCCTGATTCTCTGCTATGACATGAAGACTGATTCTCTGCAGACATGAAGCCTGATTCTCTGCTATGGGACCTCTCTCCAATTGATATTGGTTAATTTTTATTTATTTTATTTTTATTTTAATTCATTTCCCTATCCACATTTGTTTGCAGGGGATTTAACTACATTTTCTGCCTTTTGCAGCCCTCTAGCCCTTTCTGGGCTGTTTTACAGCCTTTTTAGTGCCGAAAAGTTCGGGTCCCCATTGACTTCAATGGGGTTCGGGTTCGGGACGAAGTTCGGGTCGGGTTCGGATCCCGAACCCGAACATTTCCGGGAAGTTCGGCTGAACTTCTCGAACCCGAACATCCAGGTGTTCGCTCAACTCTAGTTGCTATCAGTCAGGAATTGGCCCAGAAGTTGATTGAGAGCATGCCCAGTCGAATTGCAGAGGTCCTGAAAAAGAAGGGCCAACACTGCAAATACTGACTCTTTGCATAAATGTCATGTAATTGTCGATAAAAGCCTTTGAAACGTATAAAGTGCGTGTAATTATATTTCACTACATCACAGAAACAACTGAAACAAAGATCTAAAAGCAGTTTAGCAGCAAACTTTGTGAAAACTAATATTTGTGTCATTCTCAAAACTTTTGGCCACGACTGTACATAGACATGGTGTGTAGCAAATGTTCTTTATTCCATTAAAGACCACTTGCTACACACCACATCTATGTACATCCCTGATACGTTCAGTGCGCGGTCACTTTTTCAGAAAATTTGGCTCCTACATGGTACATGAATAAAACGTTAAAAAAGTTTTAAAAAAAGGTTTTTTTTTAAATAAAAAATTAAAAGTTTCAAGCAGAAAAATGCGAGCCATATACGATAAAAAAAAAATACCCATATGAATTATCGCCACCGCCATAATGACCAACTTTATTTAAATATCACATGATCTACCCCAGAGCCCAAAAAAACTTTTTTTGCCACCTTGCCTTATAAAAAGCATAATAGCGAGTGATCAAAAAGTACTATGTACCCCAAAATGGTACCAATGAAAAGTAAACGTATCCCTCAAAAAATATGCTTTTGCAACATTTTATTGAAAGAAATGAAAATTTTTATTTTCCCAGCCAAGTGTTTCTAAATTCTATGAAATGTCTCTGGGGTCAAAGTGGTCAGGTCAACTCTCGTTAAATTCCTTGAGGGGTGTAGATTTTAAAATGGGTTCACTTTTTGGTGGTTTCTACTGTAGGGGTACCTTAGTGTGCCTTCAAATGTACCATGGTACCCAAAAAACATTCCAGCAAAATCTGCCCTCCAAAAACCAAATGGCACTCCTTTCCTTCTGAGCTGTGCTGTGTGCCCAAACAGCAGTTTACGACCACATATGGGGTGTTTATGTAAACTGCAGAATCAGGTTAATAAATACTGAGGTTTGTTTTGCTGTTAACCTTTGCTGTGTTACAGGAATGAATGGATTAAAATGTAAAACCTGCAAAATTCTTGTGAAACATGTAAAGGGTTAAGAAAGTTTGTAAAATCAGTTTTGAATAGCTTGAAGGGTGTAGTTTCTAAAATGGGATAATGTATGAGTGGTTTCTACTATGTAAGCCCCTCAAAGTGACTTTAAACTGAAGTCTTTAAATGGTCCTTAAATTGGTTCTCCGTGAATTAAGAAAATTAAAATACTTAAATATTACTTTATTATAAATATTTTAACAAATAAATTTCATTAGTTATAATTGCTTATTTTGTCTGGGGAGCATTCATCAGGGGAAATAAAATGGCCGCCGTCCTATTAGTACACACAAAACCTGTCCTAATCACACAAGAGGACAAGTTTCTTCACAACACTGAGCTAAAGACCTGCATCATACTTCTCTCTGCTCTGCTTGTCAGGGATTATGATCCTGAATATAGTTGATAAAATCTTTAGCTGAATCTCGGTAAGAATGGAGTTCATGAGGAGACGGCTGAAGTACAGAGAGGAGGGTGGGGATGTGGCTAATGAGAAGCAGTACTTGTATGCCAGCTCCACTAGCTAATGGAGATGGCATACAAGTGCTGCTTCCCATTAGCCACAACCCCACATTACCACAATCTGTCCTCTCTGTACTTCATGTCTCCTCATGAAGTACATTCCTACAGAGATTCAACTAAAGTTCTTATCAGTTGTATTAAAAACCCCTGAGGAGAGGTGGATGAGGCAGATCAGTGTTGTGGAGTAAATTGTCCCCCTGTGTGATTAGGACAGGATTTGTGTGTGTACTAATAGGACGGCGGCCATCTTATTTCTCCTAATGATTGCTCCTTAGTCAAAATGAGTCATAACTAATGAAAGGTATTTAGGAATATCATCCTATATAATAAAAGCGCTGTGTTCGTGTGTGTGTACCCAGTTTTGAACTGCGCGGCGGGGCGACCAATCAGGATACAGTGCTCCACACGCGGACACACGGCCCACAGCATCGCGCCGGCAAGCAGGTCGGAGGGCCATTTCAGTTCGCCCACACCGCCCACACCAGAGCCCCCACCAATCAGGATATGGCGCTCCACACTCTGCCTGCACCGCCCACAGCAGCGCGCATGCAAGCAGGTCGGAGCACCGCCCACACGCCGTGTCACTGATATCATCTCAAGACATTTATTTATAAAAAGTCTTTGGCATCAAAGTGCGCTGCTTCTCTTCCCCTCTCCATGCTGTATTGCTGCGGTGTGTGTGTACCCAGTTTTGAACTGCGCGGCGGGGCGACCAATCAGGACACAGTGCTCCACACGCGGACGCACCGCCCACAGCATCGCGCCGGCAAGCAGGACGGAGGGCCATTTCTGTTTGCCCACACCAGAGCCCCCACCAATCAGGATATAGTGCTCTACACGCTGTCTGCACCGCCCACAGCAGCGCGCATGCAAGCAGGTCGGAGCACCGCCCACACGCCGCCTCACTGATATCATCTCAAGACTTTTATTCATAAAAAGATGTCTTTGACGTCAAAGTGTGCTGCTTCTCTTCCCCCTCTCCATGCTGTATTGCTGCGGTCAGACGAGCTCCACCAGACATGTAGAGTTGAGCGGACACCTGGATGTTCGGGTTTGACAGGTTCGACCGAACTTCATAAAAAAGTTTGAGTTCGGAACCCGAACTTGACCCCAAACCCAAACCCCATTGAAGTCAATGGGGACCTAAACTTTTGAGCACTAAAATGGCTCTAAAAAAGTCATGGAAAGGGCTAGAGGGTTGCAAATGGCAGCGAGATGTATTTAAGAGCATGGCAAGTGCTCTGCAAACAAATGTGGATAGGGAAATGACTTAAAATAACATAAAATACATAAAAATGAAAAATTATAATCTTGATCTAGGAGGAGGAGGTCCATATGGAGTGGGAGGTTGAGGAGGCGGTGGATGTGATGGTGTAGGTGGAAGCGGTGGTGGAGGAGGAGGAATTAGCCAACACTGGTTTTTGGTTTAAATTTATTTATTTATTTTTTTAAATTAGGGTACACCCCAAAACATTATAACCTGTGATAACCCCCTCCAGCCGTGCTAAACAAACGTTCAGACAATACACTGGCTGCAGGGCAGGCCAGCACCTCCAAGGCGTAAAGGGCGAGCTCAGGCCTTGTGCCCAATTTGGAGACCCAAAAGTTGAAGGGGGCAGACCCATCAGTCAGTACATGTAGGCGTGTGCACACATACTGCTCCACAATGTCGCACGTCCCCGTGATGTCCACGATCCAATTGGATATCTGCTCTATCAACTTTCGATGTTCTTTTCTGCGCCTACCATGTTGATCATGGTTAGCGGCGAATTAGGGTTCCACGCCGGAGAGGGAGCGTGAGAAAGGGATATCACATCCAAGGGAGGTCAATGGATGAAATTAAATGTGATCGAGTGGAAATGTGGGACCAATTATTGAAGCCGAAGCTTCCAAGTAAAGCAGGGGGGCGCGCAGCAATTACCAACTCCCAACTCGCGGAGGTAGTGACGATAAATAACAATACAGGACTCTTAAGATGCTCTGTTATTGGAATGATTAATAAAAAAATTATAGGGAATGTCACTGGGGTATTTTGGATTTGGAAACGTTAGACAGGAGAGGCCCTGCTGCCGCTTAGTTGACTCTAGATAACTTCTGCCTGATCGCACGTCCCCGTTACGTCCACGATCCAATTGAATATCTTCTCTATCTACTTTCGATGTTCTTTTCTGCGCCTACCATGTTAATGACTGTTAGCGGCGAATGAGGGTTCCACGCCGGAGAGGGAGCGTGAGAAAGGGATACCACATCTAAGGGAGGTCAATGGCTGAAATGTGATCGAGCGGAAATGTGGGACAAGTTGTTAAAGCGGAAGGATCGAATGAAAGGAGGTGGCGTGCGTCAAAGACTAATTTTAGAAAGTCCCTGTCACCTATGCAGAGCAGGGGTTTTTCATCGCCAAAAATGGGTTAATGTCACCTACCAATGGAACAGATGATTTTTTAAAATTTCGGTTCCTGTCAACTATGGAGAGCAGGGGTTTATTCACAGCAAAACGGTGTTCATGTCACCCACCAATTGAACAGACAATTTTACAAAAATTAGGTCCCTGTTACCTATGCAGAGCAGGGGTTTGTATGCAGCAAAATTGGTAAAATGTCACCTGACAATGTAACAGACAATTTTTGCACCCTGCTCCCTCTTTTGCTGTGCTGGTGCCTCTGTGCGACCACCACCTCTTCCTCCAAACTACACAGGTCACTCGCATGACCTTTAGCGTTGATTCCGAATATTCGAATTGCGAATTTTAATTGCGAATATCGGCACTTCGAGAATTTGCAAATATTTAGAATATCGCAAAATATATTCGTAATCGTGAATATTCGATTTTTTTAAAAATACCAGTTCATGCGATTTTTTTATGCAAATATTTTATGCGAATTTTCGTAATCAAAAAAATAATGCCTGGAGATCATGAATTTGCTAATTCTCGAATATATGGCGAATATTCACCCAAATATTTGCAAAATATCGCGAATTCGAATATTGCCCCTGCCGCTCATCACTAATGACCTTGATTCCATGCTGGGTCGAGGACCTCATCGTCCTCCACATCATCTTCCACCCAGTCTTCAACCCTGCCCTCCTTGTCGGTCTGCACACTGCCGAAATCCACAGCAGTTGGCACCTGTGTTTCATCATCATCCGAGACGTGCTGCGGTGGTCCTCCCATGTACTCATCCTGAAACATAAGTGGTTGGGCATCGGTGCACTCAATCTCTTCCACTTCTGGGGCAGGGCTATGTGGGTGGCCCTGGGAAACCCAGCTAGCAGAGTCATCAAAAATCAGAAGAGACTGCTCCATGACTTGGGGCTCAGACTGCTTGGCTGATTTGCAAGGGGGTATGGTGAAGGACTGATGGACATGGGATGCAGGTGCCAACTCTGATCTTTCAGCAGGAGACTGGGTGGGAGACAATGTGAAGGAACTGGAGGCACTGTCAGCCACCCAATCTACTATCGCCTGTACTTGTTCTGGCCTCACCATTTGTAGAGCAGCATTCGGCCCTACCAAATAACGCTGAAGGTTCTGTTGCCTACTCACACCTGAGGAATGTGTTTCACTTGTGCGTGTAGCTTGCACAGATCGACCACGTCCTCTCCCTGCAACAGAAGCTCCACCAGCAGCCTCACGACCGGGGCCACGTCCCATATTTGACGCTCTCCTCATTTGCGTTCACCCACCAAACTAACAGATGGTTTATGTCAGGCAACATTGTAACCGCCAATAGTCAACAATTAAGTTCACTGATGGTAAGGCAGTGCTGGTGTCATAAAGATGAAACATTTCTTGAGGTCACACAACAGTTTGACAGGCAAATTTTATACAATTACTTCACGGTCACAAAATGTTTTAATTTGTCAACCAACAATGTAACTGCAGTATTGAGTGGTTGTATTTGACTGTGACAAATGCAGAAAAGGCCCCAGATGTAGGGTCTTGCAAAAAATGGGTGTCTTTTTAAAACCAGAATATAACAGCAGTATCTAAAGCTTGTATTAGACTGTCAGAAATGCAGCAAAGGCCGCAAATGTATTAACTTGCCCAAAATGGGTGGGTTTTTTTTTAAGCCAAAATATAATTGCAGTATTTAAAGCTTGTATTTCACTGTGACAAATGCAGCAAAGGCCCCAGATGTAGGGTCTTGCAAAAAATGGCAGTTTTTTTTAAACCCAGAATATAACTGCAGTATTTAAAGTTTGTATTTGACTGTCACAAATTTAGCAAAGGACCCAAAATGTTTTATCTTGCAAAAAATGG
This sequence comes from Bufo bufo, assembly GCF_905171765.1. Lineage (NCBI taxonomy): Eukaryota > Metazoa > Chordata > Amphibia > Anura > Bufonidae > Bufo > Bufo bufo. Next base: position 55,606,181 of record NC_053398.1, on the reverse strand, counting down.
GTGTTTTTTTTAAACCCAGTATATAATTGCAGTATTTAAAGCTTGTATTTTACTGTGACAAATGCAGCAAAGGCCCCAGATGTAGGGTCTTGCAAAAATGGGTGTTTTTTTAAACACTGAATATAACTGCAGTATTTAAACCTTGTATTTGACGGTCACAAATGCACATATGCTCTGCTGGTGTACTGAACTTACACAAAATGGCCGCCGACGCCCACCTAACTAACAGACGGATAAAAGTTCTTTTTCTGTGTCACTGGGCTCAGGGCAGGGTAAAAAAATGGTGCACTGCACCCACAAAACAAAATCGCTGTAGATCGCTGAGTTAACAAGCACTTCTGATAACAGATTCTTTTCTATTCTCTCCCTCACAGCAGCAGCATCCTATCCCTACACTAGTAAGAGCAGAATGGCGTGCAGCGCTACGTGACTCCAGCTTATATAGAGGCTGGGTCACATGCTGCACTGGCCAATCACAGCCATACCATTAGTAGGCATGGCTGTGATGGCTTCTAAGGGCACACGAGTTAAACGTTTGTTGATTGGCTGCTCTGCAGCCATTAACTCGCCGAACACCGAACTCAAACCCAAACTTTTACTGAAAAGTTCGGGTCCGGGGTCCAAAAATCTAAAAGTTCGGTACGAACCCGAACTTTACAGTTCGGGTTCACTCAACCCTAATTACATGCTTTTTAATAAGTTCCATATTTTTCTAACTGGTTCTAAGTGTTACGATTGCACATGCATGTTGATAAGTGAAGGAGTTCACTAATGCAACCATTCCTATTATCTCCTGTGTGGTCCATTCCAGTTTTTTTTACTGCTTTTAGAAATTATGTGTTTTTAAACATTTATTATGATATAATTCACCTTGAAAAAAGGACTGGGAACCTAAAGTGGCCTTGGAAAAAAAAAACTAAAAGTAGCCCCATGTTGTTCATACATCCAAACTGACAGAAGGTGGAGCAACACAAGTAGGCAGGGTCAGCAATACCATAACGCAAAATACCATCCTATCAGAACCGTATACCAATGTGCAGAACCATATAATCATAACCATATATTGCCCCAAAAGCTGTCCCTCTATGGTGGCCATCAATAGATGCAATTTTGTGTTCTTCTCACCCAGTTGTTTCTTCTTAAGATATAGAGCAGGGGGCTTAGGAGATGAGTTGCGGGCTTAGTTGAATTCGGGGGAGCATGTACAGTTGTTGGCCGGGTACTTGAGTACCTGATTCTCAAAGGTTTAATTACCGCTGAGAGCTCATTTAGTACCCAGCCAGTGGTAGAGAGGATAGCTTTGGCTGCCCCCTGGGCATTGGCCCACTGGGAAATTTCCCTGTAGGGTCTATGGCCAATCCCAAAACCAAACAGCTTCTATGTTCACCTCGTTTTAGATCTACTGAAAGAGTCCAATCAAATGATATACCAGCAGTGCCTCTAGACCAGCCTAAGTGTTTCTTCTGGTATTCATTTTCATTTGGAGGCATACAGAGTTTTTTGTCACATTCAGTAAAAGTTATGCCATTCAGCATCAGATGTCATATTATGGAGGTATTCCCCCTATTAGCACTGTGCTGTACAGAGCAGGACTCAGTGTACACAGAGCACAGCACAGTATTTTGAAGCCCCGGGGACTGTGTGACATATGCTTAACTAAATTATTTATTTTATGTTTACATAGTCCAATTGAAGTTGTGATCATGAATAATATTAAAAGTCTCTACATTCAAATCTCTGATTATATACAAATGTCAAATCATGTCAAATAAAAAAAAATAAGAAGAAAACACCACCATATGCCGCACCATAGTACTAACCTCTCCCACATTGACCGTAACACATATGCAATAGAGCAGGATACGGGGTATACACACTGACGCCAAATTATGCAATGACTGGGTCAGGTGTAGATGATAGTCTATGTTTTGTAGTAGTTCGTGACGCCAATTGCAGAGTGCACAGGGTACTATCACAGGGTCCTCCCAAGGTGTTATAACTCACGCCCCAGGTTAGGAATGCCAGAGTGGTGTGATTGCCTATAATGTCTCTGTATGGTGATAACGGTGTCTCCTACCTGGGTACGGCTGAACTCCTGGCTCCTGGCTCACTTGCAATAAAATGGAGTGTAGTGATATGAGGAGTAATATAGGGATTTTGCAGCAGAAACTGATATCCAGACTTTTGGTAAAGTTCAAACTTTTCTTGACTGAGGGTAACTTTCATCCAAGCAAGGTACAGCTTTAGTCTTAGGTCCCAGCAGGCTTTCAGCAATGGTTGGCTCTATCAACCTGGAGCTTGCAGGAAAGGACATCTGCTTTGTAGCTCTAAACATGTGGCAGGAATTTGGCTTCTGCACTTTCTATCTTCTGCTGTATGGGGACTGACTAGTTGAGGAGGAATATGGCTTCTCCTGGGTCTCTGGACTTTACTCACAGTTATCTTTTCAGGGAATGCTTTCTTCCTGGAATGGGAGGTTGTCTGCTGTTTTGTCATCCAACTGAGGCTGCAGGGCTCAGGCTGGGGATTTGATCAATGTCTCAGCATGAGACTTGGTCCTGGCTTGGTTCTCTATATCTGGAGACTCCTGATCTCTATCACACAGCCTTCTCCAACAGGTGTGCCTGGCACACTGACTCTAACTTCCTTCTCCACCTAAGCTGCAGGATGTGGGCCAAGCCCACTCTGCTCACAGAGGGGGAGCTAAGCTGGAATGAACCCAAGCCATTGCTGCAACCTGCTGGTGAACATGGAAATTACAACAACAGTGGAATTTAACATGCTTTATAGTGCACAGTTGTGAAGACATAATGTAAAATCATATCACATGACAAGGTTAAGGCTCTTAACAGATTGTAGCGGGGTAGAAGAGTTTCGTAACACAACTCTGGGGTGTTACACATACATCCAGTTTATCAAAATGACCATTATGGAAAGGGGATATATAATTAAAAAAAATATATATATAAACATTTTAGATGCACCTTGTGAGATTAATGAAAAAATTTGAAAACAGAACTTTTCCCTTTTTTCTGGTTATAAAGCAATAGAAACAAAAAAAATGCTAAAATAAAAGTAACATAAAAATAAAGCCCACATGTATCGTCAAAACAAAGGCGCAAAAATTATTTTAAAGAAAAGTTATGTTGCATGTGCTAAAAAAAATGTGCCTGGTCAGGAAGGTGGGTAAGTGACTTAGTCTTAAAATGGTCAAAGACCTTGTCAATGAGCTCCATATATCTCAGCTTCCTAGGTCTCATAGAGGTAGTAGGATATTGAGTTAACTACACTAACAAAAGATTCCAGTTTTCAAGGGAATAAGGTACAAAATTAATGAGAAAATTGTTTTATTTTTAGTAGCTTACCTTTAAGATCTGAGTCGAATTTTATGTAGCAATGAAAACATCATCAGGACCTACTGAAGTTCCTACAAGAAACTAAAAGAAAAAAATGCTGCTAATCATTTTAAGTAAAAAAAAGATGGGTCTGGCAGTAGGCAAAATTATTATCCTAGATTTACGCATACACATCAGTTCATAGAAGCTTCTTGCCGCCTAAGAGAAAGAACATACACAAATGAGGCCTTCTCTACAAAGAGCCCAGACACATTCTGCTCTGCTTGCTCTTTGCACATCAAAGAAAATATTCTCAAATGAATGTTCAGTGTTTCTCTTCAGGCAAATTGAATACCTTGATGTGAAATGTTATCACCTTAAATGCTAAACGTGTCTTATCACCACAATACAGTGAATGCAAAAAGAAACCCCAAATGCAAAAATACATAAATGTCAGTATGTATTTGATGATTAAACATTAATAAAGTCCAATGCAATCTCCCATAAAAAGAGCATTTAATGGTTTACCTCGCACCTATTGTTCAATGTGGGCTAAGCTCATAACTAAATGAGCTAGTGCATTTTCTTTGTCACATTCTAATATTAACCTATGCTGTACACTAGCAGCTCTGGGTGCACAACTAGTAGTGTTGGGCGAATTGAAGTATCTGAAGTGGATTTTGATCCGAATTTCAGGATAAATTCGGATAACCACAAAACCAAATTGCCTTGTGCTTTGTGGTAAAGAGTCAAGTTTCCATGAAATGGAGGTAAAAATAAGTTATACTCGCCTCATCCATTTGAGCGTGAAGAGGCCGTGGTGGCCATCTTGATTGTCAAGCAACTTAAGCAGGGAGGAATCATGACTTCAGATGGGAAAAAAAATGACGAATATTCTAATAAATTAATATATAGCACTATATTGAATATAATGCTATATATTTGTTTTTTAAAATATTCGTCATTTTTGTCCATTTGAAGTTATGATTCCTCCCTGCTTAAGTTGCTTGTCACCCAAACCGTGACAAAAGAGACTGGTTTCTTCTGGCTACCTACCTCAGCTACTAATCTGATGCTGCCAGCCACTTGATGCCACACATCGGATGCCAAGTGCTCCTTCTTACACCAATCATCGTCAGTGGGTACTGTTAGTGCCACCCACCTCCCCACTCTGTCAACGGGTCACTCTGTGGTCTCCTGATGCTGCTGCCAATTCCACACTATGTCACCCTGCCACTCTGTGGGCTCCTGATGCTGCTGTTACCTCATCACTATGTCACCTTTACACTCTGTGGCCTCCTAATGCTGTTGCTGCCACCTCCACTCTGTGTCATTGTGCCACTCTGTGGTCTCCTGATGCTGCTGCTGCCACCTCCACACTCTGTCATTGTGCCACTCTGTGGTCTCCTGATGCTGCTGCTACCTCCACACTATGTAACCTTGCCACTCTGTGGTCTCCTGATGCTGCTGCTAACTCAACACTATGTCACCTTGCCACTATATGGCCTCCTGATGCTGCTGCTTCCACCTTCACACTCTGTCATTTTTCCACTCTGTGGTCTCCTGATGCTGCTGCTACCTCCACAATATGTCTCCTTGCCACTCTGTGGTCTCCTGATGCTGCTGCTACCTCCACAATATGTCACCTTGCCACTCTGTGGTCTCCTGAAGCTGCTGCTACCTTCACACTATGTCACCTTGCCACACAGTGGTCTCCTAATGCTGCTGCTACCTCAACACTATGTCACATTGCCACTTTGTGGCCTCCTCATGCTGCTTCTGCTACCTCCACACTGTCATTGTGCCACTCTGTGGTCTTCTGATGCTGCTGCTACTCCCTCCACACTATGTCACCTTGCCACTGTGTGGTCTCCTGATGCTGCTGCCACCGCCACACTATGTCACCTTGCCACTCTGTGGTCTCCGAATGCTGCTGCTACCCCCAAAAATGATGCATTCTCTTGATGCTGCTGCTACCTCCACACTATATCACCTTGCCACTCTGTGGTCTCCTGATGCTTGCTGCTACCTCAACACTATGTCAACTTGCCGCTCTGTGGCCTCCTCATGCTGCTACTGCCAATTCCACACTCTGTCATTGTGCCACTCTGTGGTCTCCTGATGCTGCTGCTACCTACAAACGATATCACCTTGCCACTCTAAGGTCTCCTGATGCTGCTATTACCTCAACACTATGTCACCTTGCCACTCTGTGGTCTCTTGATGCTGCTGCTATCTCAACACTATGTCACTGTACCACTCTGTGGCCTCCTCATGTTGCTGCTGCCACCTTCACACTCTGTCATTGTGCCACTCTGTGGTCTCCTGATGCTGCTGCTACCTCCACACTATGTCACCTTGCCACTCTGTGTTCTCATGATGCTGCTGCTACCTCAACATTATGTCACCTTTCCACTCTGTGGCCTCCTCATGCTGCTGCTTCCGCCTCCACACTATGTCATTGTGCCACTCTGTCTCCTGATGCTCCTGCTACCTCCACACTAGGTCACCTTGCCATTCTGTGATCTCCTGATGCTGCTGCTACCTCAACACTATGTCATCTTGCCACTATATGGCCTTCTCATGCTACTGCTGCCACCCCACACTCTGTTATTGTGCCACTCTGTCATCTCCTGATGCTGCTGCCACCTCCAAACTATTTCACCTTGCCAGTTTGTGGTCTCCTGATGCTGCTGCTGCCTAACCACTATGTCACTGTGCCACTCTGTGGCCTCTTCATGCTGCTGCTGCTACCTCCACACTCTGTTATTAGTAATGGACGAACATCGGCCGGGACGATTCGCGATCACGCGAACGCGATCAAATGTTCGCGAACCGCAAGTTTGCGGCGGGCCCAATTCAATTTAATGGTAGGCTAACCTGAAAAACCTTAAGGTCATTATTGTAGCCACCAAATACTTACAAGAAGTGCACAAATCATCCCACAACATGGACAGTCACATACCAGAGGGGGATCAGTGGCAAAAATTCCCACTAAAAATATGTATTTTAATCAGGGCAGGGGCCATTTTTACGCTTCTTAAAGGGAAACATGTGGCCTGCTGGAGCCTAGAAACATTTTATTTTAGGTCACGGGAGTACAGGCCCCAAAAATTAGGCATTCACCCGACAGAAAACATCAAGTGATTATGTGGCTGGAGGTATATTAGACGGTCCTTGGTTATCAATTTTACTGCAGGCCAGTTCAAATAGATGTCAAATACATATGTTTAAAAGAACAAAAAAAAAAAAAAAAAATTGGATTAAAAACATTGCTAATAAAAACCCACTCTTGAAAAAAAAACAAAAGATAATAGTTGAAAATCAATAACACGTCGTCGTTGTCAACAGGTGTTGAATTCCTCCGAGGTCCCAAAAATTAGGCATTCACCGGACAGAAAAGAACAAGTAATTATGTGGCTGGAGGTATATTAGAAGGTCATTCAATATCAATTTTACTGCAGGCCAGTGTAGTACAGGCCCCAAATATTAGGCATTCACCGGACAGAAAAGAACAATTGATAATGTGGATGGAGGTAGATTAGGCGGTCACCGTAAAACAATTTTACTGTTGACCAGTTAGATTACAGGCCCCAAAAATTATGCATTCACCATACATAAAAGATCAAGTGATTATGTGGCCAGAGGTATATTAGACGGTCAATGGATAATAATTTTACTGCAGGCGAGTGGACTACAGGCCCAAAAAATTATTAATTTTCCGTACAGACAAGAACAATTGATAATGTGGCTGGAGGTACATTAGGTGATTAACGTATAACAATTTTACTGTTGGCCAGGTAGATTACAGGCCCCAAAAATTATGCATTCAACGAACATAAATGATTAAGTGATTATGTGGCCGGAGGTATATTAGACGGTCAATTGATATCAAATTTACAGCAGGCCAGTGGACTACAGGCCCCAAAAATTATTCATTCACCGTGCAAAAAAAGCACAATTAATAATGCGGCTGGAGGTACATTAGGCGGTCATCGTATAACAATTTTACTGTTTCTAGTTAGATTACAGGCCCCAAAAAGTATGCATTCACCGTACATAAATAATCAAGTGATTATGTGGTGGGAGGTACGGTATATTAGACGGCCATTCAATATAAATTTTACTGCAGGCCAGTGTAGTACAGGCCCCAAACATTAGGCATTCACCAGACAGAAACAAACAAGTAATTATGTGGTTGGAGGTATATTAGACGGTCATAGGTTCTGGGGAGCTAGGGGGGTGCAGCGGAAGATGCGGTAGCAGTGGAAAAGGAGGAGTCAGCCGAGAAGGAGACGGAGAATGGAGTAGGAGGAGGAGGAGGAGAAGAAGAGGCAGACCTGCATGCAATCCGTGGCGGTAACACCAAATCCACATGGGTGCCACGAGTTACATGCTTGACGGCCATCAGAAGGTTCACCCAGTGGGCAGTAAAGGTTATGTACCTTCCCTTCCCTTGTTTGCTAGACCACGTGTCTGTGGTCAGATGTATCTTGGCACCGACACTGTGTGCCAGAGATACATTCACTTGCCACTGAACGTGGCCATATAGTTCTGGGATGCCCTTCTGGGAGAAATATTTCCTTCCGGGGACCTTCCATTGCGGAGTGCCAATGGCCACAAATTTTCTGAAGGCCTCCGAGTCCACCAATTTATATGGCAGTAGTTGGTGGGCTAGCAGTTCCGACAAGCCAGTGGTCAGCCGTTGGGCAAGAGGATTATCCGGCGTCATCTTTTTTTACACTCGAACATTTGGGCTACGGAAGCCTGCCTTGTGCGAGATAAACGCGACGACGGTACGGTGGAAGGTAGAGAGGAGGACAAATACAGTTGCAAGAAAAAGTATGTAAACCCTTTGGAATGATATGGATTTCTGCACAAATTGGTCACAAAATGTGCTCTGATTTTCATCTAAGTCACAACAATAGACAATCACAGCGGGCTTAAACTAATAAAACACAAAGAATTAAATGTTACCATGTTTTTATTGAACTCACCATGTAAACATGAATTTATGTGAACCCTTGGATTTAATAACTGGTTGAACCTCCTTTGGCAGCAATAACTTCAACCAAACCTTTCCTGTAGTTGCAGATCAGACGTGCACAATGGTCAGGAGTAATTCTTGACCATTCCTCTTTACAGAACTGTTTCAGTTCAGCAATATTCTTGGGATGTCTGGTGTGAATCGCTTTCTTGAGGTCATGCCACAGCATCTCAATCGGGTTTAGGTCAGGACACTGACTGGGCCACTCCAGAAGGCGTATTTTCTTCTGTTTAAGCCATTCTGTTGTTGATTTACTTCTATGCTTTGGGTCGTTGTCCTGTTGCAACACCCATCTTCTGTTGAGCTTCAGCTGGTGGACAGATGGCCTTAAGTTCTCCTGCAAAATGTCTTGATAAGCTTGGGAATTTATTTTTCCTTCGATGATAGCAATCTGTCCAGGCCCTGACGCAGCAAAGCAGCCCCAAACCATGATGCCCTCACCACCATACTTCACAGTTAGGATGGTTTTGATGTTGGTTTTCTCCCCACATAGTGTTGTGTGTTTCTTCCAAACAACTCAACTTTGGTTTCATCTGTCCACAGAATATTTTGCCAGTACTGCTGTCGAACATCCAGGTGCTCTTGTGCAAACTGTAAACGTGCAGCAATGTTTTTTTTGGACAGCAGTGGCTTCCTCTGTGGGATCCTCCCATGAAATCCATTCTTGTTTAGTGTTTTACGTATCATAGATTCGCTAACAGGGATGTTAGCATATGCCAGAGACTTCTCCTCATTGAGCAGTCTGAGCTGTGCTCTTGAAGTCATCGGCCACTCCAAAGTGCTGAACTTTCTCCATTTATAGACAATTTTTTTTACCGTGGACTGATATACTAAGATACTTTTATAACCCTTTCCAGCTTTATGCAAGTCAACAATTCTTAATCGTAGGTCTTCTGAGAGCTCTTTTGTGCAAGGCATCATTCACATCAGGCAATGCTTCTTGTGAAAAGCAAACCCAGAACTGGTGTGTGTTTTATAGGGCAGGGCAGCTGTAACCACCACCTCCAATCTCATCTAATTGATTGGACTCCAGTTGGCTGACACCTCTCTCCAATTAGCTCTTGGAGATGTCATTAGTCTAGGGGTTCACATACTTTTTTCACCTGCACTGTGAATGTTTACATGGTGTGTTCAATAAAAACATGGTAACATTTAATTATTTGTGTGTTATTAGTTTAAGCAGACTATGATTGTCTATTGTAGTGACCTAGATGAAGATCAGATAATTTTATGACCAATTTGTGCAGAAATCCATAATACAAAGGGTTCACATACTTTTACTTGCAACTGTAGGAGGAAAAAGGAGAAGGAGAAGAGGCAGGTCGTGGAGCACCAGGAGTGTGGCTTTGTGGGTTCTGACGATGTTGCTCCCACTGGGCTCGGTGATGGGAGGCCAGGTGCCTTCTTAAGGGGTCGTCCCTGGGTGAGTGTTGGGCTTACCGCGACTTATGCTTTGACAGTACAGGCTGCAGATGGCAACACTATTGTCAGCAGCTGACAAGTTAAAAAAAGCCCACACTGCAGAGCCATGTGCCGGCATCCTTGGAGCGCAAGATGTGCCCGTGCATGGTGGATGGATCGCTCCAGTTACATTTGCAGTCTTCTTTTTGCCTCCTGTGCACTGTGGGTTCTGCCTGCATCTCCTCCCTATCTGCTGCTGCGTCTCTCCCTCTGAACTCCCCTCCTCTTCCTCTCTTGTTGGCACCCACGTGACGTCCATCGACACGTAATCATCATCACCTTCACCACCACTGACATTAGAGATCTTGGATTAGGCAGCGGACCACCCTCCTTGTGCTAATCTGTTTACTGTCGTCAGACCGCTGGGTGGCTGCTGTTGCTACCTCCTCTTCCTCATCCGATGCCAAGAATGGCTGCGCATCGATAAGGTCTGGGAATTGATAGGAAAATAATTCCTCTGACTTGAGTGGAGGGGCTATGGTGGTGGTGATGGCAGTGGTGGTGTCTTTGGGGGTGCACACAACAGAGAGTGAGGAGGGTGCAGATACAGAGGATGAGGAGGGTGCAGAAGCGGAAGACTGAGTGAGCCACTCAACCAACTCTGGTGTATCCTTTGACGTAATCATGCGCACCTTCTGCAACTTCCCACTTAGGCTCCGGCCTGGTGCATCTGCCCGACCCCTACCAACCCTGCAGAATGGCCGGCCTCTTCCTCTGCCTGTCATTTTCAAAATGACCCTATGACAAAGTCCCAATAGAAGAGCAGTATTTGTGGAAGCAGGTATTTAGAACAGCTTAATGATTATTTGCTGGAAGCAGGTATATCAAACCCCTTAAGCAGTTTTTTTGGGGGGCAACTGGTATATCACACCAGTTGAAATTATTTGTTCCAATAGCGTTTGTCCCTCTGTATAGCTGCGGTATCTCAGCAGAACCGCACACAACTCCTGCAAATTACAAATGCACTATACGGAAAGTATATTCTAGGTATATCACACCCCTGCCTCAATCAGTTTTTTGGGGAGCAAATGTTATATCACACCAGTTGCAATTATTTGTTCAAATAGCGTTTGTCACTCTGTATAGCTGGGCTATCTGAGTAGAACCGCACACAACTCCTGCAAATTACAAATGTACTATATGGAAATTATATTCTAGGTATATCAAACCCGTGCCTTAATCAGATTTTTTGGGGGGCAACTGGTATATCACACCATTTGAAATTATTTGTTCCAATAGCGTTTGTCCCTCTGTATAGCTGGGGTATCTCAGCAGAACCTCACACAACTCCTGCAAATTACAAACATACTATATGGAAAGTATATTCTAGGTGTATCACACCCATGCCTCAATGAGGTTTTTTTGGGGGCAAATGTTATATCACACCAAATGAAATTATTTGTTCCAATAGCGTTTGTCCCTCTGTATAGCTGCGGTATCTCAGCAGAACCGCACACAACTCCTGCAAATTACAAATGTACTATATGGAAATTATATTATAGGTATATCACACCCGTGCCTCAATCATATTTTTTAGGGGCAGCTGGTATATCACACCAGTTGAAATTATTTGTTCCAATAGCGTTTGTCACTCTGTATAACTGCGGTATCTCAGCAGAACCGCACACAACTCCTGCAAATTACAAATATACTGTTTGTAAATTATATTATAGGTATATCACACCCCTGCCTCAATCAGTTTTTTTGGGCGGCAGCTGGTACAGTATATCACACCAGTTGAAACCCTGCAGAATGGCCGGCCTCTTCCTCTGCCTGTCATTTTCAAAATGACCCTATGACAAAGTCCCAATAGAAGAGCAGTATTTGTGGAAGCAGGTATTTAGAACAGCTTAATGATTATTTGCTGGAAGCAAGTATATCAAACCCCTTAAGCAGTTTTTTTGGGGGGCAACTGGTATATCACACCAGTTGAAATTATTTGTTCCAATAGCGTTTGTACCTCTGTATAGCTGGGGTATCTCAGCAGAACCGCACGCAACTTCTGCAAATTACAAATGCACTATACGGAAAGTATATTCTAGGTATATTACACCCCTGCCTCATCAGACTGAATGTAAAATAGCAGACACATCGGGTTTATTTATAGGGTAGGGGGTGTGTCCATGTGCTGAAACGTCTCAATTTGCTGTCCGGTCCCACCTGATAGATGTGTCATGGATCGAAGTTCTGCACAATGTAAAGAATATGGCGCCGGCGGACATCACCATATGTTCGCCTGTTCGGCGAACAGCGAACAAGCAAAGTTCGCCGCAAACTGACCGTCGGGCGAACCGCAAGGCCATCTCTATCTGCCAGTGTGCCACTGTGGTCTCCTGATGCTGCTACTACCTCAACACTATATCACCGTGCCACTCTCTGGCCTCCTGATGCTGCTGCTACATCAACGCTATTTTATCGTGCCACTCTGTGGCCTTCTCATGCTGCTGCTGCCACCTCAACACTCTTTCATTGTGCCACTCTGTGGTCTCCTGATGCTGCTGCTTCCTCAATACTATGTAACCTTGCCACTCTGTGGCCTCCTGATGCTGCTACTACCTCAACACTATGTCACTATGCCCCTCTGTGGCCTCCTGATGCTGCTGCTGCCACCTCCACACTGTGTCATTGTGCCACTCTGTAGTCTCCTGATGCTGCTGCTACCTCAAACCCATGTCACTGTGGCCTCCTGATGCAGTTGCCACCTCCACACTCTGTCATTGTGCCACTCTGTGTTCTTCTGATGCTGCTGCTACCTCCACACTATGTCACCTTGCCACTCTGTGATCTCCTGATGCTGCTGCCACCTCCACAATATGTCACCTTGCCACTCTGTGGTCTACTGATGCTGCTGCAACCTCCACACTATGCCACCTTGCCATTCTGGGATCTCCTGAGGCTGCTGCTACCTCCACAATATGTCATCTTGCCACTCTGTGGTCTCCTGATGCTGCTGCTACCTCAAAACTATGTCATCTTGCCACTATATGGCCTTCTCATGCTGCTTCTTCCACCTCCACACTCTGTCATTGTGCCACTCTGTGGTCTCCTGATGCTTCTACCTCCACACTATGTCACCTTGCCACTCTGTGGTCTCCTGATGATGATGCTGCCACCCCTACACAATGTCACCTTGCCACTTTGTGGTCTCCTCATGCTGCTGCCACCTCCACACTATGTCACCTTGCCACTCTGTGCTCTCCTGATGCTGCTGCCACCTCCACATTGTCACCTTGTCACTCTTTGGTCTCCTGATGCAGATGCTCCCTCCGCACTATGTCACCTTGCCACTCTGTGGCCTCCTTATGCTGCTGCTGCAGCCACATCCACACTATGTCACCTTGCAAGTCTTTGGCCTCCTCATGCTGCTGCTAACTCAACACTATGTCACTGGGCCACTCTGTGGCTTCCTCATGCTGCTTCTACCTCAACACTATGTAAATGGGCCACTCTGTGGTCTCCTCAGACACTCTGTGTACTTCTCCAGCTGTTCTTCCACTCTCCCCACTCCATGTCTGGGCCACTATTTTGCCATTTTGGCCTGGTTGACATCATTATTTATTTGAGCCTCATTCTGATTTGTCAGAAGGAAGGAAAAATGAGACGCACAACGGATCTTGTCTGTGTAGCAGCTGTAAGGGCTGTATGGTCCCATCAGAATTGGCTTATGATTTGGTAGCCAAAAGCAGGAGTGGGTACAAAACACAGAAGAAATGCAAATATTCCATTCACGTGTCATCTCTGTTTTGGATCCACATTTTTTTTTTGGCATTAGCAATACTGGTGAATTATTGATCAAATGCTGACCGAGTGAATGCAGATGCTCCACAGACAGGATCCATTTTTTGGGGGGTTATTGTTCTGACGGATCAGAGTGACGACAAAATAATCAGTGACGTCAACACAAACTTACTGCTGACACCCTCTCCACTCTGTCAGGGGGGCTCTACTTGTATAAGCATTTAATAGAACAGGTTCTGTAGACATCTTTGTGGAATCAGCTGACGACGGTGTAAAAGAAGTGCGCTCTTTCACGCTATAGTAGGATCTTGGGACTCTGCACGGTTCTTTATACCCGGCGCTAACATCGACCTGTAAGTCTGAGTTCACACTTGAGTTATTTAGTCAGTTTTGGCCCCATAACTGCCCAAAGAAGTGAAGTGTGCAGTGATTCTAAGAGCAACGCCTTTCATCTGTGTGTCATAGTGACTCACAGTATTGTTTCACTACCACAGCAGACTCACTATGCGTGTTGCTGCAAGGGACAGTGTTCTACACCACTATATAGGCTCTCTGCAGCCAGGAAATAGCTGTTTTTCAACGTGATTCACCACAAATCAATTTGGATCGAATCAACTCTTTTTGGAAAATTCAACGAACCGACCGAATCAAATTTTTTAGGAATTTGCTCATCTCTAGCGGTGACATTTTGGCCTCACCACACGTGATGACTTCAACATGCACCGCACAAGATTTCATGCAGGATTATGGCCATGGTAATGTTTTTTTTAACCGTTTTTTTTTTTTAAGCCCTAACTTTTTATCTCAGATGCTGCGATCAGTGATGAATGTGGCATCTGAGGGGTTCAATGATGGGGGCGACATAATAGCCGTTCCCCGTCATTGCGCCCGCTACTTACAAAGAAATGTGCTTTATGACGATGTAATTTGTCACAAAGCTAATTTATTTGTGAAATTCATCAAAGCATCTGAATCGAGGATTGTAAATCTCTAATAACTACCACCCGTATAATATGAAGAGCCTGTGCCTTGATGAAAAATCTGTACCAGATCCTCACCCCCAGGTGCAGATTGTCCATAGACCCTACAGGGAAATTTCCTTGTGGGCCGATCCCGACTGGGCCACTCAAGCCCATTTGATGGCCGCATTCCAAGTACATATTGATCTGATTATCAATGGCTGCAGGTGCCCTCCTGAACTCAGCTGTATTACTGTCCTCATGATTGTGTTACAGTTGAATACTATGATGAGGGCGGCAGTATTTTGTGCTGTCCTGTGGTATTCGGTTCTGCTGGGGCGGTATTCTGCACTGCACTACATTATTGCAGGCCCCGCCTACTTGTTTTGGCCCATCTTCTGTCAATTTGAACCCACCTACAACATGGGGCCTCTTTTAGTTTTTCTTTCCAGGGCCACTTTAAGTTCCCAATCTGCCCCTGCTCACCCCTGTTGTTCCGGTTATGGTACTGCTGCTCTTTTATGTTGCAGAAGGGGCATTGAACTTCTTGAGACACCAAGCTCAGGTGCAACTGCAACCCCTGTTCCCCTGTATCTATGCCTTTAATCAACAGGGAGAAAAGGAGAGATTTGCTTACTTCTGCCCACTATACTAATATAAAGAGTAAGGTCTGTGCCGAAATGACAGCTAATACATTGTGTTTCAGGAAAGCAACTCTGGGGTAAGTTGCTCTTGATACTCATGTCAGAAGAGCCCAATAAATGTACCACTAGCCTGTGTTGTTTGGCAGTACTGCACATGCTCAGATTTCAATTCTGATAAAGCTCCTAGGTTTCATATAAAGATTCTGTGATGATTAATTTAATGATATAGCTATAATGGTCGAGTTGTTTTTATGAAGTGAAATAATTCAGCCACCACTAGGGTGAATTAAAGGGGTTATCTCATGATTAATTAAAAATTAAAATGATACATATATAACATGGCATTGTCTCTCTAACAAACATAGAACCTTACATAGATCCAGAGATATTTCCATGTATTACTCTAATTGCTCTTCTGGATTCTCTGCAGACTGACAGCTCAGGGAGCATGATCTTCCTCTGTTGGTGTTTTCTTTCTGCTGAGCAATCTTCCTATTACTTCTCAATGGCATGTTCTTTCTAAGGGGTTGTGGCCTTTCTGCCGCAGCTCTCTCTCTGTAACTGTCACAGCTTCTAAGAGTTGATATAGATGGTGGTAGTTGAAGGATCGAACTGAGCATGTTTGTCTACCTCAATACTGTTACTTAGGTGGACAGAAAAATAAGGAAAAGAATAAAAAACAGGTACTGTAGCACTATACAAATGTAATTTATCGAATAACTCAGTGGCTATACTATTTTTTTTCAACTACAGTACATGTAATCAAAAGAGGTGCTAGTTTCAAAAATGTAGAATATTTTTGTGGGACAACCACTGTAACTATATACTGATCTTTGCAGTATTAAATTCAATAGGAGCTGTAGGAATCTGTATGGTATATTGCAGGTATCCTTGTGGTAGGAAGGAAAAGAGTTCAGTGCTAACCCCCCACCCCCAGTGGGTCCCATAGGAGTGGCTTCCTTTATGGAATGAGTGCTTTTATGTTTTTTCATCCCACCGCCATTAAACCACAGGCAAAGCATTGGATAAAGTTAAGCCTGACAATTTCAAAGATTGTGAGACGCTGTATAATCAATATGTATGTCATTACAGATGTAGTAAACTTCAACTTGACATTTAATGTATTAAGTGCACAGTTGCAGCAAACTTTAAATACACTTTTAACTAAAGCAATTGAAATAGACAAGTTAAAGTTTGCTGAAACTGTGTATTTAAGGTCAAGTTAATATCTTCGACATCTGTAGACACCATGGCTGATTTTCTTTTTCATAGGTGGTTCCCAGAATCTGCCAGGTGGCTTGTTCTCTCAGGTAACACATCCAAGGCTGTTAATGAAATGAAAAGAGTAGCCAAGTATAATGGTAAGCTGGAGGAGGCTGAGAAGATAACGCTTGAGGTTTGTTATTAATAGTTTTATACAAATTGTATTTTATTCAGTAAAGAGTATTTAGGGTGCATTTTTCTTGCTGTTTTTTGTGTTGGTGTTTTTCAGTAACAAACTTTTTCAAATGTTCCTTTTACCTATAGAGAAGTATAAGTGAAAAATAAATAATAAAAACATAAATGGAAACAGTCTTAAACTGGTACTACAAAAACACTGTGTGCAGGGTGTTTTGTAATTTCCCATTGGTCATAATGTAACATCTAGCTGCTGCATTGTTTGCTAAAAAAAAAAGTTGAAAAAAACCTGATGTTTCTCAAAAAAGATATAGTGTGAAACCACTTTAATGAGGTTTCCTAACGACTCAAAGATGACATTACTGTACCTCAACTTTTAAATTCATTGCCATTTTCTTAGAAATAGTTCTGTTTAAGTTGCCATGTTTGCTCTAATAGTCATGGTTACATATTTGGTAATTTTGGAAAAAGACACAAATCCAACCTACGGTATATTCCTACATTGTTAATCTAGATCAGAATAAATGCCTAAATCAATGTCCTATCTTACAATATCTAGTACCCATATTGTAATATAATTTTACAATAAAAAAATATAACCAAGACCCTTTTGAATCTTTTATTCAGTTCACCATCACAACCTCCTCTGGTAGAAAGTTCCATAGTCTCACTGCTCTTACAGTAAAGAATCCCTTTCTGTGTTGATGGTGAAATTCTCATTCTTCTAGACATAGAACAGGACAGTATACAGTGTTTGCTTCCAGAACATTGATGACCACACAACCTCTTAATTGTGGCATTCCCTTTGACCATGATTTTACTTAAAGTGTAACTACATTATTACTCTTTTTTTATTTTGGTAATGTGTAGGGGCAGTGAAATTGACCATTTTTCTGATATACTTTAATTACTGAAATTGTAAATTTCTATTAGAAAAATAGCTCTAAAGTTGCCCATTTTGAGCCTTAGCAATGCTCCTCTGTCTTCTGTCTACATAACAGTCAGTGTTGAACAAGTCTCCACAGTTATGTAGATAGAAGACAGAGGAGCGTTGCTAAGGCTCAAAATGGGCAACTTTAGAGCTATTTTTCTAATAGAAATGTACGATTTTAGTAATTAAAGTATATTACAAAAATGGTCAGTATCACTGCCCCATACATTACAAAATAAATAAAAAATATGACAGTTAGATTTTAAAGGGGTAGGTAAAAGTAATCCCCTAGCCACAAGATTGGGGATAACTATCAGATCGGTGGGAGTCCTATCGCTAGGACCCCATCAATAAGGAGAATGGGGGCATCATACCTCCTGCAGGCCCCTTGCTGCTTCCCTAAAATGACCGGAGTGGCTGATCGCACTTGCGCACGGCCACTCCATTCATGTCTATGGGAGATCCGGAGATATTGGAGCACTGTACTGGGCTATCTCCGGAACGCCCAAAGAAATGAATGGAGTGGCCTCGAACATGTGTTACCCGCCACTCCTGTCATTTTAGGGGAGCAGCAAGAGGCCTGATCGGGGATATGGGGCCCACATTCTTGTGATTGGTGGGGGTCCCAGCAGTAGAAGCCCCACTGATCTGATAGTTATGCCCTATTCTGTGGATAGTGGATAACTTGGACCTACTGGAATACACCTTTAAAATAGTTGTGATTTCTGGTTTCCTGTTCCATTAACCTCCCTGGCGGTATGATTATGTCAGGAATTTTGTACCAAAAGTGGTACAATTTTTTGCATAAATATTTTATGGGCACAAATGACAGTAAAATGGCAGGCAAGGGGCACTGTACAGTCATCAAATGTCAGATCTGAGGTTATACAGTGTAATCCTCTCAGATTACAATGTATAACCTCTTCTATGTGTGTTTGTCACTTTTTATGTTTATATTTATTTAAATTTCCCGCCCAGTTCTGCTCCCATGCGCAGCTGCTGCTCGCAGGGAACGGAACCAGGAAGTCAAATGCCGACCGGTGTTCTGCCAGATCTCTATACCTTGCGAAAAGTCTATACCGAAAGTGACGCGGCCGCACAGAAATCAGCTGGAGGAGGGTGTGCGCTGCGCAAGCGCACATCCACTGGCTTAGGAAAGAATAATTGCAGCGCCGCAATAGAAGTACTTTGTGCACCGCTCGTGCGCACTTAGGGGTATAGAGATTTTGCAGCGCAAAATGTTGCATCAGATCTCCTTACCCCTGAGTTCGCACGCGTGCACAAATCATCAGATCAAATCAGGATGAACTGCAACTGCCGATTTGTGCGCACATGCGCAGTCAGGGGTAGGGAGATTTGATGCAACATTGTGCGCTGCAAAATCTCTATACCCCTAAGTGCGCACGCGCGGTGCACGAAGTACTTCTATCTCGCCGCTGCAACGATTCTTTCATAAGCCAGTGGATGTGCGCTTGCGCAGCGCCGCGCACACCTTCCTCCAGCTGATTCCTGTGCGGCAGCGTCACTTCCGGTATAGACTTTTCGCAAGGTATAGAGATCTGTCAGAACACCGGCGCTCTGAGCGGAGGACATCGCCGGATCGCCGGCAGAAGGTGAAGGGACTCTGCAATGTTACCCCGAGTGTGACTCGGGGTTACCGCTCCTGGCAGCGGAAATTAACCCCGAGTCACGCTCGGGAATACCGTTAGTGCCCGCCAGTACGAGGTCTGTTGAAATCCATTGCATAGCTTTTATTGCAAGCTGCTTTTTCCAGAAAATATGATGGAGTCTGTGACAGAGGTTCTGAATGCACATGTGTCACTTTCTGCCACCATTATCCAGTTTTTAAATGATAAATGGATGGATGACTGCGACTGCATTGTGCTATGTAAACTGCTTTAGGGTGGGCTCACACATATACCTTTGCTGGTATCTTTCTGCACTTTTGCTGTTTTAGTAGTGTTATTTGCACCTGTGTTTTTGGTGCATTTGTTGAGGTAAAATTGCCTCCAGATATTAGCAGAGAGTATATGGGAGACATAAACAAAAGTTTAGTTTTTTTTGCTACTGACATTTTTGAATGTTGAATAGGTAGCATTTTTTGGGCCTCTAACATTTTTTTCAAACACAGCATGTTGAAACTGTTGGATTTTTACAGTACATCACCTCTATAATGGAAAAAAAAATGGCAGAAAAAATG
Source organism: Bufo bufo (assembly GCF_905171765.1). NCBI lineage: Eukaryota > Metazoa > Chordata > Amphibia > Anura > Bufonidae > Bufo > Bufo bufo. The sequence goes on along the minus strand of NC_053398.1, from coordinate 55,586,468 downwards.
ATGGTTCTTTGGGAAAAAAAAAGACGCCATAAAAACTGCATGTGGGATGGAAAAAAATGCATTGTGCATTTTTTTTAGTGTGCAAAAAATGCCAGAATAAATTTGTGTGTAGGGGACCCTAAAGAGGACCTGTCAGCTCTCCTTCATGGTGCATATCTGTCAGCTGTATATACTTTTTTCTTGAAATAGCAATGCATATTTTCACGTAACTCTATTCTGTGCACTTCCTCTGTTACATCTCTTGGAAATATATGAATAAAATGCCAACTGAACATTGGCATTGTGGTGATGGTGGGGTGTGTGTTTGCCATTACACACTGCAACACTTTCCAGTCAGCGATGACAATCTAAGGCAGTGTAGGGACACACCCATTGAAACGGGGAACGGCAAAAACAGCAATAATCAATTTACTCATAACATTTCCATGGGGAATAGCAGAGTTTTAAAAAATATGCTCAGAACTGCTTTCTTTTATTAGGAATACAAGTATTTACTAAAACAGACATGTTATGACCATAACCATAACCAAGTACAGTTCTTTTTCCAGATGTGATTTTTAGCTTTTATGTGTCTTCTAATATTCTTATTCATTCTCACAATAGTCGCTAAAGGCTGACATGATGAAAGAATTGGCTAGTAGCAAATCATCCTATTCAGTTTTGGATTTAGTCCGAACTAGCAATGTGCGGAGAACTTCCATTGCTGTGAGCTTTGTATGGTAAGCAGGCGTTACCCCGTGTCACTATCATGATAAATAAATGTGGAACTTCTATTATGTCTATTATTGTCACGTTCGGGTGTGGGAGGGAAACACCACGCCGAACATAGGAGGTAAAGGGGTGAGGGAATAGGGAGATGGACACCTCCTAGTAAAACCCTAATCTAACTACCATTTTGAACAGACCCCAGAGGTAGGTGAGTTCATGCACAGGAATACCTAATGTTCTAACTCACCCTATAGGATCCTGGCACTAATTTCAGGACTGAGACAACTTGTCTCCTTCAGGCCTTAATACAAATGACAGGGAAATGCAACACACAAAAATAACCCAAACAAAATACAAAAGGGAAAGAAAACACTTAACTTCAAGTGGCTATGGCAGCACCAGGAACTCAGCCGAGATCCCAGCTATCCACAACTCAAACTGAAGCTATAAACCGTATAGCATAGTGGGAGAAACAACAAAAAATAGAGAAGGTTAAATTACCATAATAACCACACCTGGGGAAAGAAGGTGTGGCAAGCACCAGAAACAACACAGATGTCATTTGATCCAAACAGAAAACATGTCAGATCCAACCATGTGTTGCCAGTCTCACCGACCTCCTGCCACCTGTCGCGGGAACGTCCGTGACAATTATTCATTTCTGACTAAAATGGAGAGACGGTCTGCTATTATGTGGGGGAAATTCTGTACCAACAGTTGCAACGAGCCATCCCCTAGGGCCGATCATGTCCCAGGTCTTTAGGAATACTGAGTGGTGTGATGCAAGCTTTACTTGCATCAACTTGATTCCAGACAAAATTCAGGCTTTACTTATATTCAGGCTTTCTCTTGATCCCAGCAGGCTGTGGCATAAAATGTCAGGCATGCTTGATAACTCTGTTTTTTTTCTCTCAGCTGTGCTAAACTTTGCTTGGGTCTGGTTACTGGACCTTCTGGTATCCTTGGATTGGGGTGCCTTTGGCTGTTGTCCCCCTCCTGACACTCAGTAAGCAAATCAGCATGGAGTCCTGGTGCTCTACAAGCTCTTCCTTTTGAAGGCTCCTGCTCCAGCTGGAGAACTATTTTCCCTTGCTGCTATATCTTCTGGCAACCGAAGAACACTTTCCCCTTGTTGCTATATCTTCCATACATCTGATTCCATGGCAAGCATACCTTAGCCTGCACTGGCTGTTATAGGCACGTGTGGCCGTCAAGGTGCCCTAGCTTAGACTTCACTTTCTAGACTAGACTAAACTGGAACTGCTGCCCCTCCATTCTGGTAAGAAGCAGGACTGGCCCACTTCTCCCCAAAAGGATGGGGGGGGGGGGGATGGTGAGTTCCATTCTATCCAAGTTTCTGTCTGCCATTTACGCTGAAACCTGCAAGTGAACCAGGCATATTACATGTAGAAAACAGTTGCATAACAATAATATCAATACATACTTGTGGAGGACCTGGAAATTAATACAAGAATGACATTGGTGTTAGCAATAAAAGACAGTAGACTGGTGAAAGAATAGTAATACCACTCTTGGGTATTACAAAGTCACAATCATGAAGAGCACCACTGAGTATCAGGTCCAGGACAAGGAGGAATAGGCAGGTGCCTAGATTCCAATTTGGCGGGAGGCACAGTTTTTGAAAGTAAATATGATGCCTTTTGAAAAGGACCTGTCCACGCTCCTGACAGGTTGGGGAAATGTAAGTAGTTACTAAAAAAGGCACAGTACTATTAGGTATACAAATAGTTTTGGACTTTCAAGAAAGAAGTTGTGAAAATTGTCTCCTATCTCTACAAATGCAAAGAAAAGGAGGCAAGAATCTCCTTAGAATTGGGTATATAATACAAAATATCTATACTCAAAATTTTCTACTATTGTCCAGGTTCTCCACAAGTTTTGCCTATTATGGTTTAGCTATGGACCTTCAAAAATTTGGAGTCGACATATATCTTATTCAGGTCATCTTTGGAGCTGTTGATTTTCCAGCCAAGCTAATCTCCACCACAAGCATGATCTACATTGGACGAAGAGTGACACAGTTCTTTTCCCTCGTCCTTGGAGGACTGGCAATATTGGCAAACATTTTTGTGCCAAAAGGTAAGAAAACAATTCTAGTATCTCCTCTGAACTCTTCTGTCTATGCACAAGAGTCTTAATAATGTTGTTTTTTCAGAGCTTCAGATAGTGAGGACCAGCTTGGCAGTATTTGGAAAGGGATGCTTAGCCGCATCATTTAGTTGTGTTTTTCTTTACACCACAGAATTGTACCCTACAGTCATCAGGTAGGTGTCTCCAGCTGTGACTTTAACTGAAATAGATCCTAATGAAATCATATATAGAAGTATTAGTAAACTTTTCCCAATGCTATCCTTTGTCTGTCTGTCTACCTATCATCTAGCATCTATCTATCTATCTTAAATTCAAATTGTGCTATTACACTAGAGAGTGCTATTGCTACATCTGCTTTCAGTTGTACAGTATAGTAACAGATTTGTCACTTGCAGCACATCATTCTTCACTATAGATGTTAATACAGTATTTACTGACTCAGTATAATTGGTGGAATTTCTAACTGCATACAGTTAGAAATTCCCAAAGTCTCTTGGCATGAAGCTACTTTCACACTAGCATTTTTGCTGGATCCGGCAGGGCAATACAACCATCTGCATCCTTTATGAATGGATCAGTTTGTATTATCTTTAACATAGCCAAGACAGATCCGTCATGAACTCTATTGAAAGTCAATGGGGGACGGATCCGTTTTCTATTGTGTCAGATTGTGTCTGCGAAAAACGGATCCATCCCCAATGACTTGCATTGTGGGTCATGATGGATCCATCTTGCTCTGCATCCCATGTTGGAAAGAAAACTGCAGCATGCTGCGGTTTACTCTCAGGAGTGGGAACGCAGCCAAACGGAACGGAATGCACTTTGGAGTACTCCGTTCTGTCCGGTTACATTTTGTTCCCATTGTCAATGGGGACAAAACAGAAGCATTTTTTTCCGGTATTAAGACCCTATGATGGATTTCAGAACCGGAAAATAGAAACGCCAGTGTGAAAGTCGCCTTAGCTGGCTGTGCGTCAACCCTTTCCAGAGTGCAGTACTGTCGTAATGTAATGACAGTGCAAATGAACAGGATATATTACATGAAACATATAAAATGTAGTTCAACAATATAAAACAGTATAAGTGAACACAACAGCAGACATCACAGTGCAAGTTAACCCATGAAAGTGCAATAAAGTAGGGAGTTGATAGCTTTACATAGTAGCAATAGGGGCAAATGTCTACAAATGTCCATACTTCAAAGTACTGTTGCAGGGCACTATGTATTACACCAGGGATGGCCAATCTGTGGCTCTCCAGCTGTTGTAAAACTACAACTCCCAGCATGCCCTGCTGTAGGCTGATAGCTGTAGCTAATCTGGGCATGCTGGGAGTTGTAGTTTTGTAACAGCTGGAGAGCAGAAGGTTGGCCATCCCTGAATTACACCTATTATAGGCTAAAAAAATCACGTTCCTAATAGATTTATATGAAAAGATTTGTTATGTTTATCATAGGCTGTTTCAAACACCCATCCACACACACACAGGCTGGTTCTTCCCGTTGTTCAGAAAAATCCATCAGAGACGTCTGATGGCTCTCTTTGTAGCTCGAATCTCTGTTCTCCTAAGTGGTTATAAACACTTTTTTAAGATGAATTATTGGTAGTTTGATAATGCTTCATTTAGACTGCCCAGCTGTCGGGAAGATTATCGGGAATGAACATTCCTTCGAACGTTCATTCCTGATAATCTGCCCATGTAAAGGTCCTGCAGATCACCCTATGGTGAAATTATCTTTACAGTGAACAGTTCATTCATGGTTTCTGGGCAGCAAATTGTGCTGTGTAAACATGATGAGCGATAAGCAAATGTAAATGCAGCTGTCTGCTAGTGAGCGCAGTGTTAATGTACCTTAAGATTTCATCTTAAAGGGAATCTGTCTACAGTTTTATAGTGTCCAAACTAATGGCAGAATAAACTAGTAAGGCTACTTTCACACTGGCGTTTTGGCTTTCCGTTTGTGAGATCCGTTCAGGGCTCTTACAGGCGGTCCAAAACGGATTAGTTTTGCCCTAATGCATTCTGAATGGAAAAGGATCCGCTCAGAATGCATCAGTTTGCTCCGTTCTGTCTCCATTCCACTTTGGAGGCGGACACCAAAACGCTGCTTGCAGAGTTTTGGTGTCTGTCTGACGAAACTGAGCCAAACGGATCCGTTCTAACACACAATGTAAGTCAATGGGACGGATCAGTTTTCTATGACACAATCTGGCACAATATAAAACGGATCCGTCCTCCATTGACTTTCAATGGTGCTCAAGACGTATCTATCTTGGCTATGTTAAAGATAATACAAACGGATCCGTTATGAACGGATGCAGACGGTTGTATTATCTGAACGGATCCGTCTGTGCATATCCATGACGGATCCGCACTAAACGCGAGTGTGAAAGTAGCCTTACAGAGCCTCTTAGGAAAATGCTGGGTCACACATTCTTTAATTGATCCAGCCATTCTGCTAAAATCTTGTACTGAACAGCTCTAATACATAATGTTGAGTCCCAAATAGTCATGAACTCCTGGCTTTCTCCACGACTGCTGTTAATTCAGTTGGAAAAAACTGTCAATCAGCTGCAGGGGGGCGGAGAAAGCCAGAAGAGGCGGAGGGTTGGAGAAAGCCAGAAGAGGCGGAGGGTTGGAGAAAGCCAGAAGAGGCGGAGGGTTGGAGAAAGCCAGAAGAGGCGGAGGGTTCGAGAAAGCCAGAAGAGGCAGAGGGGTGGAGAAAGCCAGAAGAGGCAGAGGGGTGGAAAAAGCCAGAAGAGGCAGAGGGGTGGAGAAAGCCAGAAGAGGCAGAGGGGTGGAGAAAGCCAGAAGAGGCAGAGGGGTGGAGAAAGCCAGAAGAGGCAGAGGGGTGGAGAAAGCCAGAAGAGGCGGAGGGGTGGAGAAAGCCAGAAGAGGCAGAGGGGTGGAGAAAGCCAGAAGAGGCAGAGGGGTGGAGAAAGCCAGAAGAGGCAGAGGGGTGGAGAAAGCCAGAAGAGGAGGAGGGGTGAAGAAAGCCAGAAGAGGCAGAGGGATGGAGAAAGCCAGAAGAGGCAGAGGGGTGGAGAAAACGAGAAGAGGAGGAGGGGTGGAGAAAGCCAGGAACTTATGAATATCAGGACTCCGCATGTACTGGAGCTATCAGAACCCAGCAGCATAAAACTGGGGATAAATTCCCTTAAATGAGTGTTTACAACCTCTTAAGTGAACAGAGATGAGAGCTATGGAGTGAGCTGTTAGCTTATCTGGTGCATTTTTCCTGAACAGGGGATATGTCAGCCTGCAGAATGTGTGAAAACAAGTAGAAGTAGAAGATAAATAAAGCAACATTTTCAAAGAAAACCTATTGGGGAAATACGTTTAGGCCCATAATAGGTGGTGCATTTCAATAAAAATAAAAAAATAACTCCATAACTGTACATAGCCCCTTAGTCACCACCAATACAACTTTTTACTGACGTAAACAAATGGGGTTTTAGCTAAAGAGATGGCTTTAACCTCTTAGTGACTAATGACGGACTAGTGTTGGTTAAGCACCAAAGTGCTCTGGTGCTCGAGTAGAACACTTCCTGATGCTCGGGTGCTCTACAAAGCACTCAAGCACAATGGCAGTCAATGGGAGAACCTGAGCATTAAACCAGGTACCCCCTGACTGAAGAGGGGAGGGTGTTGGGACTCTAGTTCGGCTTAGGAGTCCCTGCTCTGACTCTATATATAGCTATTAGTGATGAGCGGCAGGGGCAATATTCGAATTTGCGATACTTTGCGAATATTTGGCCGAATATTCGCCATATATTCGAGAATTCGCGAATTCATGATCTCCAGGCATTATTTTCTTGATTGCAAAAATTCGCCTAAAATATTCGCATAAAAATTCGCATGAACTGGTATTTTAAAAAAATTCTAATATTCGCACATTCGCGAAGTGCCGATATTCGCGATTAAAATTCACAATTCGAAAATATTCGTGATCAACACTACTAGCTATGTCCATATATGGTTTCAGTGCTTGGGGACACACAGTGTATTTAAATCTTATTTAGCCTCTGTTTCTGAAAAGTTTCTGGCGGGATTCCAACTCACAACCTTCTACATTACAGCCAAGAATCTTAACTCCTACACCATAGAGCTACGTGGCCAGTTACAAAAAAATAAATAGACTTCTGCTGTATAGGAATACTTGCTGTATAAGTATTCCTATACAGGAGAAGTCTCATATATATATTTTTTTTAGTAACTGGCCCTGCAGCTGTGCAATGTAGTGGTTAACATTCTGGGCGGTAAGTCATCAAAACCTACAACCACCTCATATTATCTAAGTTGTCCCCAGATCAAAGCGCATAATAAATCCTAACAAAAAGAATGATCAATGGGACTATGACTATAAAATGTATAATAATCTTTATTCGTCAAAATAAATAATTTAAATACAATAAGAAGAAGAAAGAGGTACGATGGAAAGTGATCCAGAAAATATATACATGGGGTACATAGATCAGATACAGCACTTATGTCACAGATGTAATAATGGGAAGCAAACCCCAAACTCTTATATCTAGCTACATAGTAAAGCCAAAAAGATACCATAGAGTCCTAATAGTTGTACTCCACCAGTGGGGGCGAAAAAATACACGCCCCAAAAAAAGTTTGTGGACCAAGCTGGATAATTCAGGCTCTCCACCAGGGCAATAACAAATAGAAGCCCAAGGTAGTAGATTAGACTAAAACTATAAGGCTGAGTACATATAGGAACTTAATGATATCAAGAGCTAGGTGCATATATATTGCACAAAGTTATGAATGCTCCACTTGGCTACTAGCTGAATATATAGTGCTGAATACATACAAAATCCAGTTAGCCCTAAAGCTGAATACATCTAAAGGCTTATAATACCTGAAGCTGAGTACATGAATATTGCACAGAGCTGCAGATACTATACTAGACTTCTAGCTAGATATATATTTGCTGAATACATAAAAAGTACACAGAGTCCTAGCTGCTATGCTTCACCGGAGCAGGAGTACTGGTGCCGTGCTAAGTACATATATATATAATAACATATAGTAATCAAATCAATAGTTGCACACAGCACACATACTGTATGTACATGCAAAAAGATAACAAACTACTCAGGGGAACAGTCCATATGCAGCTATAGCAAACTACCCACAGACATGATGTGCAATATGCTGAAGTATCACCCCACGCACAAACACCTCGACACGTGTTTTGCCCCTCAGACTTCGTCAGGAGCTTATGAGTGTAGAAGGTTGTGAGTTTGAATCCCGTAAGAAACTTTTCAGAAATAGAGGCTAAATTTAATTTAAACATATATATAAGTTTTTAGCCATAATATATTTACAATTATTATTATTATTATTATATATTTAGAATATATAATATATTATAATATATGTGTAAAAGGGGATATTAATTATTGATATTTTGGGTAATCTCAATAATTAATATTCATAAATAGAGATGTCGCGAACATAAAATTTTCCGTTCGCGAACAGAAAACGCGAATATTCGCAAATCTTCGCGAACCGGGCGAACCGCCATAGACTTCAATAGGCAGGCGAATTTTAAAACCCACAGGGACTCTTTCTGGCCACAATAGTGATGGAAAAGTTGTTTCAAGGGGACTAACACCTGGACTGTGGCATGCCGGAGGAGGATCCGTGGCAAAACTCCCATGGAAAATTACGTAGTTGATGCAGAGTCGGGTTTTAATCCATAAAGGGCATAAATCACCTAACATTCCTAAATTGTTTGGAATAACGTGCTTTAAAGCATCAGGTATGATGTTGTATCGATCAGGTAGTGTAAGGGTTACGCCCGCTTCACAGTGACAGACCAAACTATGACAGACCAAACTCCCCGTTTAACGCACCGCAAACAGTCCATTTGCACAACCGCAAACTCTCCATTTGCACAAGGTTGGATACCAAGCTAGCCATGTCCCGTTCCTTGTCCTCACTGATGTCATTGAAGGTCTCTTCCTCCACCCAGCCACGTACAACACCAAGGGTCCCCGAAAGGTGACAACAAGCCCCCTGGGACGCCTGCTGTGGTTGGTCTTCCACCTCCTCAAAGCCACCTTCCTCCTCTGACTCCTCTTCTTCAGACACCTCTCTCTGCGTTGCCTCTCTCTGCGTTATTATAAGGTGTGTTAAGTAGTACTATTCCTATCAGTTTAATCCCTGTTACGTCCCCTATCAGGGGACGTGTAGGGAATAGATTTTAGGAACCGGGAGATGGAAAAAGATGCTTGGTCGGTCCTCCTACTTCTAATTTGGGGCACTGCGCGTGTAATGTACTGTGCCACCAGATAGGAGTGGTGTGTTAAGTAGTACTATTCCTATCAGTTTAATCCCTGTTACGTCCACTAGTATTATTATTATAAGGTGTGTTAAGTAGTACTATTCCTATCAGTTTAATCCCTGTTACGTCCCCTATCAGGGGACGTGTATGGAATATATTTTAGGAACCGGGAGATGGAAAAAGATGCTTGCTCGGTCCTCCTACTTCCAATTTGGGGCACTGCGCGTGCGCCGTGCAATGTACTGTGCCACCAGGTATGAGTGGTGTGTTAAGTAGTACTATTCCTATCAGTTTTATCCCTGTTACGTCCCCGATTATTATTATTATAATTAGGTGTGTTAAGTAGTACTATTTCTATCAGTTTAATCCCTGTTACGTCCCCTATTAGGGGCCGGTGTATGAAATAGATTTTAGGAACCGGGAGATGGAAAAAGATGCTTGGTTGGTCCTCCTAGTTCCAATTTGGGGCACTGCGCGTGTGCGCCGTGCAATGTACTGTGCTACCAGATAGTTGTGGTCTGTTAAGTAGTACTATTCCTATCAGTTTAATCCCTGTTACGTCCCCTATCAGGGGACGTGTATGGAATAGATTTTAGACAACCGCAAAGAGTTGTCAATAGTTGACACACTCATGACATAAATTTTATTCCTCTATGCGTCAATCTTGGTGTAGTGATGACTGTGCTCGTGCGCACGTTTGGGAGATTGCAGGCGATGGGGTTTTTTCAAAGCCTATGGTCATGCTGAGGTAGTTCAGTGACAGTTATGTGACCCAGAAAACAATGATTCTGCAGTGTGGGCCCATTGTTGGCCTAGTAGGCTTTAATGATCACCTTAGATGATCACAAAGAAAATTAATGTGATCCAGCCGATAACTTTTGGTCTGTTCACAATGAAGCAACGACCTTATCATCTGGGGTGTGCCAACATTGTCATTGCCAACACACTCATAGAGGTGGTCGCTTCATTGTGATACGCAAGCCCCTTCACCACAACAAGGAAACGACCACGAAGGGGAATTGACACATGTATATGCCTTTTCTTTTCTTTTGTTTTTGCAGCCACAGTGCAGCACCAGAGGCCAGAAAAATTAGGCATGTACACATGCCTGAAAAACTAGGTATTGTTGCAGCCGCTGTAGCAGCGGCCAGAAAAATTTATGTTTTCCAGGCAGGCAGAAAGTGCACTAAAACATTGCGGCTTGAACCCTAGTTGGTGGCGGATAAGTCACGCAAGTCATCCGGCATGCAGAGATAAAATACAGCAGCTTGTGGACCAGGCCTTTATTAGTCAAATGTATCGCCCACTGTCAGTCCCTTCGGGATCCATGCCTCATTTATCTTAATAAAGGTGAGGTAATCAACACTTTTTTGACCGAGGCGACTTCTCTTCTCAGTGACAATACCTCCTGCTGCACTGAAGGTCCTTTCTGACAGGACACTTGAAGCGGGGCAGGCCGTAAGTTCTATTGCAAATTGGGATAGCTCAGGCCACAGGTCAAGCCTGCACACCCAGTAGTCAAGGGGTTCATCGCTCCTCAGAGTGTCGATATCTGCAGTTAAGGCGAGGTAGTCTGCTACATGTCGGTCGAGTCGTTCTCTGAGGGTGGACCCCGAAGGGCTGTGGCGATGCGTAGGACTTAAAAAGCTCTGCATGTCCTCCATCAACATCACGTCTGTAAAGCGTCCTGTCCTTGCCGGCGTGGTCGTGGTAGGAGGATTACTTTCACCTCTTCCCCTGTTAGATTCCTGTTGTGCTGTGACATCACCCTTATACGCTGTGTAAAGCATACTTTTTAATTTATTTTGGAACTGCTGCATCCTTTCCGACTTGCGGTAATTCGGTAACATTTCAGGCACTTTCTGCTTATACCAGGGGTCTAGTAGCGTGGCCACCCAATTCAGGTCGTTCTCCTTCAGCCTTTTTATACGAGGGTCCCTTAACAGGCACGACAGCATGACAGACCCCATTTGCACAAGGTTGGATGCCGAGCTACTCATGTCCCGTTCCTTGTCCTCAGTGATCTCACTGAAAGTCTGTTCTTCCCCCCAGCCACGTACAACCCCATGGGTACCAGATAGGTGACAACGAGCACCCTGGGATGCCTGCTGTGGTTGGTCTTCCTCCTCCTCCTCAAAGCCACATTTAAAGCCATAATGCAGACAATTTAAAAAATCCCCATCAATTCCAATACAAAGCAAGTACAAAGCTCAGAACTAAATTATTCCAGGATGTCGTAATGGTTCGTTAATTCGACAATGGTTAATCAATTCGACACACGTCCCCGGATAGGGGACATAACAGGGATTAAACTGATAGGAATAGTACTAGTTAAGACACCACTCATATAGGGTGTCACAGCACATTGCTCCGTGCACGCGCAGTGCCCCAACTTGGGAGTAAGAGGACCGACCAAGCTGCTTTTTCCATCTCCCGGTTCCTAAAATCAATTCAGTTTGGTGTATCAGAGTTTGGTCTGTCACTGTGAAGGCAGTCGAAGGTACCCGGCCTAAATTTTTTTTCACAAAAGGCAATCCCACCCTTATATGGGATGTAACAGGGATTAAACTGATGAGAATAGTACTACAGAAAATAGCACTCATATCGGGTGTGACAGTAAATTGCACGGCGCAGACGCAGTGACCGTGGCTGAAATTCAAACAAAGGGGAGGGAGACAGCTTTTTTTTAATCATCTCCCCGTTCGAAAAATCTATTTTTATAAATGGACCCCAGAATGGGGACGTAACAGGGATTAAACTGATGAGAAGAGAGAACTACAGAAAATAGCACTCATATCGGGTGGGACAGTAAATTGCACGGCACAGACGCAGTGACCGTGGATTCAAACAAAGGGGAGGGAGCCAGAGTTTTTTTAACCATCTCCCCGTTCGAAAAATCAATTCAATTCACCTTTCCGGGACCCTTGGTGTTGTACGTGGCTGGGTGGAGGAAGAAACCTTCAATGACATCAACGGGACATGGCTAGCTTGGTATCCAACCTTGTACAAATGGTGAGTTTGCGGTTGGGCAAATGGACTGTTTGCGGTTGTTTGCGGTGCATTAAAAGGGGAGTTTGGTCTGTCAATGTCTGTGAAGCGGGCATAACCCTTACACTACCTGATCGATACAACATCATACCTGATCGTATACATATACTGGATGTTTTAAACCACGTTGTTCAAAAAAATTATTGGATTGTTAGGTGATTTATGCCCTTTATGGATTAAAATCCAACTCTGCGTCAACTATGTAATTTTCCATGGGAGTTTTGCCATGGATCCCCTCCGGCATGCCACAGTCCAGGTGTTAGTCCCCTTGAAACAATTTTTCCATCACTACTGTGGCTAGAAAGAGTCCCTGTGGGTTTTAAAATTCGCCTGCCTATTGAAGTCTATGGCGGTTCGCCCGGATCGCCCGTTTGCGAACATTTGCAGAAATTCGCGTTCGCCGTCCGCGAACGGAAAATTTTATGTTCGCGACATCTCTATGTAGGAACGCCTGAAATGGCCACACACCTTCCTGGCCTGCTTGAGGACGTCCTGTAAGCCTGGGTACTTATGCACAAAGCGTTGTACAATCAGATTCAACACATGTGCCATGCACGGCACATATGTCAACTTGCCCAAATTCAATGCCGCCAACAAATTGCTTCCGTTGTCACACACCACTTTGCCGATCTCCAGTTGCTGCGGAGTCAGCCAGTGATCCACCTGTGAATTCAGGGCAGACAGGAGTGCTGGTCCGGTGTGACTCTCTGCTTTCAGGCAAGTCAACCCCAAGACGGCGTGACACTGTCGTATCCGGGATGTGGAATAGCCCCTGGAGAGCTGGGGGGGTGCCGTTGATGTAGAGCAAGACGCAGCAGCAGAAGAGGACTCAGCTGAGGAGGTTATGGAAGAGGATGGAGTAGGAGGAGTAGAGGAGGTTGCAGCAGGCCTACCTGCAAGTCATGGCGGTGTCACCAACTCCTCTGCAGAGCCACGCATTCCATGTTTGGCAGCCGTCAGCAGGTTTACCCAATGCGCAGTGTAGGTGATATACCTGCCCTGACCATGCTTTGCAGACCAGGTATCAGTGGTCAGATGGACCCTTGCCCCAACACTGTGTGCCAGACATGGCATTACTTACTTTTGCACAATTGAGTACAGGTTGGGGATTGCCATTTGTGCAGAGAAATTTTGTCTGGGTACCTTCCACTGTGGTGTCCCAATAGCTACAAACAGACACCTGACTGTGGGCAGATGAGCAGGAACTGCTCAAGGCGAGAGACGGAGTGGCGGATGGTTGAGAGGGGGCAAGGAGGACAGCAGTGGTTGACGTGGCTGAAGATGGTGGACCAGGAAGAGGATGGCGGCTTTGAGTTTGTGTGCTGCTTGTACTCATGTGTTGATCCCATAAGCGTTTGTGATTTGAGATCATGTGCCTTCGCAAAGCAGTTGTACCTAGGTGGGTGTTGGACTTCCCACGACTCAGTTTCTTTTGGCACAGGTTGCAAGTGGCATCGCTGGTGTCAGAGGCAGACACACAAAAAAAATGCCACACTGCTGATCTCTGCAATGCCGTCATTCTGGTGGTGGCAACAGCATGCGTTGATTGGCGTGCTGTCTGGCTGACCCCGGGTGCCGATGCATGCTGACTGACTGTGCCACTAGCTCCTTGCGACGACCTCCCCCTTTTTCCAACTCGTCTCCTCCTCCTCTCTGTCTCCCCATCTGAACTTTACCCCTATTCTTTTTCTCTTTGAGCGGGCACCCACGTGACATCCACGGACACATCGCCATCATCAACCGCTTCACTTGTATCTGACAACTCAGCAAAGGAAGCAGCAGCGGGTACAACATCATCATCATCACACCGTACGTCCATTTGTGTAATGCTGCCGGACTGAGACATATCCCTGTTATCTACATCCTCTGGCAATAATGGTTGCGCATCACTCATTTCTTCCAACTGAGGTGTAAATAACTCCTCTGACAGATCAAGTGAAGCAGCTGTGGTGCTAGTGTTGGTGGTGGCGGCAGGCGGATGAGTGGTAACTTGAGAGGTGCCCGAAGCTGAGCTGGAGGAGGATGGTGCGTCAACGTTCCGAGCGGAAGCTGTAGAAGATTGGGTGTCCTGTGTTAGCCAGTCAACTATGTCCTCAGAACTTTTCGAGTCCAGGGTACGTGGCCTCTGAATACTGGGCATTATTCTAGGGCCAAAGGGAATCACAGCACCACGACCACGACGGCCCCTGCGGGTGGCCTGCCTCTGCCTGTCATTTTTTTTAGATTAGTTTAGTTGTACTATGCGTGCAAGCTACTGTGACACCAGATATGAGTTGCGTTGGTGACCCTATGCACTTGCAGAAATAGAGAAAAAAAGAAAGAGGGTTATCCAAAAGCTGCCAGGGACTGTGCTTTGTCCCTGAAGAAAAGGATAAAGAAGGGGCGCCACAAGGATCGTACGATAAAGGGATTGAACAAGGAAAAAAAGGAAAAACAGACGGTTATTTCCTAACCATCTATCTCCACCTCGGGGTCCTACCCCGCGGCCTAAGACTATCCCTTAAACCAACCTTCCTTGATGATAACCTTTTCTATAAAAAATGGCTGGACATCAGTGATAGTTGTTCAGTCAAATTCATAAGGATTCTCATCAGTAAACGCAAACAAACAGATCTGTACATCATTAGCCACTAAATTAAAACATCTGTTACACATATGCCATAATCAGTCACACCAAACCCCCAATGTCACTCTTACTACCTCATAAAAGAACAATGTTGAAAATTTTTGAATATAACGAGGTTCTGAACAAATGTAAAAAGCTTTTGAGAGATGTAGCAGACCTCAAAGAAAATAGGGTGAGGGCCTGGGAAAGGAAAAGACCACCTACCCACTACCCTCCCCCTACCCACCGTAACAAAGTCAATGAAGATTTTAATAAGTATAAAAACATGTCCACCCACTACCAGACATCATGTTTTTCCAGTAGCCCTTTAGGTCCCATTACCTCCAGGACCATATACAATAGTAAGATTAATTCTCGCCCAAAAGCCCATTCCAATGTTAGCACTATCAAACCAATAATGACAGATAGCCGCTCTAAGTTTAACCCACACAGAACCATCAATGATTACCCTGAAACCAAAAATCTAAATAATATGACTAACAGCTCTAGAAATGGAAAACATGAGGGATCTAGACACACCTTACCCTTAACCACAAGTAAACTCCTGTCCTCCAAGTCGTCTTAGGAGATTGCCCCCGAACTAGACCCAGTTGCCCATGAACAGCCGGCTAATAATACTACATCCCCATTACTAATGGAAGTTCCAAATACCAGTTCTACTAACCCATTTTTTCGGAAAGAATGTGATGTACTCCCGAATATCACCACGCCACCATCGACCTCTCAACCCGACCCCACTTCAATCAACCTCTCCAATATCTCAACATACTCAGTTTCCCCACCCAGTCCGGATGATTTCCTTGCTCTACCCACCAACTTGGCAGAGAATTCTTTTTTAGAGCAAGTTTCCCCTACCCCGCACAGAGGACCACCGGCCCCTCCATCAAGACAAGTACTCACCAGTTTCCTAGCACTAAGTCCCCTACTACATCCAGCCGATTCCCCCCAGCTAAGGACACCAACCACATCGCAGTCCCTAAAAATAACCCACTTCTACACCCCATTGTCCAGTATGAAAAAGAAAAGACCAAATATAGATTTAGAGGATGTAGGGGAAGTGGAAAACAACGCTCCACTAAACAAAAAATACAAAAAACTAAAACAGAAACAACTAACCTAACTAATACATCATCTGCAGAAACCATTCAAAATACCATTGAACTAGAAAGAAAAATGGGAATTTTCAATCTTTCCAAATATACATTAGAGAAAAAAGAAATTGAACTGCTCAGTAAAGGTCTCTCTTTTTGCCCCACAAACCAACCGGACATATTCGAACTGTTTGTAGACCTAAACCAGTTTGCTAGAAAACTCACCCTCCACCAACATTTCACCATAAAAAATCTAACTCAGGGACCAAGCAACAGTGTCTCGTCCATCTCCCTACCTGTCCCTTTACCCACCCTCCAACCAGAGAACACTAGTACAGACACCAACATGTCAAAAGATTGCTCCACCCACTTACCTGATTTGGGTGAAAAAGAGCGAAATATGTTAGATATGTACCTATTACACGACCACTTAAAGGATACGATCGCTCCCCTACTACCAACACCGATCCTGTCAAATGTCAGAATCAAATCAGGCTTTTACCCCCTCCAAAGCAAAGGCCCCCAACATAGAGAGCTTTTTTAATATAGTACTATCAGATTTTAAAGATCACTTCTCAACCCCACCCAGCCTACCTGGGAAAAATAATCTGAGCCTAGACCACTCTAGAGCTCTAAAAACCCTCACTAATAATAGAGATATGGTCATTAAAAGTGCCGATAAAGGAGGGGGAATCGTTGTCATGGACTCGTCCTACTATCTAGCCGAATCATTACGAATTCTCTCTGACAAAGAATACTATCAAATCTTACCATCCGATCCTACGAATAACTATAAGAAAAAACTGATATCCTTAGTTGACGATGGTTTCAAGTCAGGTATCATTAGTAAAAAAGAAAGAACTTTCCTCAAAACACCACATCCGTCCCTAGCACGTTTTTACTTTCTACCTAAAATACATAAGTCACTAACGAACCCCCCTGGAAGACCTATTATCTCTGGTATCGGATCACTAACCTCCAACCTGTCCGACTATGTGGACAGTATTTTACAGAAATACGTCCTGCAATTACCCTCGTATCTACGTGATACTTCCCATCTTATTAATGCCTTGGAGACTTTTGAATGGAGAGAAACCTACCATTGGGTGACACTAGATGTCACCTCCCTCTATAGTAATATCATTCATTCTCTCGGCATCCTTGCTGTAGACAAAACTCTTTGTCAAGACCCTCAATTACCTGACACACAACGAACCTTCATTATAGACTCCATTAACTTCATCCTCCATCTCAATTATTTTATGTTTCAGGACGCAATATATCAGCAATGCAAAGGAACAGCCATGGGGACTAAGTTCGCCCCAGCCTATGCCAATCTGTTCATGGGGGCATTCGAGGAACTACACGGCTTTATCACCCATCCCAACATAAAATTTTATAAGAGGTACATTGACGACATCATCTTAATCTGGGAAGGGAACCCCGATGTCCTAACAGGTCTTATCAACCACATCAATACCAACGGTGGGAACATCAACTTCACACTCGAGACACCCTACAGAAGCAACTTTCTTAGACTTAGATCTTTCAATCTCCAATAACAAAATAACCACAAGAACACACTTTAAGAAAGTGGACACAAACAGTTATTTAGACTTTAAGAGTTGCCATCACAAGAAATGGTTAAATAATATACCATACAGTCAGATGCGCAGAATTCGCAGGAACTGCTCAAATGACATGGTCTGTAGGGAACAACTTTCCATTTTGAAAAAACGCTTTCACGATAAAGGTTACCCGAGCAAATTCGTAAAAGATTCAGAAAAGAGAGCCTTAGGAATATCCCAAAAAGATAGTCTCAGTGGCCAAAATAAAAATAAAACTTCAGTTACAGATAATACTCAATCCAATTTTCACTTTGTCACACGTTACAACTCCAGACACATGGATATCAGAAAACTAATAAATAAACACTGGAATATTTTATTAAAGGATCCCATTATAGGCAAGACTATTCCAAAAACTTCTAATTTAATTTTTAAACGTGCCCAGACCTTAAAAAACATTTTAGCCCCCTCGTGTCCCAAACTTGAGATTAACCCACGATGTCCCAAATCGGGTCCTAACAAGAGCCTACAGAAAATAGGCTCACACAAATGCGGAATAAAAAGATGTATGTGCTGTGACATCATAAACTGTTGCGGCGAACGGGTGATCTTACCTCACCCTATGAAACCAATTACCATACACCATCCTATGAATTGCAGCACTACAAATGTGGTTTACCTACTGCAATGTCCGTGTAACCTTCTGTATGTTGGGCGCACAACTCAATCTCTGAAGGAACGTATGAATGAGCATCGTTCTAACATAAGACGCAAAATTTGCACACACAGTGTATCCCGACACTACGCTTCTCATCATGAAGGCGACCCCGCATCTTTGTCAGTTACGCCACTCGAATGGGTTCCCCGATCATTCCAAACACTGTGCAGAAAAGAAATGTTCTGGATCTTCAAGCTAAACACCCTCATACCCTTCGGTCTCAATGAATCTCTTGAATATACCAACTACTAAATTACTAGCTCTCTATATAAGATCTTGATTCATTTACAGATATGATATCACCATATACCTAATCTTTCAATGGTAACTACTCAAATAAATAAATATACAGATCCATTCATCTATACATCGATATACCATTTTTTCCTTACATTATTTATGCTTTTACTATTAGTATTTATACACCACCCACTATTATATTCCAGTTGGGGCAAAAAGGGTATTTCTGGAGACATTATACCCGTACTGTTTAACAGAAGCGTATTTATTCCCCACAGACATCAATATAAACTAGTCTTTATGTATATCTTTTATGCGACCCGATTTTAACGTCGATACCCACTTATCTCTTTATATTACTACGAATATTATTACTATGAGTGACATTATCCCTGTAGCTATATATAGGGTAAATCAAGGTACGCACATTTCCTTATTTTACTGATCCTTTTATTGTTATACTACTTGTTTTTTATAAAAAAAGATTTTTAAGGCCATTCACTGATTGGCCAGATGTATTTCCATATTTATGCACTTATTTCTCGTATGTCTAGTAGGTATTTGCAACATAGTTGGACCCCTGTGCGTCCCACAGGCGTACTTCCGGTCTCCTCGATCCGGATATGCGCCAGGTGGAACGCATACTGCGTTCCACTCGCTTTTACTATAGCTACTTGTGCACCTGTGTGTTTCACAGGCCAACTTCCGGTCTCTCTATTCCGGATATGTACTAGGTGGAACGCATATTGCGTTCCACCCACTTCTAATATAGCAACTTCCGGTGGCGGCTCACTTCCGGTTGCGGCTTACTCTATCCCGGATATGGTCTGGTGGAACGCACGCTGCTTTCCACCCACCTGACTTCCGGTTATGCGATTCTAATATAGAAAGATCAACGATCTGAGGGTAGCTTTACATATAGTTTTTGTGTATATAGGTGTCCAGCCTTTTACCTATTACAAGCACCACCAACGTACCTGTATTTTATGACAATAATATTCTTATTCCCATAACGATGATGTCATCACTTGTAACTCCACCCACTGTTTTTTGGCGCCAAAACGGCACATCCACATGTATTTAAAGCCCATACATTATGTCTATTGTATATCATGCTCCTGATGAAGGGGGTATTGTGACCCCTGAAACGCGTTGAGCCTTACATTTTATCATTAAAGAGGATCGAATACGTACCTTTGGATTTGTCTGCTGCTTTACCAACCAGGCTGTACACCCGGGACGTCAACCTCTAACAACTTACACGCGATCCCGGCTTAGGGGGGTGACTTGCAACAGGTGTTTTAAGTTTATCCTGGTGGCGACCCCCCTGTGAAGTGGATTTTTACCAATGATGTTATCTTCATTATTGTCTCCATAGTTCTAATATTCTTATATTTATTTTATGCATCTATTCAGTTTTATTGCTACATGACTTGACCTAATAATACTACAAGCATCATCCTATTTTTAGCACCTACTCTCGACTGTGCTCTACATACCAGCCTATAGCACTTGAGTTTGGTGATCTTTGCTACTGTCAACAATTCTCCAACACCTCTATTCTGTCTTTTGGGAGTTTGGCGCTCAACTGTTCATCTATTTTTACAGTGACCGGTTAACACTCGGGGTGGGTGACTACTCCCTGTTCCCTACCCTTCACTGATTCATCTCGACTATGCACTTGCAGCAGGGCCTTAAACACACAAACACGTGCAGGCAACTGACTGCTATTTATTCACAGTCAAAACTATTGTTTTTCTTTAAATGTAATCTACTGTGACACCAGATATGAGTTGCGCTGGTGACACTATGCACTTGCAGCAGGGCCTTAAACAGACAAACACGTGCAGGCAACTGACTGCTATTTATTCACAGTCAAAATTGTTTTGTTTTTTTAAATGTAATCTACTGTGACACCAGATATGAGTTGCGCTGGTGACACTATGCACTTGCAGCAGGGCCTTAAACACACAAACACGTGCAGGCAACTGACTGCTATTTATTCACAGTCAAAACTATTGTTTTTCTTTAAATGTAATCTACTGTGACACCAGATATGAGTTGCGCTGGTGACACTATGCACTTGCAGCAGGGCCTTAAACAGACAAACACGTGCAGGCAACTGACTGCTATTTATTCACAGTCAAAATTGTTTTGTTTTTTTAAATGTAATCTACTGTGACACCAGATATGAGTTGCGCTGGTGACACTATGCACTTGCAGCAGGGCACGAAACACACACGCGCGTGCAGGCAACTGACTTCTATTATATTACAGTCAAAAAAGTTAAGTTTTTTTTTAAATGCAAGCTACTGTGACACCAGATATGAGTGGTGGCACTGGGCAAGTGGGCACAGTATATGCTGTGAGCCTGACACACACGCTGGCAGGAAACTGCAATTAGATTACACAGGGAAAAAAAAAAAGCAGACTGATGTTCTAGCCCTAAAAAGGGCTTTTTGGGGCGCTGTCCTTACAGCAGAGATCAGATGAGTCTTTCAGGACTGTATTGGACACTGAATACACTAGCCTAGCTATCGATTTCCCTATTAAATCAGCAGCAGCTACACTTTCCCTCCTCTCACTAAGAAAGCAGCTTCTGAATGAATCTAAAATGTATGCTGTCCAGGAGGTGGGAGGGTCTGGGAGGGAGGGTATGATGCTGATTGGCTGGAATATGTCTGCTGACTGAGGTACAGGGTCAAAGTTTACACAATGATGATGAATAGGGGGCGGACCGAACATCGCATATGTTCGCCTGCCGCGGCGAACGCAAACAAGCTATGTTCGCCGGCGAATAGTTCGGGACATCTCTATTCATAAATAGGCGTAAGTCGTCTGTTGATGACTTTGCCTATTTATACCTTAAATAAGACTACTTCTGTTGCCTCACTCTACACTGAACTATGTGCGACTTACTACTGCTACTAAGGCGGTGACTACCAAAAACACTATACACTGTATTATGAATAATAAAGTATATTTATTAAAACAAATACAAGTCTACAGTCTACTAATACGATATATCTATATATATTTATATATCAATGGTTCTAAATATATACAGCCAGGTCCATAAATATTGGGAAATCGACACAATTCTAACATTTTTGGCTCTATACACCACCACAATGGATTTGAAATTAAACGAACAAGATGTGCTTTAACTCTAGACTGCCAGCTTTAATTTTAGGGTATTTACATCCAAATCAGGTGAACGGTGTAGGAATTACAACAGTTTGCATATGTGCCTCCCACTTGTTAAGGGACCAAAAGTAATGGGACAATTTGCTTATCAGCTGTTTCATGGCCAGGTGTGTGTTATTTCGTCATTATCCCAATTACAATGAGCAGATAAAAGGTCCAGAGTTCATTTCACTTGTGCTATTTGCATTTGGAATCTGTTGCTGTCAACAGTCAAGATGAGATCCAAAGAGCTGTCGCTATCAGTGAAGCAAGCCTTCATTAGGCTAAAAAAACAAAACAAACCCATCAGAGAGATAGCAAAAACATTAGGCGTGGCCAATACAACTGTTTGGAACATTCCTAAAAAGAAGGAACGCACCGGTGAGATCAGCAACACCAAAAGACCCAGAAGACCACGGAAAACCACTGTGGTGGATGACCAAAGAATTCTTTCCCTGGTGAAGAAAACATCCTTCACAACAGTTGGCCAGATCAAGAACACTCTCCAGGAGGTAGGTGTATGTGTGTCAAAGTCAACAATCAAGAGAAGACTTCACCAGAGTAAATACAGAGGGTTCACCACAAGATGTAAACCATTGGTGAGCCTCAAAAACAGGAAGGCCAGATTAGAGTTTGCCAGATGACATCTAGAAAAGCCTTCACAGTTCTGGAACAACATCCTATGGACAGATGAGACCAATATCAACTTGTACCAGAGTGATGGGAAGAGAAGAGTATGGAGAAGGAAAGGAACTGCTCATGATCTTAAGCATACAACCTCATCAGTGAAGCTTGGTGGTGGTAGTGTCATGGCGTGGGCATGTATGGCTGCCAATGGAACTGGTTCTCTTGTATGTATTGATGATGTGACTGCTGACAAAAGCAGCAGGATGAATTCTGAAGTGTTTTGGGCAATATTATCTGCTCATATTCAGCCAAATGCTTCAGAACTCATTGGACGACGCTTCACAGTGCAGATGGACAATGACCAAAAGCATACTGCAAAAGCAACCAAAGAGTTTTTTAAGGGAACGAAGTGGAATGTTATGCAATGGCCAAGTCAATCACCTGACCTGAATCCGATTGAGCATGCATTTCACTTGCTGAAGACAACACTGAAGGGAAAATGCCCCAAGAACAAGCAGGAACTGAAGACAGTTGCAGTAGAGGCCTGGCAGAGCATCACCAGGGATGGAACACAGCGTCTGGTGATGTCTATGTGTTCCAGACTTCAGGCTGTAATTGACTGCAAAGGATTTGCAACCAAGTATTAAAAAGTGAAAGTTTGATTATTTTTCTGTCCCATTACTTTTGGTCCCGTAACAAGTGGGAAGGACATATGCAAACTGCTGTAATTCCTACACCGTTCACCTGATTTAGATGTAAATACCCTCAAATTAAAGCTGACAGTCTGCAGTTAAAGCACATGTTTAGTTTCATATCAAATCCATTGTGGTGGTGTATAGAGCCAAAAATGTTAGAATTGTGTCGATGTCCCAATATTTATGGACCTGACTGTAACTGCAGAAGTGAACTGAGAAAATATTTTTTCTTTTTGTACTGAAATAGGCCACTAAACGCTTTTACCACATATAACTGCAGAAGTGAACGGAGAATATATTTTTCTTCTTGTACTAAAATAGGTCACTAAACGCTTTTACCGCAAATAACTGCAACAATGAACTGCGTATATATATATTTTTTGTACTGAAATATGCCATTAAACACTTTCATCACATATAACTGCAGAAGTGAACTGCGTATATATTTTTCTTTTTGTACTGAAATAGGCTACTAAACAATTTCACCACATATAACTGCAGAAGTGAACTGCGTGTATATATTTCTTTTTGTACTGAAATACACCACTAAACGCTTTTACCACATATAACTGCAGAAGTGAACTGAGAATATATTTTTCTTCTTGTACTGAAATAGGCCACTAAACGCTTTTACCACAAATAACTGCAACAGTGAACTGCATATATATTTTTATTTTAGTACTGAAATATGCCACTAAACGCTTTCACGACATATAACTGCAACAGTAAACTGCGTATATATTTTTCTTTTAGTACTGAAATACGTCACTAAACGCTGTTACCGCAAATAACTGCAACAGTGAACTGCATATATATTTTTCTTTTTGTACTGAAATCTGTCACTATATGCTTTCACCACATATAACTGCAGAAGTGAACTGCATATATTTTTATTTTCGTAATGAAATACGCCACTAAACGCTTTCACCACATATAGCTGCAGAGGTGAACTGCGTATATATTTTTATTTTTGTACTGAACTACGCCACTAAACGCTTTCACCACATATAACTACAGAAGTGAACTGCGTATATATTTTTATTTTTGTACTGAAATACGCCATTAAACGCTTTCACCACATATAACTGCAGAAGTGAACTGAGTATATATTTTTATTTTTGTACTGAAATAGGCCACTAAACGATTTCACCACATATAACTGCAGAAGTGAACTGCGTGTATATTTTTATTTTTGTACTGAAATACGCCACTAAACACTTTCACCACATATAACTGCAGAAATGAACTGAGAATATATTTTTCTTTTTGTACTGAAATAGGCCACTAAACGCTTTTACCACAAATAACTGCAACAGTGAACTGCATATATATTTTTATTTTAGTACGGAAATACGTCACTAAACGCTTTTACCACAAATAACTGCAGAAGTGAACTGCATATATATTTCTCTTTTAGTACTGAAATACACCACTAAACGCTTTCACGACATATAACTGCAACAGTGAACTGCGTATATATTTTTCTTTTAGTACTGAAATACGTCACTAAACACTTTTACAGCAAATAACTGCAACAGTGAACTACATATATATTTTTCTTTTTGTACTGAAATCTGTCACTATACGCTTTCACCACATATAACTGCAGAAGTGAACTGCGTATATATTTTTCTTTTCGTAATGAAATATGCCACTAAACGCTTTCACCACATGTAGCTGCAGAGGTGAACTGCGTTTTTTTTTCCTTTTTGTACTGAACTACGCCACTAAACGCTTTCACCACATATAACTACAGAAGTGAACTGCGTATATATTTTTCTTTTTGTAATGAAATACGCCACTAAACGTTTTCACCACATACAGTCAGGTCCATAAATATTGGGACATCAACACAATTCTAAAAATTTTGGCTCTATACACCACCATAATGGATTTGAAATGAAACAAACAAGATGTGCTTTAACTGCAGACTGTCAGCTTTAATTTGAGAGTATTTACATCAAAATCGGGCGAACGGTGTAGGAATTACAACAGTTTGCATATGTGCCTCCCACTTGTTAAGGGACCAAAAGTAATGGGACAATTGGCTTCTCAGCTATTCCATGGCCAGGTGTGTGTTATTCCCTCATTATCCCAATTACAATGAGCAAATAAAAGGTCCAGAGTTCATTTTAAGTGTGCTATTTGCATTTGGAATCTGTTGCTGTCAACTCTCAAGATGAGATCCAAAGAGCTGTCACTATCAGTGAAGCAAGCCATCATTAGGCTGAAAAAACAAAACCCATCAGAGAGATAGCAAAAACATTAGGCGAGGCCAAAACAACTGTTTGGAACATTCCTTAAAAAGAAGGAACGCAAAGGTGAGCTCAGCAACACCAAAAGACCCGGAAGACCACAGAAAATAACTGTGGTGGATGAGCTAAGAATTCTTTCCCTGGTGAAGAAAACCCTTCACAACAGTTGGCCAGATCAAGAACACTCTCCAGGAGGAAGGAGTATGTTTGTCAAAGTCAACAATCAAGAGAAGACTTCACCAGAGTGAGTACAGAGGGTTCACCACAAGATGTAAACCATTGGTGAACCTCAAAAACAGGAAGGCCAGTTTAGAGTTTGCCAAACGACATCTAAAAAAGCCTTCACAGTTCTGGAACAACATCCTATGGACAGATGAGACCAAGATCAACTTGTACCAGAGTGATGGGAAGAGAAGAGTATGGAGAAGGAAAGGAACTGCTCATGATCGTAAGCATACCACCTCATCAGTGAAGCATGGTGGTGGTGGTGTCATGGCGTGGGCATGTATGGCTGCCAATAGAACTGGTTCTCTTGTATTTATTGATGATGTGACTGCTGACAAAAGCAGCAGGATGAATTCTGAAGTGTTTCGGGCAATATTATCTGCTCATATTCAGCCAAATGCTTCTGAACTCATTGGACGGCGCTTCACAGTGCAGATGGACAATGACCCAAAGCATACTGAAAAAACAACCAAATAGTTTTTTAAGGGAAAGAAGTGGAATGTTATGCAATGGCCAAGTCAATCACCTGACCTGAATCCGATTGAGCATGCATTTCACTTGCTGAAGACAAAACTGAAGGGAAAATGAGCCAAGAACAAGCAGGAACTGAAGACAGTTGTAGTAGAGGCCCGGCAGAGCATCACCAGGGATGAAACCCAGCATCTAGTGATGTCTATGCGTTCCAGACTTCAGGCTGTAATTGACTGCAAAGGATTTGCAACCAAGTATTAAAAAGTGAAAGTTTGATTTATGATTATTATTCTGTCCCATTACTTTTGGTCCCTCAACAAGTGGGAGGCACATATGCAAACTGTTGTATTTCCTACACCATTCGCCTGATTTGGATGTAAATACCCTCAAATTAAAGCTGACAGTTTGCAGTTAAAGCACATCTTGTTTGCTTCATTTCAAATCCATTGTGGTGGTGCATAGAGCCAAAAATGTTAGAATTGTGTCAATGTCCCAATATTTATGGACCTGACTGTATAGCTGCAGAAGTGAACTGTGTATATGTTTTTCTTTTTGTACTGAAATACGCCACTAAACGCTTTCACCGCATGGAACTGCAGAAGTGAACTGCATATATATTTTTCTTTTGCCACAGATATAAGCCTCTAAAGGCTTTTCAACATAGCACTTGCACCCCAAGAACAAATTGCTGGAATAACAGAGTTGTCTAATGGCTATTTGGATCCCCAAATAATCTTTCCCTGCACTTGTAAATTGCTTTTTTTTCACAATGAGGTTTTTCCTATCACTGTCCCTAGCGCCTTCTGTCTTCTCTCCCTGCACTGAGATGTTGTGAAATGATTCCTCCCTATCCTTTCCCTGCACTTATAAATAGTTTTTTCAGTTTATTTTTCACAATGAGGTTTTTCCTATTGCTGTCCCTAGTGCCTTCTCACATCTGTCCCTGCACTGAACGCTGGAAAATGTCTGAATCCAAGATAGCTGAGGCTATTTATAGGGTTGTGACATCACAGGGCTGGTTAGCTGCTGATTCGCTGCATGCATGGCATATGGGTCATCCCACCTTCCCAGAGTTCCTTGGCCCATGTCCTCACACATGTAGCCACCATTTTAGCCACCATTTTAGGAAAAATTGTGATTCGTTACTACGGAGTTCGAGGAAATTCTCATTCGTTGTGAATAAAATTTTTCCTGAATTTCAGATCGAATTACACTTCGTTAGCCTTGATTCGCTCATCTCTACTCTGCGCCTCACAATTCACAACACTGAGCATGTCACAGGACAGTCTCTCTTCCCTACAGATCACCGATCTCACTTATATCTCAGGACTTAGTCTGTTCTTCATGAAATAGCTTTGTTCATTAGTGCATGCCCAAATACTTCTTTGTTCTTCCCTTTATTTCAGATAGATTATTCATCTATACATTTTAGATAGTTTATTTCTTAGGATCATGATTTTTTTTAATTTTTTTTTATTATCATTAATTTTAATATACAGAGTAAAGTGGGGCCTTTACATGTGCCAAGGCCCAGCAAACAAGTTGGTATTTAGAAAACCATTGTTTCTTGGGCCCCATATGTCTCTAGTAGCAGACTACAAGAAAACACTGTATGATCATACAATCGTGTAATACTCCCTTTTATCGCCCCCCCTCCTTTTTTTAGCTAACCTTCTAAATGTATTCTAGACAGACGTAGGGGACACAAAGAAAGGTCATTTATTAAGACTGGCATTTTAGACGCCTGTCTTAATAACCCTTGCACTGGCGGCGGATCCACTGAAGTTATTAAGAGGAGCTGGTCTCTACATAACTTCGGCACATCCACCACCGGTCTAAATGTAAGCCAGCTTCTATGTCTAAAACAGGCGTAGAACATGATAAATGAGACAAGCCTGTCAACCTGTCCCCTTCTCCGCCCACGCCACGCCGCCTATTTTGGACCTGGCATGAGCAAGAAAAAGTTGCAGATTGTGGCGCAAATAACCTTTGCGCCGCAATCTGTGACAGATATAAGCCAGAAAACTGGCATATATCTGATAGTAAATGACTCCCATAATTTTCTACAGGTTCTATAGGACAAAATAGTAGGATATTTGTAATGAAGAATAAGTTGCTTTAAGCAGAAAATAATTATACAAAGGTAGACATATTAAAATATACAGAAATAAAACAGAAACATGTAATAAAACTAAATAAAAAATTGTAAAAAAATATATTAAATAATTTTAATAAGTAGTCTACTAATCGTACAAGCTATTGATCATAAGTAATTATATTTATACAACAGATTTATTTTATAAGTGACTGAAAATATACACATGATAATTTAATTAGTGCAATAGTGAACAGGTGCAGCATTCCTCTATAGGACTCAGAAGGTGTAGGCATAGAGCCAGTTCATAGAAACGGAGCCAAGTTTATTATTATAATATGCCTTACATGAATTACAGCATTGATAATAACCTAGATACATTATAAAATAGATGCAGCTAGTACATAAAAAAAAATCTGCATATAGTGTTTAATGCATATATTCTCACTTCGTATATTGTACGGTCCATTCTTCCATTCTGCCACTGAGTGCACATGAACCATGTGCCTTTTATCTCAGCAGATCTCCAGCAACTATATCCCAAGTGATGTTAATCTCTGCCCTGGAGAGTCACCCAGACATCTGTGCAGTAAAACACAGCCACATAGATGTCCCAGAGCCCTGGTATTCTAGGTTTTGTTAAACTATCTTTTATTTCAAACTAAATTTTTTGTTACAATTTTCAGTAGGGCTGAAAATTATTATTTAGGGTCTTCAATGTGTTCAATGACTGTATAATACTATTTAGGCTTTTCCAAAATTAGCCTCATATGGGTAGATCAAATGGTAGGCACATGCTATCCCATGCAAATCCCCCATTTCTCCCATGCCCCCATGTTTCATGATCCACCGCCGGCTTTGTTAACTTGGCCGTAATAATGTTTATTAGTTTAATTAGTTTATTGGACAGTATTAATTAGTAAAATTTTATGGCAATGTTATTTGCACACTGTATCATTGCACTAGTTGGGCACTATAAAAGGGGAAAATAGGTAATAGGTACAACCCAGGGTCCTATTCAACCTAGGCTAGCCCTAGCGGCAGCTAATCACTAGCCACAGTTGTGTGGACGGATGTCAAAATTATGTGTTGAGTATGTCACTGTCTACAAAAAGGTACCACACAGCTAATAAATACCATCGTACAATGCTTAAACAAAACTATTGTCCAACTTTCTCATTACCTGTAGACCCAAGGTTAGATTTACAGGTAGAATAACCCATTCAGGGTTAAATCTTAAAGATTTATGGGAAGTTGCTAAAAATCATTAAAAGCTTTTTCCAAGCTAATAAATATATAGTAAAATACTTATATGTGTTTTGAATTCTCACCAGGTGGAGCCACCATAGATCAAAATTAGTTATTTTTTATTTTCATAGTCTCGCCTAGATCTGTGCTGCACCTTTGCTTTGATGCTGCCAAGGCTTGCAAAAGGTGGGATTACCAACTAAAGAACTACCGTTCCCTTGATTCCTATTCCATCTCACAGACAATGGCTATATTTACAGCTGCCTGCATGTCCCTCTACTGCAAGGCATAAATTAGTGAGTGCTGTAATTACTTCTTTCACACATGATGCAGCTCTGCTACTAAAAAACTGTTCTGTTGTCCAACATGAGAAATGTGATCCCTCTGAGAATGTCCAAAAGAAGCAGTCTGAGGAGCACAGGAAACCACAAAGTTGCTTTATTGATGTGCCGCCTGCTTCATCAGACACAGAAGGCGGCACATCAATAAAGCAACTCTGTGGTATCCTGCCCTCTTCAGACTCCTTATTTTGGAAGTTTTTCTGTTAGCTTTGGGGATCCCTCTGGATTACTGGCAGGCGGTGCTGTGGTTACCACCATTCCTTCATTTGGAGCGTCCATGTGCTTCTCAGTGTTGTGCCTGCTTTTTCACAGCTCTATCTGGTGAGCCTCATTACATACCTGCTGTAATAGGCCTCTAGTGCATGTGTACTTCACTATGGAGAGGGATTTCTCTCTTCCGGAGACAGAGAGGGAGGGGGATAGCCAAGGAGCAGTGGAAATAAGAGGCATATTAAGTATGATGTGGCATACATCAGGGAGATGACAAGAGGAAGGGGGCAAAGGTAAGTTTACCAAGTGGTCACTGTGGAGGACGCCATTAATGCAATACATAAACACTGAAAGCATGGTCATGTCACTGCATTTGAGACTGGTTTACATCGGCATCTCATCTACAGAGAGCACATTATTAAGTGATTAATCCTACCACCTATAAACCATGGGCATATAATATGTAAAGGTGTTGTCCCATTACTACAACGTATTTGCCAAATTGCCTATTTAGAGATGAGCGAATCGACTTCGGATGAAACATCTGAAGTCGATTCGCATAAAACCTAGTTCTAGGAGCTCTGTACAGTATTAGAATGTATTGGCTCTGATGAGCCGAAGTTATTGCTTTGCGAAGTCTCGCGAGACTTTGCGTAATAACTTCATAAATTAATTTGCACTGTAAAAACAGTATTAGAACAAAGTTTTATGCGAATCGACTTCGGATGTTTCATAGGGACAAAATCACAGTGAAAACTGTATCTCACTGTGATTTTGTAGTAAAAAGATCACAGAGAGGCACGTAGCATTATCAATCATGTAAATGCTCCGTGTCTCTGCTGTCCGGAGAGGGGTTTGGCATTCTTTCACGCAGCCGATTCCAAGCACGGCATCCGCTCGTGTTAAAGAGCCCTAAGATGGGCACTACTTTTTTATTCCATCCCTTTTACCCCTTTCTAACACATACCATACATATATGGCTTCCGACAGCATATATTGTACTGCATTGAAACTGCAATAGTGGGACTAAAACAAAGAGTAAAAAAAAGTTATAAATATATAAAAATAAAAGTTTCAAGTGTTAAAAAAGCCTATTTCCCCTCATCAAGCTGTTTAATATTATCAAAAAAAATAAAAAATAGACATATTTGGAATCACAGCCTCTGTAACTGGCCCTATAAGAATATCACATGCTCTACTCTGTCAGGTGAACGCTGTAAAAGAAATTAATAAAAACTATGGTTCCCAGAAAATGGCAATGCTAAGACATGTTGTTTTTTTTTTTTCAAAAATGCTTTCATTCTGTAAAACGGATTTAAAAAAAAAATAAATACACATATTTGGTATTGCTGTGTAAAGACCTGTGCTATTAAAATATTCCATAAGCTTCCCCCTTTTGGTTAATGCTGTAAAAATAATTAAAAACTATGCTAGAACAGCCATTTTTGGACCACTTTACCATAAAAACATAATATTAAGCAATTATAATATGTTATGTAATGTTTCCCAAAGTAGTACCAATGAAAATGTAAATTCATCCTGCGAAAAAAAAAAAAGCACTCACACAAGACCTTTGCAGGAAAAATTAAAAAAAATATGGCTCTCAGAAAACAGCAATACAAATACGATTTTTTTCCCCACAAATGCTTTAATTTTGTAAAAGTAGTAAAACTTAAAAAAAATTTATCAAATTGGTATCTCTGTAATCCTACTGACCAACAGAATAAAGTTAATATGTAATCTTCTTCGCACAGTGTACATTTCAATAACAAAACCCGAAAAGCCATTGCAGAATTGCTGACGTTCCTTTATCCTGCTTCCCAAAAGCAAAAATCAAAAGCAATCAAAAAGTTGTATGTACCAACAATAATGACAATTCATCACCCAAAAAAATAAGCTCCCAGCGAGAGAGAAATAAAAAACATATGGGTGTAAGAAAATAGCTGTACTGGTGCCTCAGAAGCTGTTTGAAAGCAACATGGTGCCTATAAACCAATCTATCAAAATATACACCGCAAAGGCCATAAGGTGGTCTTTCCCTTCTGAACCCTGCAGCGTACCCAAACAGCAGTTTATGTCCACATTTATGGCATTTCAATACCCAGTAGAACAACCCCCCTCCCCCCGACAATTTAAGGGGTGCGGTGCTCCTCAGGTGGCACAAGCTGAAAAAGAGAAAACACAGAGGCGGCACCTCATGTGAAGTACAGTACAGGTTGTGATAATCGAAGAATATAGGTAAGAATTGCACTCATCTTGTTATGTTGTCGCAACAACTACGCTGGAATGAAATTCAAGAGCTGTGTATCGGCAGATGCTCCTAGCTGCAGCCTCATTCCTATGCCAGTCGCACTGAGATGGCGGATCACCGAAGGAACTCATGTAGGTAAGGCTACTTTCACACCAGCGTTTTTGCTGGATCTGTCATGGATCAGCAAAAATGCTTCCGTCATGATAATACAACCGTCTGCATGAATGGATCCATTTGTTTTATCTTTAACATAGCCAAGACGGATCCGTCATGAACTCCATCAATGGGGGATGGAACTGTTTTCTATTGTGTCCGAGAAAACGGATCCGTCCCCATTGACTCACATTGTGTGTCAGGACGGATCCGTCGTGCTCCATATCACATCGCGGACAGAAAAACGCTGCTTGCAGCGTTATTCTGTCCACGATGGGGACACAACCAAACGGAACGGAATGCATTCTGGTGTATTCCATTTCGTTCAGTTCCGATTTGTCCCCATTGGCAATGAATGGGGACAAAACGGAAGCGTTTTCCTCCCGCTATTGAAATCTTATGAAGGATTTTAATAGCGGAAAGGGAAAGCTCAAGTGTGAAAGGAGCCCAAGTGTGAAGTAAAACGGAACCTTCCTCACAATGCTGTCACAGGAGCAAAACACCCATGGGGTCAAAATGCTCATTAAACCCTGTCTTTTGCCCTCCGAGTGTCCTCCGTATTTCAGTCACTGATCAGCTGAAAATTTGTTCCCAGAGCATCTACCATCAGTAGCCAGTGAAAAATGGACCAAACATGGATGCCATCCATTTTCTGTCAGTGGGTTTTCTTCAATGGGTTTGTTTGGTCCACATCACAGACCAAAATAGTGTATATCTCTGTGATTTTTTGACTGACCTACGGTCAGTGAAACACTCATGATGTGTGAACATAATAATATTAGTGGGAAATGGAAATGTGAACGAGGCCTAAGCCTTGTTGTATGTCCATGTAAAAGATTAGGGCCATGAGTAAGGAAAGCACAGAATAATAATAGGAGGGCTTGCTTTTCACACTGGCATACTCTGGGCACAGCATATTGGTCACTGCAATGGCATATCTGTGTACAAATTGCAATTTTCACTTTGCACCATCTGCTGTAAACTAAATTTTGCAAAACACCTGTAGGGTCAAAATGCTCACTACACCCCTTGGTTAATTCTGTGAGAAGTGTGGGGTCACTTAGGAGTTTCTTTTTTTATGTAACCTCAAAGCCTCTGCAGTTGTCGGCCATTGCTATAGAAATCACCAAACTAGGCCTCAAATAGTGCTCTTTTATTTCTGAACCCTGTGGTGTGCCCAACAGCAGTTTATGACCACATATGGGGTTTTGTGTTGCAGTAATTAGGAGAAAATGGGTTACCAATTGTGAAAATGAAAAATGTGGTGCTAAAGCAACATTTTATGGGAATTAATGTAATAACAGAAGTGCAGTGAGCACATGAGGAATTGTGTATTCTGAATAAATGAACATACCGATGTAGTAGGGTTAACACTCATGCTTTCTGAGATTTCTGAGATGTGTTATCTAAACTAAGCAACACCTTCAATTGCTTTTCAATGGCTTTTGTTTCAAGATAACACGATGATTTATGAAATTTGAGTTAAGAGTTTGAGTGCTAACCCTGCTTCATCTGTATGATCATTTATTAACAGTATATTATAACGTATTCAGCAGCTTTGAGTATAGTTTTTTCCTCAACATATACAGTACAAGGTGTACATTCAGAGTACATTAAATAAATCTCTCTCTTCTTGTAGGCTATATCCTCAGTAATCAAAAGGCTGCAGTCATTCACAGTGAAATACACGTGAGGTGGTTCACATATTTTCCACTAGTCACTAGTCAGCCTTTTCCCCAATAACACTCCAAAGCTTTATTTATTTTATGCGTCAGTACTTCCCGCCCCCTTCCTGGACCCTCATGTAATCGTATATGTCTTAGGTTAATGTCACTATTGGGGATTAGAGATGAGCGAATTATAGAAAAGTTCGATTTGGCTGATTCGCCAATTTTTTAAAAAAAAATTAGCTTTGTGACGAATTACTTTGTCATGAAGCACATTTGTTTGTAAGTAGCGGGTGCAATGACAGGGGGCTGCGATAGCGCTGCTCCTCATCATTGTACCCCTCATGATCGCGGCATCTGAGTGTAAAAACAGTGTGAAATTGACATTAAAAAAATAAATTAAACTTACCGCTTCCATTTGCTCGCGACGGGCCAGCCACAGCCATCTTGCTTGAATATCTGGCGTGAAATCTCACTCGGAGTTTGGGATTTTGGCCGAGATCTTCAATTAAGGCCTTGTTCACACTTCAGTGTATGGTCAGTGATTTCCATCAGTGATTTGTGAGCCAAAATCAGGTGTGGGTCAAAACCACAGAACAGGTGCAGATCTTTCTATTATACCTTATCTCTATGTAGGCTTCACTTCTGGTTTTGGCTCACAAATCACTGATGGAAAACACTGACCAAACACTGAAGTGTGAACGAGGCCTTAGATGGAGCAAATGGAGGCGGTAAGTTAGAATTATTTTTTTTTAACCCAATTTCAGGTTAAATCGATTCGCTACCACGAAGCACGAGGAAATTCAGATTTGAGGCAAATCGAATTTATCCTGAAATTTGGATCGAATTCCACTTCGTTGGATTCGATTCGCTCATCTCTATTAGTGCAAAGTATTATATAATTCGATCTGGCTGCTTCACCGAGTTTTACAAAAAATTTACTTCGTCAAGAAGTGCATTTCTTTGTAAGTAGTGGGTGCAGTGACAGGGAGTGGCGATTGCGCTGCTCCCTGTTATTGTACCTCTCAGATGCCGCATTCATAGCTGATGGCGGTATCTGACAATAATAACACAGTATAAAATAAAAATTAAATCATACTTACCTCATCCATTTGATCTCGACGAGTCAGCCGCTGCCATCTTGATTGAAGATCTAGCACGACATCTTCAATCAAGATGGCGGCAGTCAAATGGATGAGGTAAGTATGATTTTTTTGTTTTTTGCTGCCATTCAGAGAAAATTGATTCGCTACCACGAAGCACAAGGAAATTCGGCATTGCAGCAAATTGAATTTTCCCTGAAATGCGGATCTTGCTCATCACTAGTCACTGTTATGCCAAGGTGATCGTGCAGGCAAGTGCTTTGAAAGGAAATTCCAACGGTAAGGCCCCTTTCACACGGGCGAGAATTCCGTGCGGGTGCAATGCGTGAGGTAAACGCATTGCACCCGCACTGAATCCGGACCCATTCACTTCAATGGGGCTGTTCAGATGAGCGGTAATTTTCACCCATCACTTGTGCGTTGCGTGAAAATCGCAGCATGTTCTATATTCTGCCTTTTTTACACAATGCAGGCCCCATAGAAATTAATGGGGATGCGTGAAAATCGCAAGCATCCGCAAGCAGGTGCGGATGCAATGCAATTTTCATGCATGGTTGCTAAGGATACGAGGGAAGAGTTACTAGGGACCCCATTTACTTTATTATTTTCCATTATAACATGGTTATAATGGAAAATAATAGCATTCTTTAATTCAGAATGCTAAGTAAAAGGTCCATTGTGGGGTTAAAAAAAAAATTATGTAACTCACCTCATCCACTTGATCGCGCAGCCAGGCTCGTCTTCTTTCTTCTTCTTCTTGCAGGACCTGGCTGGAAAAAGACCTTCGGTGACGTTATCGCACTCACCATGTGGTGAGCGCGGTGATGTCAGCGCAGGTCCTGCTGAATAAAGATAGAAGATCACCGATGATGTCATCAAAGGTCCTTTTCCAGCTAGGTCCTGCAAGAAGAAGAAGAAAGAAGACGAGCACGGCTTCGCGATCAAGTGGATGAGGTGAGTTCCATTTTTTTATATTTTTAACCCCACAATGGACCTTTTACTTAGCATTCTGAATTAAAGAATGCTGTTATTTTTCATTCTAACCATGATATAATGGAAAATAATAAAATACACAGAACACCGATCCCAAACCCGAACTTCAGTGAAGAAGTCCGGGTTCGGGTCTGGGTACCACAGTCAGTTTTTTATCACGTGCGTGCAAAACGCATTGCACCCGCGCGATAAAAACTGAACATCAGAACGCAATTGCAGTCAAAACTGATTGCAATTGCGTACCTACTTGCACGATTTTCTCTGATCGCAGACGCAACGCATCCGGACCTAATCCGGACACACTTGTCTGCAAGGGGCCTAAAAGATCTACATCTTGCATGTGACCTTTGCTCTAGAACATATATAGAGCACATAAGTGGATTATCTCACACTGTACCATGCATTGGGGAAATTTTTAGACCCTTTCACTTTAATCACATTTTATCTTGCGGCCTTGTGCTAAAATAAAATAAAAAAATGTGTTTTCCCCCATGAATCAGAAAAAATAGGTGGTAGGACAGCACCACTTACTTGGATAAGCTCAAGAGACTTTGCGGCGGTGCTCGTGGCGTCAGGTCTCGGCCTTAGAGACCCCCAAAGTTACCAGTAGAAATGAAGAAGGTCACGGCACTCCAAAAGCTTCCTTGTTCAGTGTTCTTTATTGCACCAAAAATACAGCAGCAACGTTTCGACAATATAGTCTTTATCAAGCTACATAAAAGTTTACAAGTGACTCACACTACATTTTATAAGGGTACAAATCCATACCAATTGCTTAGTGGGTGTGCTCCAAACAACAAACCCGCCCCCTCACAGGTACAGACAATCATATAATCCAATGTCCATAATCAATTCAAATTAACAACCACGGTGTATAATAATGTAAGGCATACCAAATGTTCGTACGGAGGCTCCTATTCTGTAACGTGTCCATGGTGTTCGGCGTCTTCCGCATGTAACTGCGGCTGCGCGAGTATCCAGACGGGATTCACATGCATCACATGGTCGACTGAGCGGTCATATGATCAGTGACGCTCCTATTGGTCACCTGACAGGTGACGCGCCTAAGCGTCTAATCGCTGTCATGGTAACCACAGGTCCTGCAAAGATAGTATATTGTCCCGTGTGGTACTCTTTGTTTAGTGCTTTTTCGGATGTGTACAGCTAAATATACGGACGCCGATCACCACGGACACAATGTCAGACAGGTGATATCAATTAATAAAAATATGATTTTATTTAGCAGCGACGCAGGAACCAATCACTGCAGGATGTCTAAAGAAACTCAATCACATCAGAACTACGGTTCAGTACCCCACTGGGTATACATGTAGCAGAAATGTGTAACCCCACACATGAACTCAAAGGAGACCCTTTCATAAAAACTCGGGGCTGTTCAAAAAATGCGACCCTACCAACCGTTCGTTTTCAAGGGAATAAGTTCCAAATGGCATATAGGGTGAGATCCCGTGTACTCCACGGTATAAAGTAACCAAACCCATACTCCCCATAAGTGAATACCCAGGGGATGTATCGGTATGATATACTCAAGAAATGATAAAGAATAAAGTTGGACTGGGAATACTAGGGCCACAACCATCGCCCCCCTCTGTCAAAGAGAGACCACAGATGTCAGCCCTTGCCTGGTCTGGCCCAGATTCCATTGACTGGATATGCGTGGCGGATGTGGACTACATATATGACGGGCGGATTTGCCAATCCCTGATCATTTACCTGGGGAGCTGATCTATATATGCGGATTATATTGAGGTTCAGTGGCATGGGGTGACGCTCATACAAAGTATGATAAAACTATTTTATATTTACAGGAGACAATGGGGATAAGCGTGGTAGGGGTCTTCTACTATGTAGTTGGGCCCCAACTACATAGTAGAAGACCCCTACCACGCTTATCCCCATTGTCTCCTGTAAATATAAAATAGTTTTATCATACTTTGTATGAGCGTCACCCCATGCCACTGAACCTCAATATAATCCGCATATATAGATCAGCTCCCCAGGTAAATGATCAGGGATTGGCAAATCCGCCCGTCATATATGTAGTCCACACCCGCCACGCATATCCAGTCAATGGAATCCAAACCTGACATACAATTAGTACGATAATATAATTAACCTGCTGGACGGTTCCCAGGTCGCTGTTTCCAAAACACCTTGGTCCATCCTTTGCCCAAATCTCACATGGCAGCCTTATCTGTTAGTGATAAAAGAAAATAATAAAATTTGTTAATAATCTCGATACAATATCGGGTACTTCCACTTAATACATATAAAAACCCTTTATTTTCACATCCCATTTAGCGACTCAAAAGAGGGAGCCCACCTTGAACTCCCGATTGAGCCCCTTTGGCTCAATAGTGTCCAGTTCAAAGATCCATCTGAGTTCCAGTCGTTTTAATAGTCGTTCCCGATCACCACCTCTCTGTGGTGAGGGGACGCCATCGATAATCCTGAACCTCAATTGCGCAACGCTGTGTTTACATCTATAGAAACAATTTCCGGATGGAGTACCTGTGCTGGTTAATCCTCAGCTTGCAGGCCTGTGTGGTCTCACCCACATAGATGAGACCACACGAGCACTGCAATGTATAGATCACATAATCAGAGGAACATGTGTAAAAACCCTTTATCTCATATTTTTTTCCGGTATGTGGGTGGAAAAAAGTTTGTCCCTTCAGTACATTATTGCAGTTGCAGCAATTGAGGCAGGGATAGCAACCTTTTCTGGAGATGCACGGTTTATCGGGCCTCTGCAGAAAAGAATGTACTAACTGATCCCCCAGATTTTTGGACCTCCTGTAGGACATAAGCGGTGGTGTCTGGAACTCCACAATATCTGGGAAAGAGCGTGTCAGGATCTGCCAATTCCGTCTAAGCGTACCTGCTATTTGTTTGCTTAGAACTGAATGTGTGGACACAAAAGGTAATCTCCTGTTTTCAGTTTTCGTTCTGGTCGTGGTCAACAGATGATCCCGCGTCTGCTGCCTGACTTTGTCAAGATGTCTCTTGACCAATTTTTTGGGATATTGTCTGGCTATAAACTTAGAGCTCAATACCTGCAGTCTATTATCAACATTATCTTCATCTGAAATGATACGTCTCACCCTAAGAAGTTGGCTGTATGGGAGAGAACTCAACATGTTTTTTGGATGGGCACTATCAAAGCGCAACATATTATTTCGGTCCGTTGGTTTAACAAAGATATCTGTTTGTTTTGGTGCAAAAAAGAACACTGAACAAGGAAGCTTTTGGAGTGCCGTGACCTTCTTCATTTCTACTTCTTCCCCCATGAATCTGCACTTAAAATCCCACAATGAGAAAGTGAAAACAGAATGTTAGTATTGTTTGCAAATTCATTAACCCTTTCAGGACCAAGCCATTTTTCACCTTAAGGCCATTTTTTGCAAATCTGACCAGTGTCAGTTTATGTGTGAATAACTTTAAAACGCTTTTACTTATCCAGGCCGTTCTGAGATAGTTTTTTCGTCACATATTCATGAAACTGGTAAAATGGAGTAAAAAAAAATCTTTTTTATTTATAAAAAAATACCAAATTTACCAAAAATTTGGAAAAATTAGAAAATTTCAAAGTTTCAATTTCTCTACTTCTATAATACATAGTAATACCTCCAAAAATAGTTATTACTTTACATTCTACTTCATGTTTAGATCATTTTGGGAATGACATTTTATTTTTTGGGGACGTTAGAAGTTTAGAAGCATTTTTCAGAAAATTTCCAAAACCCATTTTTTAAGGACCAGTTCAGGTCTGAAGTCACTTTGTGAGGCTTACATAATTGAAACCACCCAAAAATGACCCCATTTTGGAAACTACACCCCTCAAGGTATTCAAAACTGATTTTACAAACGTTGTTAACCCTTTAGGTGTTCCACAAGAGTTATTGGCAAATGGAGATGAAATTTCAGAATTTCAATTTTTTTGCAAATTTGCAATTTTAATCCATTTTCTCCAGTAACAAAGCAAGGGTTAACAGCCAAACAAAACTCATTATTTATGGCCCTGATTCTGTTGTTTACAGAAACACCCCATATGTGGTCATAAACTGCTGTACGGGCACACGGCAGGGGGCGCAGAAGGAAAGGAATACCATACGGTTTTTGGAAGGCAGATTTTGCAGGACTGTTTTTTTTTACACCATGTCCCATTTGAAGCACCCCTGATGCACCCCTAGAGTAGAAACTCCAAAAAAGTGACCCAATCTAAGAAACTACACCCCTCAAGGTATTCAAAACTGATTTTACAAACATTGTTAACCCTTTAGGTGTTCCACAAGAATTAATGGAAAATAGAGATACAATTTCAAAATTTCACTTTTTTGGCAGATTTTCCATTTTAATATTTTTTTCCAGTTACAAAGCAAGGGTTAACAGCCAAAAAAAGCTCATTATCTATGGCCCTGATTCTGTGGTTTACAGAAACACCCCATATGTGGTCGCAAACTGCTGTACGGGCACACGGCAGGGCGCAGAAGAAAAGGTGCGCCATATGGTTTCTGGAAGGCAGATTTTGCTGGATTGGTTTTTAGACACCATGTCCCATTTGAAGCACCCTGATGCACGCCTAGGTTAGAAACTCCAAAAAAGTGGCCCCATTTTGGAGACTACGGGATAGGGTGGCAGTTTTGTTGGTACTATTTTAGGGTACATATGATTTTTGGTTTCTCTATATTACACTTTTTGTGAGGCAAAGTAACAAAAAATAGAAATTCTGAAATTTCATCTCCATTTTCCATTAACTCTTGTGGAACACTTAAAGGGTTAACAAAGTTGTAAAATCTATTTTGAATACCTTGAGGGGTGTAGTTTCCAAAATGGGGTCACTTTTTGGAGTTTCTACTCTAGGGGTGCATCAGGGGGGGCTTCAAATGGGACATGGTGTCAAAAAACCAGTCCAGCAAAAACTGCCTTCCAAAAACCATATGGCGCTCCTTTCCTTCTGCGCCCTGCCGCGTGGCCATACAGCAGTTTCCGACCACATATGGGGCATTTGTATAAACTACAGAATCAGGGCAATAAATATTGAGTTTTGTTTGGCTGTTAACCCTTGCTTTGTTACGGGAAAAAATGGATTAAAATGGAAAATTTGCCAAAAAATAGCTGTTTTGGCACTGTTTTTATTTTTTAGTATTTACAACGTTCATCTGACAGGTTAGATCATGTGCTATTTTTATAGAGCAGGTTTTTACGGCCGAGGCAATACCTAATATGTGTACTTTTTTAATTTTATTTAGGTTTTACACAATAATATCATTTTTGAAACAAAAACAAAATCATGTTTTAGTGTCTCCATAGTCTGAGAGCCAAAGTTTTTTCAGTTTTTAGGCGATTGTCTCAGGTTGGGTATAATTATTGCGGGATGAGATGACTGTTAGATTGGTACTATTTTGGGGTGCATATGACTTTTTGATCGCTTGCTATTAGACTTTTTGTGATGTAAGGTAACGAAAAAATAGCTTTTTTGACACGGTTTTTATTTAATTTTTTTTACAGTGTAACCTGAGGGGTTAGGTCATGTGGTATTTTTATAGAGCAGGTTCTTATGGACGTGGTAATACCTAATATGTCTACCTTTTTTTATTTTATCTAGGTTTTACACAATAATATCATTTTTGAAACCAAAAAAAAAATCATATTTTAGTGTCTCCATAGTCTGAGAGCCATAGTTTTTTCAGTTATTAGGCGATTGTCTCAGGTTGGGTATCATTTTTGCGGGATGAGATGACGGTTAGATTGGTACTATTTTGGGGTGCATATGACTTTTTGATCGCTTGCTATTACACTTTTTGTGATGTAAGGTAACAAAAAAATAGCTTTTTTGACACCGTTTTTTTTTTTACAGTGTTCACCTGAGGGGTTAGGTCATGTGGTATTTTTATAGAGCAGGTTCTTACGGACGTGGCAATACCTAATATGTCTACCTTTTTTTAATTTATCTAGGTTTTACACAATAATATCATTTTTGATACAAAAAAAAATCATGTTTTAGTGTCTCCATAGTATGAGAGCCATAGTTTTTTCCAGTTTTTAGGCGATTGTTTTATGTAGGGGCTCATTTTTTGCGGGATGAGGTGACTGTTTGATACTATTTTGGCGTACATGCGACTTTTTTGATCACTTTTATTACCTTTTTTGGGAAGTAAGGTGGGCAAAATTTCTATTTCCTCATAATTTTTATTTTTATGGCGTTCACCGTGCGGGGAAAGTAACATGACTGTTTTATATATCAGGTCTCTATAGACGCGGCGATACCTAATATGTGTAGTGTATTTTTTTTAAAAAATTTTTATTTAGTGATAAATGTTTTTTTTTTTTTATCTTTACTTTTTTCATTTTTTTTTACATTTTTTTGACCCAGACCCACTTGGT
This sequence comes from Bufo bufo, assembly GCF_905171765.1. Lineage (NCBI taxonomy): Eukaryota > Metazoa > Chordata > Amphibia > Anura > Bufonidae > Bufo > Bufo bufo. The sequence continues at coordinate 55,544,125 of NC_053398.1, read as the reverse complement.
TCTTGAAGATCCAGTGGGTCTGATGTCTGTATAATACAGTACAGTACACTATATAGTGTATTGTACTGTATTTTACTTACACTTTGTCTGAACAGATCTATGCCTTTAGCACAGATCTGTTCAGCAACATGGACAGCAGGATGCCTGAGAAAGGTGTCCTGTTGCCATGGGAACCTTCCACGTCTGCCACAACTGAGCAGACGCGGAAGGGGAAGGAGGGGGGCTGTCTGGGGGCTCCCTCCCTCTCTCATCGGGGGGCTGCAAAGGTACAGCAGCCCTCCGATGGGAGAGGGAGGGAGCTCCCTGACTGTTAACCTTTTCCATACAGCGGTCCGTACAGACCGTGGTATGGAAAGGGTTAAACGGCTGACATCGCAGCACAGATGTTAGCCGTTTATACCAGAGTGTCAGCAATGTGCTGACACTCTGGTATACCCACTGGCCACCAATGATTATTCAAGAGGAGGCGGTCGGGGGATCGCGATCCCGCCTGCCGCACCGCCCGCCTCCCGCACCGCCCGCACTGCATGCAACACCCCCCCTGCACCACCCGCCGGCATAAAATCATTCAGGGGTGCAGGGGGGGGTGAAAAATCTTTATTTTAGTAATTTTAACGTTTCTGATCCCCGCGGTCCCTCAGAAACTGCAGAAAGCGCTGCAAACCGCAGGTCTGAATTGACCTGCGGTTTGCAGCGATCGCCGATAGGGGGGGTCACAGGACCCCCCTCAGCATTGACCCAAGGTGCATGGCTGTGTGTAACAGCCGGGATCTCAGTGCTGTCACCATGTCTGCAGACATGGTGACAGTTTAATGCCATGATGTGTATACTCGTCATGGAGCGCTAAGTAGCAGTGCTCCATGACGAGTATACTCGTCATAGGTCGGGAAGGGGTTAAAAAGAAAAGAATTAAAGAGGACCTTTCACCACTCCTGACATGCCTGTTTTAATAGCTATGTGCATTCCCCACATACTAACAATTCTGGAGCATCTATTCTTATGTCTCTATGTTGTGCCTTTCCTTTATTATTTGCACTATAAGTTATAAATGAATTGCTATTAACCTTCAGTAAGGGTACAGAGGGGAGGTAACAAGTTGGTGATGTGTACCTGCACAGTCTGAAAATGGCAGCACTGATTGGATAGAGTGAGTCTGTGCAGGGACACCCCCCAACTAGTTACCTCCCCTCTGTACCATTACTGAAGGCTAATAGCAATTCATTCATAGCTTCTAGTAGCAATAATAAAGGAATTACATAACTTAGAGACATAAGAATAGATGTTCCAGAATTGTTATTACATGGGGAATACATTAAGCTATTAAAACAGGCATGTCAGGAGTGGTGAAAGGTCCTCATTAAATTTTGCCTGGACATAAGTATTCAGTCCCTTTGTTATGACACTTGAAACTTAGCTCTTGGGGCCTCCCATTTTTCTTGTTTATCTTTGAGATGTCTCTATATCTTGACTGGAGTCCACCTGTGGTAAATTCAGTTGTATTGGACATCATTTGGAAGCACACACCCCTGTCTATATAAAATATTAAAGCTGACAACGCATATCAGAGCAAAACCCAAGCCATGAGGGGAAAATAACTGCATTTAGATCCCAGAGACAAGATTGTGTGGAGCCACAGATCTGGAGAAAGGTACACAAAGTTTTCTGCTACACTGAAACTTTCAAAGATTACAGTAATTCTTAAATGGAAGACGTTTGAAACTAGAGCTGGCTGTCCCACCAAACTAAGCAACTGGAGGAGAAAAGCTTTTGTAAGGGAGGTGACCAAGAACCCAATGGTCACTCTGGCTGAGCCCCTACATCCTGTGTGCAGATGGGAGAAATATCCAGAAGGTCAACTGCAGCACTCCACCATTCTGGGATTTATGGCAGAGTGGCCAGAAAGAAAGCTCCCCATCCAACCTGACAAATCTTGAGAAGATCTGCAGAGAAGAATGGCAAACAAATCACAAAATCCAAGTGTGCAAACCTTGTGGCATCATACCCAAGAAGACTTGAGGCTGTAATCACTGCCAAAGACGCTTCAACTAAGTAATTAGGAAAGGGTCTGAATACTTACAAGATTTTAGTTTTTCCTTTTTTAATAAATTAGCAAAGATTTTGAACATTCTGTTTTCACTTTATGGGGTAGTGAGTGCAAAATAATGGAGGGAAACTTAAACTTTTATTTTATTTTATCATAAGGCTGCAACATAACAAAATGTAAAAAAAGTGAAAGCGTCTGAAGACTGTACATCTACACAGGCATTCATATGTAATTTCAAATGTAGAATCCAGGGCAAAGCTAACAGTTTCTATTTATATTTAATAACCATAATGATGTAATGGTTAGTAAAAAACATAAAATCACTTCTCCAGTCTTTCATTCCGTCCTGATATTAGATAGCAAAGAAATACAAACATTTCTGATGGCCCAGAGCCAAAGAGATTTTGTTGCACGGTTCTCAGATTGACCAAACTATCCAGTAATTTCTCCATATAAGGGTTCCTAATGGCACATCTTCCTGTTCCAATGTCTACTGGTATAAATTAAATTTGCATTTAAAATTTTAGAAATGTATTTGGCTAAGTGTTCTCGTAGTCTTGTTGTTGTTGTCAGTCAGATTAGACAATTTTAAGGTGCAGGGGAATGGGAGACATTGACTAAGAGAGGGGCGATAGTTAACTATTTCTTTACTTAGAAGAATGCAGATATCAACTGGAAGAATTTGTGCTTAACCTCTTCACTTTTGTATTGTAGATTTTTAATGTGTGTCTGCTGTAAATCTTTTTATAACATTATTTTATATGGTTTAGTACGCTGATGATAATACCACATTTCTATAAAGTTTTACTATTTTTCCTTTCCTCCTGCAGGCAGTCAGCATTGAAACTGCTCCCTCTCATCCTCCAGACTGACAGGGAGGGCGAATGGCTGCTTTAACTGCTCATATCTCTGGTTTGCTACCAGATAGAGATATGGGCTTTATATTGTTAGAAAGTTGGCATTCCAGCTTTTAAACAATGTCAGAATGACAGCATTAAATTCACTAGATGGGAAGATACCACTGTTAGAAATTGGGATGCAGTGAATATAGTTAAAAGTGAAAGTAAAAGCAGGGCAGAACAGTTAAAGGGGTTGTCCACTGTATCAGTACTTTACACAACATTGTTAAAGGCAGGGTAAAAAAGAGATTCCAAATATACTTTATTTAAAAAAATCTGTCTGGTAATCTTTTTATAGTAAGCCACGCCCCCTGAGCCCCGCTCTGCCGTGCAGAAAGCTCGTCCATGCCTTTAACTGCACATGCGCTGCTTTTCCTAATCTGCCTAAAAGCAGCGCATGTCCAGTCTGCCCCCTGGCGATCGCTCTGATTGGCTAGTAAACCCCCCGCTGCTGATCCCCCTTCCACCCCGATCTGTTTTAGGAGTGGTTAGCTGTCACCGCCAGTTCTGTGAGAAGCTCTGGCAGACGTTCTTCTCTACCTCTTGTATGATGTTCTTTGTTTTGGTTTCACTGTCTCATCTCCTTTCCTTCTGCCAGGTGTCACTTATTTAGACATAATCGTCTTCCTTTATATTCCCTCCCATACTGCCTAACTTTGCGGTTTATACTACTTCCTGGATGAAGTGTTCACTGCTGGAGGCTGCATCTGCTGTTTGTTCACATAAGTCCTTTACTTTATTGTGTTTGCTTGCTGGCTTGATTCTAGGTGACCCTGACTCCCTCCGTATTAAGTGCAGGGAGCCGGTGGTCGTGTCCCCTCACTATTATAGGGTTTTCAGGTGTCACACAGGCTTAGGTACGTGGGCATGCAATCGTCTACCATCGAGACCCTTGTATGTGCATTGCAGTCAGGGAGAGCTCTTAGGGTTTCATAGGGCTCATCTATAAGCTCCTTAGTTTGGGATCAAGCCAGTCGCTCATTTATTTATTAGTTCCAGCTATCTGCAAATCTCATCCATAACATTATAAACCACCATAACCGTCTTAAGCATGGATCCGGTTTCAGCCTTGATTGACCGCATGCAAGGTCTTTCACTGGAGGTAGCAGATCTCCATAAAACTGTGTCTCAGTTTCAGGTGACCGGTTCTGCTGGCGTTCATGGAGTTTGTTCCGAGCCTAAGATCTCGCTTCCGGGTACGTTCTCCGGGGGTAGTGAGAATTTTGTTCACTTTAGAGAGGCTTGCAAACTCCATTTTCGCCTACTTCCCCATTCCTCTGGTGATGAGGAGCAGAGGGTGGGGATCATCATCTCGCTGCTCAGGGATAATGCTCAGTCTTGGGCCTTTTCGCTGCTGGTGGGGGCACGGCCCCTCTGATCGGTGGATGAATTTTTTGTAGCCCTGGGGCAGATATATGATGACCCAGATCGTATTGCTCTGGCTGAATCTAAACTGCGTTTTTTATGCCAGTGTAAACAGTCCGCAGAGAAATATTGTTCTGAATTTCGGAGATGGGCAGCTGATACTGGTTGGAATGATGCTGCACTCCGAAGTCAATTTTGCCATGGTCTTTCAAAAAGATTGAAAGATGCATTCGCTTTTCATGAGAGACCAGCGTCCTTAGAGTAAGCCATGTCTCTAGCTGTTCGTATTGACAGGCGTCTTAGAGAGAGAGAGGAGACTACTCTATCCTGTCATATTCAGCCTAAGGACAGTGGGGCTGTCTCATTCAGTGCGCAGGGGTCTCACTCTGTCTCAATCCCCTCTGAGGAGGAGGCCATGCAGCTGGGTTTGCTTTCCTCTGATAGTAGAGGATTCAGCTTTCAAAAGAGGGTTTGTTTCTGCTGTGGGGGTATAAATCATTTAGCTAATGTTTGCCCCTCTAGGAGATTCATGAAGTTTTATGAGGGTAATAAAAACAAAACAAAAAAAAAAAACCTCTAAAAACTTTCCATTTGCTACTATTGGCAAGGTTGATGCGGAAATTGAAGGTTTGCCGTTTGCTTGTAGTTCCCGTTTTCTCCTACCTGCCAGGGTGGCACTAGACAGCAAGAGCATTGTTTGTGAGATTTTTGTAGATAGTGGAGCAGCTGTCAATCTCATTGATAATCAATTTGCAACAACGCATGGTTTCCAGGTATGCACTTTGGAAAAGGATATACCTGTTTTTGCTATCGATTCCGCTCCACTTTCTCAAAGATCGTTAAAGGGCATAGTTCAAAATATCCGTTTGACTGTGGGTGACGCTCATGTTGAATATATGTCATGTTTCGTCTTAAATGGATTACCTACTCCTCTAGTGTTGGGGCTACCCTGGCTCACTAAACATAATCCCACCATTGATTGGCAAGCAAGGCAAATAAATGGTTGGAGTGAGTTTTGCAGAGAGAATTGCCTCAGGGCATCTCTTTCAGAGGTTTCTACCAAGACTGTGCCATCTTTTCTCTCTGAATTTTTGGATGTGTTTTCCGAGAGTGGTGTCCAGGAGTTGAACCCTCACCGGGAGTACGACTGCCCTATTAAACTCATCCCAGGCGCCAAGCTGCCAAAATCACGTCTATACAATCTCTCCCAACCTGAAAGGGTCGCTAAGCGTACTTATATCTCTGAGAGCCTGAGAAAGGGACACATCCGACCCTCGAAGTCACCTGTTGCCGTTGTTTTTTTTTTGTTAAGAAAAAAGATGCTTCTTTAAGACCTTGTCTGGATTTCAGGGAGCTGAACCATATCACGATTCGTGACCCATATCCGCTTCCTCTGATCCCGGACCTGTTTAACCAGATTGTTGAGGCTAAAGTTTTTTCTAAGTTGGATTTAAGAGGGGCATACAACCTAGTCAGGGTCAGGCAAGGCGACGAATGGAAGACGGCCTTCAATACCCCTGAGGGTCATTTCGAAAATTTGATTATGCCCTTTGGTTTGATGAATGCTCCGTCCGTCTTCCAACATTTTGTGAACAGCATTTTTTATCATTTAATGGGGAAATTTGTACTGGTGTATCTAGAGGACATTTTGATTTTTTCTCCTGATTTCAAGTCTCATCGGGACCACCTATGTCAGGTCTTGCTGATTCTGCGGGAGAATAAATTGTACGCTAAACTGGAAAAATGTGTGTTTGCGGTTCCGGAGATTCAATTTCTTGGTTTTCTTCTCTCCGTTTCAGGTTTTCGGATGGACCCTGAGAAGGTCCGCGCTGTGCTTGATTGGGAGCTTCCTGAGAATCAGAAGGCGCTGATGCAGTTTTTGGGTTTTGCCAATTATTACAGAAAGTTCATTTTGAATTATTTCTCTGTTGTTAAGCCACTCACTGATATGACTAAAAAGGGGGTGGATTTTTCCTCGTGGTCGGTAGATGCGCTTAAAGCCTTTTCTAGTATTAAAGAGAGTTTTGCTTCCGCTCACATTTTGGTACAACCTGATGTCTCTCTACCTTTTATTGCTGAGGTGGATGCTTCTGAGGTGGGTGTGGGTGCGGTCTTGTCTCAGGTTCCCTCTCCTGCCAAATGGCGATCGTGTGCCTTTTTCTCAAGGAAACTATCATCTGCAGAGAGAAATTACGATGTGGGAGATAGGGAGTTGTTGGTCATCAAATTAGCTTTTGAGGAACGGCGCCATTGGTTAGAGGGAGCCAGACACCCTATTACCGTGTTTACTGACCATAAGAATCTGGCCTGCTTGGAATCGGCCAAGCGTCTGAACCCAGGACAGGCCAGATGGTCTTTGTTCTTTTCTAGGTTTAATTTTGTGGTTACGTTCCGCCCTGGGGTTAAAAATGTGAAGGCGGATGCCCTGTCACGTTGTTTTCCGGGAGGGGGGAACTTTGAAGACCCGGGTCCCATTTTGGCTGAAGGGGTGGTCGTCTCTGCTCTTTATCCTGATTTGGAGGCAGAGGTTCAGGCAGCCCAGGCAGAGGCTCCTGATCTTTGTCCTCCTGGGAGGTTGTTTGTTCCTCTCGCTTTATGACACAAGGTTTTTAAGGAGCACCACAATACTGTCCTTGCTGGGCACCCAGGGAGTAGAGCCACAGTGGATCTCATTGCTCTGAGATTCTGGTGGCCGGCTCTTTGTAAGACGGTTGAGGGTTTTAGGCAGCCTGCGAGACCTGCGCTCGTGCCAAGGTCCCTCATTCACGGCCATCGGGTTCTCTCCTCCCGTTACCCATTCCTTCCCGTCCTTGGACGCATCTGTCCATGGTCTTCATTACGGACCTGCCTCGTTCCTCGGGGAAGACTGTGATTCTGGTGGTAGTGGACCGTTTTAGCAAAATGGCACATTTCATTCCCTTTCCTGGGCGACTCAATGCTAAGACGCTGGAGCAAGCGTTTGTTGATCATATTGGTAAATTGCATGGCATCCCTTCAGACATAGTTTCTGATAGGGGCACGCAATTTGTTTCCAGATTCTAGAAGGCCTTCTGTTCTCGCTTGGGGGTTCGGTTGTCGTTCTCTTCTGCTTTTCACCCGCAGTCGAATGGTCAGACCGAACGTGTCAATCTGTCTGGAGACATATCTGCGCTGTTTTGTGGCGGAGAATCAGGAGAATTGGTTTTCTTTTTTGTTCCTTGCTGAATTTGCTTTAAATAACCGTCACCTGGAGTCCACTGATAAGTCACCATTTTTTGGTGCATATGGGTTTCATCCGCAGTTTGGGACATTCTCTGGAGAAGGGTCTTCTGGTTTACCTGATGAGGACAGATTTTCCTTGTCTTTGTCATTTATTTGGCAAAAGATTCAGGGTAATCTGAAGAGGATGAGTGAGAGATATAAGTGTGTGGCGGATAAGAGACGTGTGCCTAGTCCGGACCTGAATGTGGGTGATCTGGTGTGGTTGTCTACAAAGAATATCAAACTGAAGGTTCCTCCCTGGAAGTTGGGTCCTAAGTTTATTGGGCCTTACAAGATCGTGTCTGTCATCAATCCCGTTGCCTTCCGTCTTGATCTTCCTCAGACTTGGAAGATCCATAATGTTTTTCACAAGTGCCTATTAAAACCTTATGTCCAACCCACTGTACCCTCCTCTTTGCCTCCTCCTCCGATTATTGTTGATGGTAATCTTGAATTTCAGGTCTCTAGGATTGTGGATTCTCGCATTATCCATGGTTCTCTTCAGTACCTCATTCATTGGGAGGGTTATGGTCCTGAGGAGAGGATGTGGGTCCCACTGGCGGACATTAAGGCCACTCGTCTCATCAAGGCATTCGATAGGTCTCATCCTGAGAAGGTGGGCTCGGAGTGTCCGGAGTCCACCCGTAGAGGGAGAAGCTCTGGCAGACGTTCTTCTCTACCTCTTGTATGATGTTCTTTGTTTTGGTTTCACTTTCTCATCTCCTTTCCTTCTGCCAGGTGTCACTTATTTAGACGTAATCATCTTCCTTTATATTCCCTCCCATACTGCCTCACTTTGTGGTTTATACTACTTCCTGGATGAAGTGTTCACTGCTGGAGGCTGCGTCTGCTGTTTGCTAAGATAAGTCCTTTACTTTATTGTGTTTGCTTGCTGGCGTGATTCTAGGTGACCCTAACTCCCTCTGTATTAAGTGCAGGGAGCCGGTGCTCGTGTCCCCTCACTATTATAGGGTTTTCAGGTGTCACACAGGCTTAGGTATGTGGGCATGCAATCGTCTACCATCGAGACCCTTGTATGTGCATAGCAGTCAGGGAGAGCTCTTAGGGCTTTATAGGGCTCACCTATAAGCTCCTTAGTTTGGGATCAAGCCAGTCGCTTGTTTATTTATTAGTTCCAGCTATCTACAAATCTCATCCATGACATTAGTAGAGTGTCAGCTATAATATACAGCTCACACTCTGCTTGAAACGGCCGAGAGATGGAGGGAGCTCCCTCCAGCATCGGGCGCTGCACTGCTTTGGCAGCATCCTGATGGTAACATGGCAGCCGTACACCTTCACAGGCATCTGGCTTGCCTTGGTATAGCTGATCAGGCTTCTGCTAAAGGCAGGAGCCTGATCAGGCTTACTGTGAGTGACAATGCACTGCAGTACACTATACAGCTTCAAGAACCAAGTCGGTCTGGGTCAAAAATAAATAAATTAAAAAGTTTTAAAAAAAAGTAAAAAAAAGTAAAAAAAAAAAAATCACATTTCTTCTTATAGCCCCACATTTATAATTGATTAAGAATGAAAGAAAAAAAATACACTACACATTTTTGGTATTATCGCGTTCGTAACGACCTGACCTTAAAAGGATCACGTTACTTTCCCTGCACGGTAAAAGCCATAAAAATAAGAGAAAAACTATGATGGAATTGAAATTTTTCCCACCTCACTTCCCAAAAAAGGTATTAAAAGTGATCAAAAAAGTCGTATGTACCCCAAAAAATACCAATCAGTCACCTCATCAGGAAAAAAATGAGTCTCTACAAGAGACAATCACTCAAAAAATGAAAAAAAATATGGCTTTCAGAAAATGGAGACACAAAAACATGTTTTTTTTTCTAAAAGCTTTTATTGTGTAAAGCCAAAATAATTAAATAAAATAGACAAATTCGTACATAACGACTTGCTCTTTAAAAATATCTTCCGCCAAAAGGTAAATGCCGTAAAAAAAAAAAAAAAAAAAAGTGTGCCAAAACAACCAATTTTATTGGTCTATTTGCCCAATAAAGTGTAATATTGAATGATCAAAAAATATTATGCACCCAAAATTGGGACCAATGAAAATGTAAACTCTTCCCGTAAAAAATGAGCCCCTGCACAAGATGATCGGCAGAAAAATAGAAAAAATATGTCTTTCAGAAAATAGAGACACAAAAACAAGATAAAAAAAAAAAAAAGCTTTATTATGTAAAACGAAAACAAACAAAAAAAGTTGCGATATTTGATATCATCGCGTCTGTAACAACCTGCTCTATAAAATAGCACATGTCTAACCTGTCAGATGAACACTGTAAAAACAAAAAATAAAAACTGTGCCAGAACAGGCATTTTTGTTACCTTGCCTAACAAAAAGCGTAATATAAAGCGATCCAAAAGTAATATGTACCCCAAAATAGTACCAATAAAACCATAATCTTATCCTGCAAAAAATGAGCCCCTACATAAAACAATCGCCCAAAAAATTTTAAAAAAATGTCTTTCAGAAAAAGGATACACTAAGGCCCCTTTCGCACGAGCGAGTTTTCCGCACGGATACGTTGCGGAAGGGTGAACGCATTGCATCTGCACGGAATCCTGACCCATTCATTTCTATGGGGCTGTTCACATGAGCGGTGATTTTCACGCATCACTTGTGCGTGGCGTGAAAATCGCAGCATGCTCCTCTTTATGCGTTTTTCACGTAACGCAAGCCCCTTAGAAATGAATGGGGTTGCGTGAAAATCGCAAGCATCCGCAAGCAAGTGCGGATGCGGTGCGATTTTCACGCATGGTTGCTAGGAGACGATCGGGGTGGAGACCCGATCATTATTATTTTCCCTTATAACATGGTTATAAGGGAAAATAATAGCATTCTAAATACAGAATGCTTAGTAAAACAGCGCTGGAGGGGTTAAAAAAAAATAAAAATCATTTAACTCACCTTAATCCACTTGATCGCGTAGCCCGGCATCTGCTTCTGTCCCCTTTACTGAATAGGACCTGTGGTGAGCATGAATTATAGGTCAAGGACCTGTGATGACGTCACTCCGGTCATCACATGGTACGTCACATGATCTTTTACCATGGTGAATCACCATGGTAAAAGATCATGTGACGTACCATGTGATGACCGGAGTGACGTCACCACAGGTCCTGTTACTGCACAGAGATCAGATGAAGCCAGAAGGAGATGCCGGCCGCAAACAAGTGGACTAAGGTGAGTTAAAAAATGTTTTATTTTTTTTTTACCCCTCCAGCGATGTTTTACTATGCATTCTGTATTCAGAATGCTATTATTTTCCCTTATAACCATGTTATAAGGGGAAATAATACAATCTACAGAACACCGATCCCAAGCCCGAACTTCTGTGAAGAAGTTCGGGTTTGGGTACCAAACACGCGCGATTTTTCTCACGCGAGTGCAAAACGCATTACAATGTTTTGCACTCGCGCGGAAAAATCGCGGGTGTTCCCAGAACGCACCCGCACATTTTTCCGCAACGCCCGTGTGAAAGAGGCCTAAAACATGATTTTTTTTTTCAAAAATGCTTTCATTGTGTAAAACTAATAATTTTTTTTTTTTTAAAGTAGACATATTAGGTATCGCTGCATTTCTAACGACCTGCTCTATAAAAATATCACATGGTATAGCCCTCAGGTGATTGGCGTAAAACAATAAAATAAAAACTGTGTCGAAACAACCATTTTTTTGGGTCACCTTGACCCATAAAGAGTAATATTGAATGATCCAAAAATCATATGTACCCAAAAACGGTACCAATTAAAACATCAACTCTACCTGCAAAAAATGACCCTGTGCACAAGATGATTAGCAGAAAAAAGAAAAAGAAAAAGTATAGCTCTCAGAAAATGGTGACACAATAAAAACATGATTTGTTTTATTTGGCCAGGGATGTCATGTGATCACTAGGGATGAGCGAACCCGAACTGTATAGTTCGGGTTCGCACCGAATTTTGGGGTGTCCGTGACACGGACCCGAACCCGAACATTTTCGTAAAAGTTCGGGTTCGGTGTTCGGCGCTTTCTTGGCGCTTTTTGAAAGGCTGCAAAGCAGCCAATCAACAAGCGTCATACTACTTGCCCCAAGAGGCCATCACAGCCTTGCCTACTATTGGCATGGCTGTGATTGGCCAGTGCAGCATGTGACCCAGCCTCTATATAAGCTTGGGTCACGTAGCGCTGCACGTCACTCTGCTGATTCAAGCATAGGGAGAGGTTGCAGCTGCGACGTTAGGGCGAGATTAGGCAGATTAACTCCTCCAAAAGACTTCATTCTGTGATCGATCTGCAGCTGTGGATCATTGAACTGCTGCTAATATTGACTTGCTCACTTTTTTGAGGCTACCCAGAGCGTTTTTAGATCACTTTTTTTCTGGGGTGATCGGCGGCCATTTTGTGACTTGTGGTGCGCCAGCACAAGCTATCACCAAGTGTATTTAACCATCAATAGTGTGGTTATTTTGTGCTATATCCTACATCAGCTGCAGGCTGAGCCTGTGTCACCGAAGTGCATTTAACCATCAACAGTCTGATTATTTTTTGGCCATATACTACATCTGGTGCAGGCTGAGCCTGTGTCACCCAAGTGCATTTAACCATCAACAGTGTGGTTATTTTTTGGCCATATACTACATCAGGGGCAAGTTGAGCCTGTCACCCAGCGCCTAGAAAAATAGACCTGACATTTCTATTCAACCAAATCTGTACTGTTTTAGCTGGTCAAGTTATTTGTAGTGACCGTAAAAGCACACTTTTTGTTCTGGGTTGAAAAACTATTCCCAAATTTGCCATTCTCAAAATAACTAGTTTCTGGTATATGAGGCCTACTTGAAATCTATCCCAAAAAGGATATCTTACATTGAAGGTGCTGATAGTGTCATTCAGAAAAACCTAAGACACACGCTACCGTGCAGATAGAAGTCTGATTCTGTGATTAAACCTATACCTGTCACACAGCGCAAAAAAAAAACAGGCCTTACATCTCTATTCAACCAAATCTGTACTGTTTTAGCTGTTCAAGTTATTTGTAGTGACCGTAAAAGCACTTTTTATTTTCTGGATTGAAAAACTATTCCCAAATTTGCCATTCTCAAAATAACTAGTTTCTGGTATTTGAGGCCTACTTGAAATCTATCCCAAAAAGGATATCTTACATTGAAGGTACTGATAGTGTCATTCAGAAAAACCTAAGACACACGCTAGCGTGCAGATAGAAGTCTGATTCTGTGATTAAACCTATACCTGTCACACAGTGCAAAAAAAAACAGGCCTCACATCTCTATTCAACCAAATCTGTACTGTTTTAGCTGGTCAAGTTATTTGTAGTGACCGTAAAAGCACATTTTTTGTTCTGGGTTGAAAAACTATTCCCAAATTTGCCATTCTCAAAATAACTAGTTTCTGGTATTTGAGGCCTACTTGAAATCTATCCCAAAAAGGATATCTTACATTGAAGGTACTGATAGTGTCATTCAGAAAAACCTAAGACACACGCTACCGTGCATATAGAAGTCTGATTCTGTGATTAAACCTATACCTGTCACACAGCGCAAAAAAAAACAGGCCTCACATTTCTATTCAACCAAATCTGTACTGTTTTAGCTGGTCAAGTTATTTGTAGTGACCGTAAAAGCACACTTTTTGTTCTGGGTTGAAAAACTATTCCCAAATTTGCCATTCTCAAAATTGTGGTGAACGGGAACAATGAGGAAAACATCTAATAAGGGACGCGGACGTGGACATGGTCGTGGTGGTGTTAGTGGACCCTCTGGTGCTGGGAGAGGACGTGGCCGTTCTGCCACAGCCACACGTCCTAGTGTACCAACTACCTCAGGTCCCAGTAGCCGCCAGAATTTACAGGGATATTTGGTGGGGCCCAATGCCGTTCTAAGGATGGTAAGGCCTGATCAGGTACAGGCATTAGTCAATTGGGTGGCCGACAGTGCATCCAGCACGTTCACATTATCTCCAACCCAGTCTTCTGCAGAAAGCGCACAGATGGCGCATGAAAACCAAGCCCATCAGTCTGTCACATCACCCCCATGCATATCAGGGAAACTGTCTGAGCCTCAAGTTATGCAGCAGTCTCTTATGCTGTTTGAAGACTCTGCTGCCAGGGTTTCCCAAGGGCATCCACCTAGCCCTTCACCAGGGGTGGAAGAGATAGAATGCACTAACGCACAACCACTTATGTTTCCTGATGATGAGGACATACCACCTCAGCACGTCTCTGATGATGACGAAACACAGGTGCCAACTGCTGCGTCTTTCTGCAGTGTGCAGACTGAACAGGAGGTCAGGGATCAAGACTGGGTGGAAGACGATGCAGGGGACGATGAGGTCCTAGACCCCACATGGAATGAAGGTCGTGCCACTGACTTTCACAGTTCGGAGGAAGAGGCAGTGGTGAGACCGAGCCAACAGCGTAGCAAAAGAGGGAGCAGTGGGCAAAATCAGAACACCCGCCGCCAAGAGACTCCGCCTGCTACTGACCGCCGCCATCTGGGACCGAGCACCCCAAAGGCAGCTTCAAGGAGTTCCCTGGCATGGCACTTCTTCAAACAATGTGCTGACGACAAGACCCGAGTGGTTTGCACGCTGTGCCATCAGAGCCTGAAGCGCGGCATTAACGTTCTGAACCTTAGCACAACCTGCATGACCAGGCACCTGCATGCAAAGCATGAAATGCAGTGGAGTAAACACCTTAAAAACAAGGAAGTCACTCAGGCTCCCCCTGCTACCTCTTCTGCTGCTGCCGCCTCGGCCTCTTCTGCTGCTGCCGCCGCCTCGGCCTCTTCCTCTGCCTCTGGAGGAACGTTGGCACCTGCCGCCCAGCAAACATGGGATGTACCACCAACACCACCACCTGCGTCACCAAGCATCTCAACCATGTCACACGGCAGCGTTCAGCTCTCCATCTCACAAACATTTGAGAGAAAGCGTAAATTCCGACCTAGCCACCCTCGATCCCTGGCCCTGAATGCCAGCATTTCTAAACTACTGGCCTATGAAATGCTGTCATTTAGGCTGGTGGACACACACAGCTTCAAACAGCTCATGTCACTTGCTGTCCCACAGTATGTTGTTCCCAGCCGTCACTACTTCTCCAAGAGAGCCGTGCCTTCCCTGCACAAACAAGTGTCCGATAAAATCAAGTGTGCACTGCGCAACGCCATCTGTGGCAAGGTCCACCTAACCACAGATACGTGGACCAGTAAGCACGGCCAGGGACGCTATATCTCCCTAACTGCACACTGGGTAAATGTAGTGGCGGCTGGGCCCCAGGCGGAGAGCTGTTTGGCGCACGTCCTTCCGCCGCCAAGGATCGCAGGGCAACATTCTTTGCCTCCTGTCTCCTCCTCCTCCTACTCAGCTTCCTCCTCCTCTTCTTCCACCTGCTCATCCAGTCAGCCACACACCTTCACCACCAACTTCAGCACAGCCCGGGGTAAACGTCAGCAGGCCGTTCTGAAACTCATATGTTTGGGGGACAGGCCCCACACCGCACAGGAGTTGTGGCGGGGTATAGAACAACAGACCGACGAGTGGTTGCTGCCGGTGAGCCTCAAGCCCGGCCTGGTGGTGTGCGATAATGGGCGAAATCTCGTTGCAGCTCTGGGACTAGCCAGTTTGACGCACATCCCTTGACTGGCGCATGTGCTGAATTTGGTGGTGCAGAAGTTCATTCGCAACTACCCCGACATGTCAGAGCTGCTGCATAAAGTGCGGGCCGTCTGTTCGCGCTTCCGGCGTTCACACCCTGCCGCTGCTCGCCTGTCTGCGCTACAGCGTAACTTCGGCCTTCCCGCTCACCGCCTCATATGCGACATACCCACCAGGTGGAACTCCACCTTGCATATGCTGGACAGACTGTGCGAGCAGCAGCAGGCCATAGTGGAGTTTCAGCTGCAGCACGCACGGGTCAGTCGCACTGCGGATCAGACAGACTTCACCACCAATGACTGGGCCTCCATGCGAGACCTGTGTGCCCTGTTGCGCTGTTTCGAGTACTCCACCAACATGGCCAGTGGCGATGACGCCGTTATCAGCGTTACAATACCACTTCTATGTCTCCTTGAGAAAACACTTAGGGCGATGATGGAAGAGGAGGTGGCCCAGGAGGAAGAGGAGGAAGAGGGGTCATTTTTAGCACTTTCAGGCCAGTCTCTTCGAAGTGACTCAGAGGGAGGTTTTTTGCAACACCAGAGGCCAGGTACAAATGTGCCAGGCAGGGCCCACTACTGGAGGACGAGGAGGACGAAGATGAGGAGGAGGTGGAGGAGGATGAGGATGAAGCATGTTCACAGCGGGGTGGCACCCAAAGCAGCTCGGGCCCATCACTGGTGCGTGGCTGGGGGGAAACACAGGACGATGACGATACGCCTCCCAAAGAGGACAGCTTGTCCTTACCTCTGTGCAGCCTGGCACACATGAGCGACTACATGCTGCAGTGCCTGCGCAACGACAGCAGAGTTGCCCACATTTTAACGTGTGCGGACTACTGGGTTGCCACCCTGCTGGATCCCCGGTACAAAGACAATGTGCCCACCTTACTTCCTACACTGGAGCGTGATAGGAAGATGCGCGAGTACAAGCGCACGTTGGTAGACGCGCTACTGAGAGCATTCCCAAATGTCACAGGGGAACCAGTGGAAGCCCAAGGCGAAGGCAGAGGAGGAGCAAGAGGTCGCCAACGCAGCTGTGTCACGCCCAGCTCCTCTGAGGGTAGGGTTAGCATGGAAGAGATGTGGAAAAGTTTTGTCAACACGCAACAGCTAAGTGCACCACAACCTGATACGGAACGTGTTAGCAGGAGGCAACATTTCACTAACATGGTGGAACAGTACCTGTGCACACTTCTCCACGTACTGACTGATGGTTTGGCCCCATTCAACTTCTGGGTCTCCAAATTGTCCACGTGGCCAATTTGGAGGTGCTGGCCTGCCCGGCAGCCAGCGTTTTGTCTGAACGTGTATTCAGCACGGCAGGGGGCGTCATTACAGACAAACGCAGCCGCCTGTCTACAGCCAATGTGTACAAGCTGACGTTCATAAAAATGAACCAGGCATGGATCCCACAGGACCTATCCATCCCTTGTGCAGATTAGATATTAACTACCTCCCCTTAACAATATATTATTCTACTCCAGGGCACTTCCTCATTCAATACTATTTTTAATTTCATTTTACCATTATATTGCGGGGCAACCCAAAGTTGAATGAACCTCTCCTCTGTCTGGGTGCCGGGGCCTAAATGTGTGACAGTGGCCTGTTCCAGTGGTGGGTGACGTGAAGCCTGATTCTCTGCTATGACATGAAGACTTATTCTGTGCTGACATGAAGCCAGATTCTCTGTTACGCGACCTCTCTCCTCTGCCTGGGTGCCTGGGCCTAAATATGTGACAGTGGCCTGTTCCAGTGGTGGGTGACGTGAAGCCTGATTCTCTGCTATGACATGAAGACTTATTCTGTGCTGACATGAAGCCAGATTCTCTGTTACGCGACCTCTCTCCTCTGCCTGGGTGCCTGGGCCTAAATATGTGACAGTGGCCTGTTCCAGTGGTGGGTGACGTGAAGCCTGATTCTCTGCTATGACATGAAGACAGATTCTGCGCTGACATAAGGCCAGATTCTCTGTTACAGGACCTCTCTCCTCTGTCTGGGTGCCGGGGCCTAAATGTGTGACAGTGGCCTGTTCCAGTGGTGGGTGACGTGAAGCCTGATTCTCTGCTATGACATGAAGACAGATTCTGCGCTGACATAAGGCCAGATTCTCTGTTACAGGACCTCTCTCCTCTGTCTGGGTGCCGTGGCCTAAATGTGTGACAGTGGCCTGTTCCAGTGGTGGGTGACAAGAAGCCTGATTCTCTGCTATGACATGAAGACAGATTCTGCGCTGACATAAGGCCAGATTCTCTGTTACAGGACCTCACTCCTCTGTCTGGGTGCCTGGGCCTAAATGTGTGACAGTGGCCTGTTCCAGTGGTGGGTGACGTGAAGCCTGATTCTCTGCTATGACATGAAGACTGATTCTGCACTGACATAAGGCCAGATTCTCTGTTACGGGACCTCTCTCCTCTGCCTGGGTGCCTGGGCCTAAATGTGACAGTGGCCTGTTCCAGTGGTGGGTGACGTGATGCCTGATTCTCTGCTATGACATGAAGACAGATTCTGTGCTGACATAAGGCCAGATTCTCTGTTACAGGACCTCTCTCCTCTGTCTGGGTGCCGGGGCCTAAATGTGTGACAGTGGCCTGTTCCAGTGGTGGGTGACGTGAAGCCTGATTCTCTGCTATGACATGAAGACAGATTCTGCGCTGACATAAGGCCAGATTCTCTGTTACGGGACCACTCTCCTCTGTCTGGGTGCCTGGGCCTAAATGTGTGACAGTGGCCTGTTCCAGTGGTGGGTGACGTGAAGCCTGATTCTCTGCTATGACATGAAGACTGATTCTGCGCTGACATAAGGCCAGATTCTATGTTACGGGACCTCTCTCCTCTGCCTGGGTGCCTGGGCCTAAATGTGTGACAGTGGCCTGTTCCAGTGGTGGGTGACGTGAAGCCTGATTCTCTGCTATGACATGAAGACAGATTCTGTGCTGACATCAGGCCAGATTCTCTGTTACGTGACCTCTCTCCTCTGCCTGGGTGCCTGGGCCTAAATGTGTGACAGTGGCCTGTTCCAGTGGTGGGTGACGTGAAGCCTGATTCTCTGCTATGACATGAATACAGATTCTGCGCTGACATAAGGCCAGATTCTCTGTTACGGGACCGCTCTCCTCTGTCTGGGTGCCGGGGCCTAAATGTGTGACAGTGGCCTGTTCCAGTGGTGGGTGACGTGAAGCCTGATTCTCTGCTATGACATGAAGACTGATTCTGTGCTGACATAAGGCCAGATTCTCTGTTACGGGACCTCTCTCCTCTGTCTGGGTGCCGGGGCCTAAATGTGTGACAGTGGCCTGTTCCAGTGGTGGGTGACGTGAAGCCTGATTCTCTGCTATGACATGAAGACTGATTCTGCGCTGACATGAAGCCAGATTCTCTGCTATGGCATGAAGAGACTGATTCTCTGCTGACATGAAGCCAGATTCTTTGCTATGGCATGAAGAGACTGATTCTCTGCTGACGTGAAGCCATATTCTCTGTTATGGGACCTCTGTCCAATTGATATTGGTTCATTTTTATTTTTTTAAATTTTATTTTAATTCATTTCCCTATCCACATTTGTTTGCAGGGGATTTACCTACATGTTGCTGCCTTTTGCAGCCCTCTAGCTCTTTCCTGGGCTGTTTTACAGCCTTTTTAGTGCCCAAAAGTTCGGGTCCCCATTGACTTCAATGGGGTTCGGGTTCGGGACGAAGTTCGGATCGGGTTCGGATCCCGAACCCGAACATTTCCGGGAAGTTCGGCCGAACTTCTCGAACCCGAACATCCAGGTGTTCGCTCAACTCTAGTGATCACTCCTCTGAAAATTCTTGCTGTGATGCATGCTGGGATTTTTACTTTCACTTTGAAGCTGCTCTGCCCACACATCCTCTGATCAATGGGAGCATGCTATGCTGAACAGATTAGAAAAATTATATGTACACAGTATATTTCTACAAATACCTCGTGGCTTTAGTTATTATCTGGGACCCTTTTTTTTTATGCGTATGGTGGCCAACCCCTTTAAGTACTTTTCCCACAGCCTGCGTTGAACTTGGACAGAACAATTAGGTGGTTAAAGGGGTTTTCTGGTTTGCATCAACATCCTGTAAAATAATCATTTACGATAGTTGCTGTAATTTTGTAATACATTTATTTTACCTTTATTGCTCCTATCTTCCATTCTGGGTTGTGTCATCATGTGACCATGTCCATACAGCTATTTCTTATTTCCTGTGATGTCATGTCCAAGGGGATAGGGGAGTGTCTATGTAACTAGCTGGGTCGGAGCATCTATAAACTAGCTGGGTGTTGTTAGAAGCAGTGCTGGAGCTGTGGTAAAGAAGGAGAAGTGCATCATGTGTTTGGTTGGATGCAACAGAAAGTGCTACATATAGGATGGAAACAAACCAGAGGGAAAGATATAGGAAAGAATAGGAAAGATATACGTGAGGTAAGCAACTACATGAGCATATCTGTTCAAAACCCCTTTAAGCAATCTTTATGTTACTTGCAACAATGACAGAAACACAATATAGCCCAGTTTATAGGCACAGTTCAATGGTATTGTAAGCTTTCTTGGACACATTTTGTAATGGTTGATGTCTATTGTTCTCTGTAGAAATGGTTCTGTAAATCATAGGGCTTTTCTCTCTCTCATGCTGCATCACACACTATATATAAAAGTGTCTGCATAATCTATTCTGCACACATGGGCCTGGACAGTGACAACTCTATCTGATCTTATAACATGCACAGCCTGGTTATGTGACCACAGGGCCTTCAACAGCTTCTCTATACAGCTATAAAAGTCATTGCAATTGTAGTTTGAAAAAGTGAAAGCTATCAATCTAAGATTCCTCCGAATATATTCAGCTCTCTTTAAAAATGTAATAAATACATTGCATGTACTCTAATAGACTTTTTCATTTTCAGACAGAGTGGTCTTGGTTTGGGTAGCACCATGGCACGCTTGGGTGGCATTGTAGCCCCTCTTGTGAAGATCTTAGGTGAATTCCATTCCTTCTTGCCTCTGCTCATATATGGAGGTTCACCAATAATATCTGGGATACTCGTCTACCTTTTGCCTGAGACTGTGAATAAACCACTGCCTGATACCATAGAAGATGTTGAAACTGGGTAAGTGCAATAATACACTTTTAGTCAATAGTGGCCAACTACATGTGCAACACCACCAGTGATTGGCACAGACACAACAAAAGTACAGAGACATTTATTGAAACTTACACACTGCATTTTCTGGCTTTTACTGGTGAAAGCTGTGGAAGTCATGGTGCTATAGAAATACAGTTTGCCTAGGAACATCTAGATTCCAGTGTGCCTAGTTTATGCAATCACACTGGAAGTTAGATTACAATATGGAAATAACCATGAACTAGAAAGACTCTGATTTGATTCTACATAAATCAAATATGCTCCAATTGGCCTGAAAATTGGCATATAACACTCTAAGGTCTCCTAAGATTTTTTTTATATTTTGTTGTTCTCTCTTTTCTTAAATTTTTTATTCATTTTAGCCCTTTCAAACTTTCCCCCTCCGCCCCAGACAAGACAGTAAATAGTTCAAATTGGGCCAGTTCTGGCCACATTTCCAATCTGCCTCTCCAGAAGTCCATGGGGTCAGGGAACAGACTATGTGCCAGGGAATGGTCACAGCCATTTACAAAAGAGAACATTTTAAACAATTTAAAAAAATGAACAGCTGGGCAGAAGTACGAATATAATACAGCAGAATTAAATTTTGAGAAAGGTGCAGTACAACTCCACTACAGACACCAGGTTTTTCCAACAGATGGAATATTGCAAAAACTGAGGCTGATAACATAAAGACTTCAATTTCAGAAAAAGCTAAGATTTTGATAAAGGTGTGGAACTGCACCACTACGGACACCTGACCCAAAGTCTAACTGATAGAATATGGAGGAGGAGTCTGAGTAGAGGAAGAATCAGCTGATGATGATAGACACTGTACTGCTTAGAGATGCGGGTTGGCTACCACAAAAAAGACCAGAAGAAGGAGGACAGACTTCTTCTGATTCAGAATTCTGGCTATTTCTATTTTCCCACAGGATCCAGTGATGCTGCCTCATGTGCTGCAATAGAGCTCCTGTACTTATGTTAGCTGCCAATAAGCTAAACTTGATGGTTAACACGTTAAGTAAAAAATGGCACAAAAAGGTTTACTAATAGAGATGAGCGAATTGAAGTTGACGAATTCAAACTGAATTTCAGGAAAATTTCAATTTGCACAGAATCCGAATTTCCTGACGCTTCGTGGTAACGAATCACATTTTTTCCTAAAATTGCTGCTGCACATGCTAGGGCATGGAGCAAAGAACTCTGGGAACGAGGGATCACCCACAATGCAATGCATGCAGCCAATCAGCAGCCAACCAGTCCTGTGATGTCACAGCCCTATAAATAGCCTCAGCCATCTTAGATTCAGCCATTTTCCAGTGTACTTAGTGCAGGGAGAAACGTTAGGAGGTGCTAGGGAAAGTGATAGTAAAGACTTGAAAACTTTTATTTTGCTGAATAGAAGTTCAGGGACAGATGATTAGAAGTGTAGGGAAAGGATAGGGAGGAATTATTCCACAGTATTGAAGCTGAACAGGATGCAATAGGGGAGTGTACAACCTAGGTAATATTAGCAATCCTATTACACCTTGCTGCACTGACTGGGGATCCAAATTGCCATTATACTGCTGCTTTCAGGTTTGCAATAGTTCATACCTCTGTAATTCAAGCAAACCTTGCTTGTTAGGCTACTTTCACACTCGCGTTTAGTGCTGATCCGTCATGGACAGATCCGTTCAGATAATACAAGTGTCTGCATCCGTTCAGTCCGTCTCCAAAGCGGAATGGAGACTGAACTGATGCAAACTGATGCATTCCGAGCTGATACTTTTCCATTCAGAATGCATTAGAATGCAAACTGATCCGTTTTTGACATGTGTGAGAGCCCTGAGTGGATCTGTCACGGATGTTGTAGGGGAGAACACCAAAGGACAACAAGAAGGAAGGGAAAAGACACTAGGCCTCACCGCTAGGGAAGGAAAAGGGTCACCACCTATAAAACCCTGCTCCTGACCCTAACTCCTATCCGTATGGGCACCTCTCGATGGTAGAGATGCCCATACACAGGAGCCTAGAAAACCCTGGTGGCCCTCAGATGCCCTAATAGTAATGACCGGGCAGAGACAACCCGCTCCTTCCCTGGTGAAGGAACCAGCGTCTCGCTGAGGCTTAGTAAACAACAAAGGTGGGGGGGGAATACAAAACACAACAAGCGGAACACTTAACTTCTGAGGCTGACTGATGATGGACGAACAGGACTTCACCATGAACCACACTCCAGCTCTTCCAAAAACCAAATGAAGCTATCCAGAGCAAGGAGTGATGGGTAAAGTCAGACAAAATAGGGGGAGGTGAAGGTCACATGATCCACACCTGAACAGGGAGTGTGGACATACCAGCAACACACAGACAAAGTGAGACCAAAAGAGGCTTTTAGATAACTAATGTGCAGATATCTTTCAGACCTTCTCAAACCTGTCACCGGCGTGACAGTACCCCCCTTCTCCGGGTGACCTCCGGGCACCCAGGACCGACCTTATCAGGATGAGCTCTGTGGAATGCGCTCACCAGACGGCTAGCATTAACATCGGTCGCTGGGACCCACATCCTCTCCTCTGGTCCGTACCCTCTCCAATGAGCGAGATACTGGAGGGATCTCCGGAGAACTCTTGAGTCCACAATCCTGCTTATCTGAAATTCTAAATTGCCATCCACCATGACAGGAGTGGGAGGCAAGGAGGACGGGTCAACAGGTTCAACACATTTCTTTAACAATGATTTATGAAATACGTTATGGATTTTCAATGCCTGAGGAAGTTCAAGACGGAAGGCTACAGGGTTAACAATGGCAGTGGTCTTATATGGACCAATAAATCTTGGTCCCAACTTCCAAGAAGGTACCTTAAGTTTAATGTTTCTTGTAGACAGCCACACAGAATCACCCACTCTCAGGTCCGGACCACTCATACGTCTCCTGTCAGCCGCACGCTTATACCTGTTGCCCATCTTTTCTAGGTTATTTTGGATTTTACGCCAAACAGAAGACAAAGAAGAGGAAAATCGTTCCTCCTCAGGAATGCCAGAATTATGAGCACCAGAAAATGTACCAAACTGTGGATGGAACCCATATGCCCCAAAAAACGGCGACTTATCAGTGGACTCCTGTCTAAGTTATTTATAGCAAACTCAGCTAACGACAAAAATAAAGAGCACTGTTCCTGATTCTCTGAAACAAAACATCTCAAGTAAGTCTCCAGATTCTGATTAGTGCGCTCAGTCTGTCCATTCGACTGAGGATGAAAAGCCGAAGAGACCGACAATTGTACAGTCGTGGCCAAAAGTTTTGAGAATGACACAAATATTAGTTTTTACAAAGTTTGCTGCTAAACTGCTTTTAGATCTTTGTTTCAGTTGTTTCTGTGATGTAGTGAAATATAATTACACGCACTTCATACGTTTCAAAGGCTTTTATCGACAATTACATGACATTTATGCAAAGAGTCAGTATTTGCAGTGTTGGCCCTTCTATATCAGGACCTCTGCAAATCGACTGGGCATGCTCTTAATCAACTTCTGGGCCAATTCCTGACTGATAGCAACCCATTCTTTCATAATCACTTCTTGGAGTTTGTCAGAATTAGTGGGTTTTTGTTTGTCCATTCGCCTCTTGAGGATTGACCACAAGTTCTCAATAGGATTAAGATCTGGGGAGTTTCCAGGCCATGGACCCAAAATGTCAACGTTTTGGTCCCCGAGCCTCTTAGTTATCACTTTTGCCTTATGGCACGGTGCTCCATCGTGCTGGAAAATGCATTGTTCTTCACCAAATTGTTGTTGGATTGTTGGAAGAAGTTGCTTTTGGAGGGTGTTTTGGTACCATTCTTTATTCATGGCTGTATTTTTGGGCAAAATTGTGAGTGAGCCCACTCCCTTGGATGAGAAGCAACCCCACACATGAATGGTCTCAGGATGCTTTACTGTTGGCATGACACAGGACTGATGGTAGCGCTCACCTTTTCTTCTCCGGACAAGCCTTTTTCCAGATGCCCCAAACAATCGGAAAGAGGCTTTATCGGAGAATATGCCTTTGCCCCAGTCCTCAGCAGTCCATTCACCAGACTTTCTGCAGAAGATTAATCTGTCCCTGATGTTTTTTTTGGAGAGAAGTGGCTTCTTTGCTGCCCTTCTTGACACAAGGCCATCTTCCAAAAGTCTTCGCCTCAATGTGCGTGCAGATGCGCTCACACCTGCTTGCTGCCATCCCTGAGCAAGCTCTGCACTGGTGGCACTCCAATCCCGCAGCTTAATCCTCTTTAGGAGACGATCCTGGCGCTTGCTGGATCTTCTTGGACGCCCTGAAGCCTTCTTAACAAGAATTGAACCTCTTTCCTTGAAGTTCTTGATGATCCTATAAATTGTTGATTGAGGTGCAATCTTAGTAGCCACAATATCCTTGCCTGTGAAGCCATTTTTATGCAACACAATGATGGCTGCACGCGTTTCTTTGCAGGTCACCATGGCTAACAATGGAAGAACAATGATTTCCAGCATGACCCTCCTTTTAACATGTCAAGTCTGCCATTTTAACCCAATAAGCCTGACATAATGATCTCCAGCCTTGTGCTCGTCAACATTCTCACCTGAGTTAACAAGACGATTACTGAAATGATCTCAGCAGGTCCTTTAATGACAGCAATGAAATGCAGTGGGAAGGTTTTTTGGGGATTAAGTTAATTTTCATGGCAAAGAAGGATTATGCAATTCATCTGATCACTCTTCATAACATTCTGGAGTATATGCAAATTGCTATTATAAAAACTTAAGCAGCAACTTTTCCAATTTCCAATATTTATGTAATTCTCAAAACTTTTGGCCACGACTGTACACCCAGACGAGTACAGAATGCTCTCCAGAATCTGGAAACAGAGTCCCTCTATCGGACACCACATCAGAGGGAATGCCATGTAGTTTCACGATGTTGTCGACAAACACGTGCGCAAGAGTTTTAGCATTGGGTAGACTAGGTAATGCAATAAAGTGTGCCATTTTACTAAAACGATCGACAACCACCAGAATCACAGTCTTTCCCAAAGAATTCAGTAAATCCGTGATAAAATCCATGGACAAATGGGTCCACGGTCTGGACGGGATGAGCAATGGAAGCAGAGATCCGGAAGGCCGAATATGTGTCACCTTAGCACATGCACAGGTACCACAGGCTGACACATAGTCCTCAATACACTTACGCAACCCCGGCCACCAGAATCTGCGAGAGATGAGATCGACAGTCGATCTGCTCCCAGGGTGCCCAGCAAGCACCGTACAGTGATGTTCCTCGAACTCCTTGTGACGTAATTCGGAGGGAACAAACAATTTCCCCTGAGGACAAGAGTCCCGAGCAACCTCCTGTGCCTCCAACACCCTGGCCTCGAGATCAGGATAAATAGCGGATATAACCACCCCTTCAGATAAAATGGGACTAGGGTCATTAGACTCACCTCCCCCAGGAAAGCTACGTGACAAAGCATCTGCCTTGACATTCTTAACCCCAGGGCGATAAGTGACAATGAAGTTAAATCTGGTGAAAAACAATGACCATCTGGCCTGCCTTGGGTTCAGTTGCTTAGGCAACTCCAAGTAGGCCAGATTCTTGTGATCCGTAATTACCGTAATAGAATTAATTGCTCCTTCCAACCAATGCCGCCACTCCTCGAACGCCGACTTAATGGCCAGCAATTCCCTATTCCCCACATCATAATTCCTTTCAGCAGTCGAGAGTTTTTTAGAAAAAAATGCACATGGGCGCCATTTACTGGGTGATGGACCCTGCAACAATATTGCTCCTATCCCAACCTCAGACACGTCAACCTCAACAATAAATGGCTGAGACACGTCCGGTTGCACCAGAATAGGGGCCGAAGCAAAACATTCTTTCACAGCAGAAAAGGCCTGTAATGCCGCATCAGACCAGATAGAAATATCAGCACTAGTGTTGAGCGAACAGTTCGAGCATAGTTCGGGTCCGTACCGAATTTTGGGGTGTTCGTGACACGGACCCGAACCCGAACTTTTTCGTAAAAGTTCGGGTTCGTCGTTCGGCATGTATTTTGGCGCATTTTGAAAGGCTGCAAAGCAGCCAATCAACATGCATCATACTACTTGCCCTAAGATGCCATCGCAGCCATGCCTACTATTGGCAAGGCTGTGATTGGCCAAGTGCAGCATGTGACTCAGCCTCTTTATAAGCTTGTGCGCACGTCGGGACGTGCTCACTCCCGATGTGAATAGAACAGGGATAGACGCAGCTGATGCTAGGGCGAGAATAGGCAGGGATAATTGAATAACTGGAAGCAAATTTCTCTCCTCCACCTGTGATTCATCTGAACAACTGCAGCTGAGCTGCTTTTTTGATAGGGATTGGCTATTTTTAGAGTGGCCAGAGTGATTTTTCCATCCACATGTACCTGGG
Source organism: Bufo bufo (assembly GCF_905171765.1). Taxonomy (NCBI): domain Eukaryota; kingdom Metazoa; phylum Chordata; class Amphibia; order Anura; family Bufonidae; genus Bufo; species Bufo bufo. The sequence continues at coordinate 55,517,358 of NC_053398.1, read as the reverse complement.
CTGACCGCCGGCCGCCATTTTGCGACTTGTAGTGCTGCAGCAGAAGCTGCCACAGTGTGCATTCCAAAGCTCCAAACAACTCAGACATCTACACCTGGGATTCAGACCAATAGCGATTTAGCAGCACAGTCCAAGGCTATTTTTTTTAAAGGTTGTGCAGACCATTTTGTGGCACATGTTACTGGGCTGATAGGCGGCGGCCATCTTGGGACTAGTGCTGCAGCACAATCTCTCCCAACGTCCATTAATCACTTGTAATAGTGGTCTGTGCCATAGAAATCCTACATCAGGGACTTGGGTGTGCTTGTGTCACCCCTACTAATACCAGTCCACCTGTAATCCATACAGTGAAAAGCCATAAAGTATTCCAGTGAGGGAATTTTTTTTTTATTTAAAAAAGGCCAAGTTAGTTTATCTGGCGTTCAATATACTAGATACAGTTAGGCCTGCGTTTCATACATCTGGAATTAGCAAACTAATGTGCTGGGGTTGGGAAAACATATATGTACCCATACTAGAATCTGTCAAAGAAAGCGGTACTCACATATAACAGTCATTCCATCTGTAATCCATACAGTCAAAAGACTGAAAGTATTCCAGTGAGGGGATTTTTTTTATTTAAAAAAGGCCAAGTTAGTTTATCTGGCGTTCAATATACTAGATACAGTTAGGCCTGCGTTTCATACATCTGGAATTAGCAAACTAATGTGCTGGGGTTGGGAAAACATATATGTACCCATACTAGAATCTGTCAAAGAAAGCGGTACTCACATATAACAGTCATTCCATCTGTAATCCATACAGTCAAAAGACTGAAAGTATTCCAGTGAGGGAATTTTTTTTATTTAAAAAAGGCCAAGTTAGTTTATCTGGCGTTCAATATACTAGATACAGTAAGGCCTGCGTTTCATACATCTGGAATTAGCAAACTAATGTGCTGGGGTTGGGAAAACATATATGTACCCATACTAGAATCTGTCAAAGAAAGCGGTACTCACATATAACAGTCATTCCATCTGTAATCCATACAGTGAAAAGCCATAAAGTATTCCAGTGAGGGAATTTTTATTTTATTTAAAAAAGGCCAAGTTAGTTTATCTGGCGTTCAATATACTAGATACAGTTAGGCCTGCGTTTCATACATCTGGAATTAGCAAACTAATGTGCTGGGGTTGGGAAAACATATATGTACCCATACTAGAATCTGTCAAAGAAAGCGGTACTCACATATAACAGTCATTCCATCTGTAATCCATACAGTGAAAAGCCATAAAGTATTCCAGTGAGGGAATTTTTTATTTATTTAAAAAAGGCCAAGTTAGTTTATCTGGCGTTCAATATACTAGATACAGTTAGGCCTGCGTTTCATACATCTGGAATTAGCAAACTAATGTGCTGGGGTTGGGAAAACATATATGTACCCATACTAGAATCTGTCAAAGAAAGCGGTACTCACATATAACAGTCATTCCATCTGTAATCCATACAGTCAAAAGACTGAAAGTATTCCAGTGAGGGATTTTTTTTATTTAAAAAAGGCCAAGTTAGTTTATCTGGCGTTCAATATACTAGATACAGTTAGGCCTGCGTTTCATACATCTGGAATTAGCAAACTAATGTGCTGGGGTTGGGAAAACATATATGTACCCATACTAGAATCTGTCAAAGAAAGCGGTACTCACATATAACAGTCATTCCATCTGTAATCCATACAGTCAAAAGACTGAAAGTATTCCAGTGAGGGGATTTTTTTTATTTAAAAAAGGCCAAGTTAGTTCATCTGGCGTTCAATATACTAGATACAGTTAGGCCTGCGTTTCATACATCTGGAATTAGCAAACTAATGTGCTGGGGTTGGGAAAACATATATGTACCCATACTAGAATCTGTCAAAGAAAGCGGTACTCACATATAACAGTCATTCCATCTGTAATCCATACAGTCAAAAGCCATAAAGTATTCCAGTGAGGGAATTTTTTTTTATTTAAAAAAGGCCAAGTTAGTTTATCTGGCGTTCAATATACTAGATACAGTTAGGCCTGCGTTTCATACATCTGGAATTAGCAAACTAATGTGCTGGGGTTGGGAAAACATATATGTACCCATACTAGAATCTGTCAAAGAAAGCGGTACTCACATATAACAGTCATTCCATCTGTAATCCATACAGTGAAAAGCCATAAAGTATTCCAGTGAGGGAATTTTTTTTTTATTTAAAAAAGGCCAAGTTAGTTTATCTGGCGTTCAATATACTAGATACAGTTAGGCCTGCGTTTCATACATCTGGAATTAGCAAACTAATGTGCTGGGGTTGGGAAAACATATATGTACCCATACTAGAATCTGTCAAAGAAAGCGGTACTCACATATAACAGTCATTCCATCTGTAATCCATACAGTGAAAAGCCATAAAGTATTCCAGTGAGGGAATTTTTTTTTTATTTAAAAAAGGCCAAGTTAGTTTATCTGGCGTTCAATATACTAGATACAGTTAGGCCTGCGTTTCATACATCTGGAATTAGCAAACTAATGTGCTGGGGTTGGGAAAACATATATGTACCCATACTAGAATCTGTCAAAGAAAGCGGTACTCACATATAACAGTCATTCCATCTGTAATCCATACAGTGAAAAGCCATAAAGTATTCCAGTGAGGGAATTTTTTATTTATTTAAAAAAGGCCAAGTTAGTTTATCTGGCGTTCAATATACTAGATACAGTTAGGCCTGCGTTTCATACATCTGGAATTAGCAAACTAATGTGCTGGGGTTGGGAAAACATATATGTACCCATACTAGAATCTGTCAAAGAAAGCGGTACTCACATATAACAGTCATTCCATCTGTAATCCATACAGTCAAAAGACTGAAAGTATTCCAGTGAGGGAATTTTTTTTTATTTAAAAAAGGCCAAGTTAGTTTATCTGGCGTTCAATATACTAGATACAGTTAGGCCTGCGTTTCATACATCTGGAATTAGCAAACTAATGTGCTGGGGTTGGGAAAACATATATGTACCCATACTAGAATCTGTCAAAGAAAGCGGTACTCACATATAACAGTCATTCCATCTGTAATCCATACAGTCAAAAGACTGAAAGTATTCCAGTGAGGGGAATTTTTTTTATTTAAAAAAGGCCAAGTTAGTTTATCTGGCGTTCAATATACTAGATACAGTTAGGCCTGCGTTTCATACATCTGGAATTAGCAAACTAATGTGCTGGGGTTGGGAAAACATATATGTACCCATACTAGAATCTGTCAAAGAAAGCGGTACTCACATATAACAGTCATTCCATCTGTAATCCATACAGTCAAAAGACTGAAAGTATTCCAGTGAGGGATTTTTTTTATTTAAAAAAGGCCAAGTTAGTTTATCTGGCGTTCAATATACTAGATACAGTTAGGCCTGCGTTTCATACATCTGGAATTAGCAAACTAATGTGCTGGGGTTGGGAAAACATATATGTACCCATACTAGAATCTGTCAAAGAAAGCGGTACTCACATATAACAGTCATTCCATCTGTAATCCATACAGTCAAAAGACTGAAAGTATTCCAGTGAGGGATTTTTTTTATTTAAAAAAGGCCAAGTTAGTTTATCTGGCGTTCAATATACTAGATACAGTTAGGCCTGCGTTTCATACATCTGGAATTAGCAAACTAATGTGCTGGGGTTGGGAAAACATATATGTACCCATACTAGAATCTGTCAAAGAAAGCGGTACTCACATATAACAGTCATTCCATCTGTAATCCATACAGTCAAAAGACTGAAAGTATTCCAGTGAGGGGATTTTTTTTATTTAAAAAAGGCCAAGTTAGTTTATCTGGCGTTCAATATACTAGATACAGTTAGGCCTGCGTTTCATACATCTGGAATTAGCAAACTAATGTGCTGGGGTTGGGAAAACATATATGTACCCATACTAGAATCTGTCAAAGAAAGCGGTACTCACATATAACAGTCATTCCATCTGTAATCCATACAGTCAAAAGCCTGAAAGTATTCCAGTGAGGGAATTTTTTTTTATTTAAAAAAGGCCAAGTTAGTTTATCTGGCGTTCAATATACTAGATACAGTTAGGCCTGCGTTTCATACATCTGGAATTAGCAAACTAATGTGCTGGGGTTGGGAAAACATATATGTACCCATACTAGAATCTGTCAAAGAAAGCGGTACTCACATATAACAGTCATTCCATCTGTAATCCATACAGTGAAAAGCCATAAAGTATTCCAGTGAGGGAATTTTTTATTTATTTAAAAAAGGCCAAGTTAGTTTATCTGGCGTTCAATATACTAGATACAGTTAGGCCTG